>NC_071540.1:11726305-12033627 GCF_026979565.1 Vidua chalybeata
TTTCTTTATTATTTCATACTGAGGTTGTCAGAATTTCAAGTAGTGCAGCTAGATGCTAGTGCATCTTTCTGCTGTGAATTATACAGAATTTTGTGTTACAAAACCACCAGAATGAATTCTGAGAGTCCACTTTAATTTTTGCCAACCTGGCAAGACCAGGATCCTACAGGACAAAGATATAAAAGCTTTTTGTCATAATGACTCTTAAAATTTCACACTCTGCATGTGTACAATGTCTCTCACATTGCAGTCCTAAAGAAAACTTTAAATGCTGGGATATGTTCACAACTGCAGTACAAATCTTATTCATACCATCAAAACACATAAACAAATCTCCTGCAACTACAGCTCCTAGAACTGTTCTCACCTCCCTTGTATAAAACATCAAAGTATTTTTCAATACCAACAGCTGTTGACCAGGAGCATATATTCAACTGCTATAATTATTTATTTATAATTAATTAAGCCCTAATCATGTTCAGCAAAAACATTTGGGAGAAAAAAAAGTTCTTACAAATCTGACAGAACAGAGAGAGGTGTTGGGGGCCAAAAGTAGAAAAATTTTTAAGCTGAAAATCCAGAAGGAAATTGCTGGCATTTTGAAGCCTTGTGTAATGCAGGTTCAAACAGCTGCACCTAAAGTCACATTATGTAAGATACCACTGTCACTAAAGTTCCTAATTGTGGAGTAATTACCAGGTATCACATACCCTAGGTATACACTGTCCTTATAATTTAGTTTGCATAATATGCCACTACATGAAAAGGATTGTCTTTGTATTTAATCATCTTTGATTTTTTTTTAGGGTTTTTTTAAGGAAAAAAAAAGGAAAAAAAATATCAAAGCTAACAGGACTCAGAAGATTTGTGTAATAAACATCATATGCAGATTTTTATTTCCCAATTCAGCTGGAGATCAATGAAGTATTTTGAAGTTTGATTAAGGCAGTTAAGCCTCTCAAAAGTTCCTGTTTCAACATTAAAAATAAGTTGTGTGGTACTGTTATATTAATTTTTTTTAAAAGGAATAGCAAGTTTCATTTGCTCAATTAAAAGACCAAAATTCAAATAGTGTTCAAAGAAAGAATTCAAAATTAGAATGCTACTTCTTACTCATTATGATTAGTTATCATTCACTCGGTGCAATATTTACGCATATTCCCAAATCCCTCGGTCCTTCCTGAGGCAAAAAAGGTCAGCGGGAGTTTTGACTACATCCTTCAGGATTTGGCCCATATGGAATTCAAAATCTATATAATTCCAAGCATTTTCTTTGTTATATAGAATTCTCACATAGTTAAGCAACTTTGTATTTAGAACGAATCTCAGAGCTTAAATGCACCTCACATCTGGATCATAGATTGTGCTCCACATTGTACAATCCGCAGTTACTGGAAATGTTTGTATCCTTTACTGAGAAAGAATGATTCATTTCATAGAAATTTTCATCTGCTATTAATCTTCCAGGATATAGTTAGTGTTCTGATATTTTCAGATATTGTTTTATGGAGGGATTTAAAGTAGCTCTCCCCTGGCAGCCTGCAAGATTACTCAGTGATTATAAGCAACTCAATACTGTATGACAGCATTTCCATGCAAGGGACTTACAATCATGTTTCATTAATTCGGCTTGAATGAAGCCTCATTTCAGGCCTTGAGGAGCTTAAGATTTATGTGAAATTAATAACATAACAGATGTCTTCACAATTTGGTTCCTCTGAAAAAAAACTGATTACTTTGAAAACTTCAATGCTTTAAAATGCAGACTGAGGGAGTTTTTACTCTAGGGTAAAGAGTTACTCATATCAACTGAATCTCGGAACTAAGTGGAATTTAAATGTCAGATTTATATTAAATAGTCATATTCACCATTATTACATGTAATAAACAAAAGCCTACTACTTTCATTAATAAGCAGTGTTGGACATTTAAACTAAGGCTTAGAGAGATAAAGTCAGCACCTTTGCTAAGCAGTAGGAGTGAGACACAAGGGAGGTAAAAGAAGAATATCCAGGAAGCCCTGGGTTTTTATCTTTGTTTCTGATAATTTAATCATCTTTTCCTCATAGGAAAACAAAATGCATCTGTGCTCACACAAAACTCCCCACTTTATAAGAGTTGAAGCTGTCTCTTGTGGATGCACATGCCTAAGGCCAAATGCCTTCTTTCTTTCACAGGACACTTTAAACGCTGGCTTCTCTTCTTTTTTTTTTTTCATTTTTTTCAAAAATTCAATTCTTTTATCTAGGTTTCAGCCACACTAGGTGCCTTGCAAGCTGAATTTTAACGCATGTATGAGCAAGGGGTTTATCTTTAAGGAAACTGTCTATGCGATTACTTCTCCAAGTCCCAAAAAAAAAAATAATTGAAATAAAAATTATCTCTTAGCTTTGCTTTTTGATCCGATGTGCTGAAGGGCACAGGGAACAATGCATTTTTGATTCACACACTCAAATACAGCTGATAGGATAGTCACTGCGATGGTTCGATATGCAAATATGTTACATTAAGGGCTGAAAAATTGACACAGTGCAGGATATTACAGCTAAGACACTATCAGCAAAATCATAACAATTAGCTGTTTGATTGCTGCAGACACGGTTCATGCACCAGCCTCACATTTATAATGAGGTATCCCGGATCCCTTTCTTGTCTCGCCCCACCCTCAGCACCATGTCCACATTGATACGATGCCTCGCCAAGAGGTAAGGGCTCCGAGATAAAGACGAAATATCAAAAGCATTAGTATAAATTACAATTGTACATTATTAGCTATTTAATTACAAGAGATATCAGAGTGGAGCTTGCTGATTTCATGCTTATGTTAAAAGTTACCATGGCAGTATTTCTCCCCTGCGAGACGGCATCAGGAATTATTGCTAGCACATGCTAAAACAGACAAAGCAACGCATTTTCACCACATTCTCTGCCTGTCTCTCCCTAAGTTTAATACCAAGGAATTCCTTAGGCATCTGAAAAAAAAAAAAAAAAAAAAAAAAAAAAAAAGCAGCACATGTCTGGCATGGGGCTGTGAACCAGATCTGAATTCGGAGATAAAGCCGGCATGCTAGGCCTAAGGCGGGCGGCTGCTGTGCTGACTGCGGAGGTGACTTGTTCTGCTCTCCATGAGGGACACCCGGCTTCCCCTGCACCAGCACCCCCCTCCTCGCCCACACCCCCCCGAGGGATGGCATTAGCTGTGCCTCCAAAAACAGCTGCTTATCAGCTCCTCTGGAGGGAAGAAGAAGCAGTGGGTGGCAGAAGGTTGTTGCAAGGAGCGGGGGGATGGAGTGAGGAAGGGGGGTGGGGGGAAGGAAGAGGACCAAAAACCAGGAGACATTAATAATGAGGAAGGAAAAGGGGGGAACTGTGCTCTAGCTAAACATGAATGCAGACAAAGGTCTGATCAAGCAGCACACTTATTCACATGCCACTGATTTCTCCTTACTTACAAACATGCAAGATAATGACTAAATATACCCATCAGTGCACCAGAGAGAGGGAATCAACACAGGGAGATGATTGTTGGTGTCTTGCCTTTTTTTAAAGGAGGGAAATCATCATTTTACACTAAACATCTAAAAAAATTCCTCTGCGATGAGATGTAACAAATGCTGGAGGTACGCACGGAATTTTTTCCTCCAAATTCCCCAGCTGGCACCATCCCCAGTGCCTGTGTGCCACAGCCATGCAAAGCCATCTTCAAAGGTGCTGGGATCCCCCTAATCGGGGAACAGGGAACCATGTCAGCACGGCTGGATGCGAAAGGCTTGAATTTCATGTCAGGCTTTTACTTCTTTTTGGTCCTCGGCACAAGATCTCAGTGGACTGTGTGGCTAACAAGGACAGGCGCTGACAGATGTTGTCATGCACCATGGCAGAAACCTTCCTGCTCAGAGAAGATACACTTAAAGCCAAATGAGCAATATAATTTGAATGGATTAATGAATCCCAGAGAGCCGTGATGGCAAAGGCTCTCTTTAGCCCCGTGCCAATGAAGTGTTCTCACCCGTGATATACAGGCCCTTTTCTGGCAGAATTGTGCTGAAGCACACCAAAAACCTCAATCAGAAAGGAATCACTCACCACTAAGCTGCAGACAAATGGACCTGAAGGTCCAGATCTCATCTTACCTCATCCGTTTTTCAAAGGTTCATAGAACATTAGTTTGGAAACATAGAACTTATCACTTATTATGTTTAACATAGGGGTAATATGACCTCAGACACCAACTCCTTTATCAGTGACAAGGAAGAACTGAAGGGTTTGAAGCTGTTGCTGGGACCCATCTGGCCCCAAAGAGGTTTGCATGATCTTTACTTAAAAGTCTTACCCTTACAGTGCAGCTTTAACATGTACAGAAGTACAGAACATTCTGAACAAAATCCTAAAAAAGGATGAGAAAGACTGAATGCAGCATTTTCCTTTTTTTTTTTTCATCCCACTGTAATGTATTAATAGAAAGTATATAAAAGAAAATCCATGCACTTTAATGCACTTTGCCTTAAAATGGCTTAATTTGAAGGTATTTTTTGACACTTTCCCATCTTTGAGCATATCCATCAATAGCCTCAGTGACTGATTGCTGTTCCTCTGCTCCATTCTCCTTTCATTCATCTGCAGCTTTCAAGTCAGCTTTGTCTGGTGATGCTGGTACCAAACATACAAATTCCTCATTTCTCTGAATAGTTTCACCTCTTCATCAACCTTCTCTAAATTAAAACATCATTTATCATAATAGAACAATAAAACAAGTGTTTTAGAAAAGACAGCTTTCAAGGAAAAATAGAGCAGCAGGATTAGGGTAGTTCAGAAGCAAGTAAAAGTGTTCTGGAAGAGGCAAAAGCATCTAATGTGAAAAGCTGAACTAAAAAATAATCTCAGACTCCACATTCAATTTCAACACTTCGTTTATGCTGTGAGAAATATGTTTGAACAAAGACATATTTTCTGCTATTTTTTTTTGCTCAAAATAAAATTTCAGCATTAAAACCTTGCTAGCATAAAAGAAATAGAATACCAACAGCCTTTTTCCTCCAAATTCTTGATCAATACTAACACCCTCCCTCCAAAGTTTAGGCTTTGCTGAATCAGCATTTTGACCAGCTGGAATGTTCCCCCTCCATTCCTTGCAGATGCTCTCACTTGTTTGGAGATGGCTTTTGAGATATGGGGGATGACTGCTTACAATGACATTCTTGTGAGAATAAGGTTTTGGACTTAGACCACCAAGTAGAAAGTGTCTCTTATGAGAAAAATATCCAGAAAGAAAAACAATAAAAGTGAGTATCAACATTTAACCTGGCTTTGTAACATGCCTGTGCTTCTCACCCCAGCGGCTTCATGTGACAGTGGTGACAGGACTTTCCCCTTCCAGCCACGGGGCTCCACTGGGTGCTGTACTAAGTTACACATTCGAGCACCTTAATTTAGTTCTGGAGAGGTATTCACACTGTCTCATGGTGCTCATGAGTGGGGTTACAACTCGGTGTTACTCAAAATCTTCAAAACTCCAGAGTTAGAAAGCATTGTTAAACTGCATTTGTCACCCCCTGAACACACAGTCCTGTTCCTGAGTCCAAATGGGAAAAATAATCTCATCTTTCTTGGCTTGCTAAAGTTCCCAGATAATATTACTAGATGCCAAGACATCTATTTAAAAAGAAAAATATTCATAGGCATATTGGGGGCACAGTTAAATAGGTAAGAATTCATTTAAATCAATATTATCAGGGGAAAAACATCCTTTCAGCTCCAACAATGTTTATTAAAAAAAAAAAAATCCAGCAAACAACCACCTCAGATCACAGTAAACAGAGCCAAGCAATTTCTTCATATAATGCTTGTTATATTCACTTTAAGGGGAAAAGTAAATGAAGACTACAATAGGAAAAACAAAACCAGGCAGATCTAACTGTACAATAAATACAGAACGTGCCCTATTTAATCTGCTTACAGTAAAATCCACTGAGCAAAATTATAATTTGATATGGCTCATCTTAGCCAATAGAAACTCATAAAATGTCTTAACATCATAATACATTGTACAAAAGAATCACTAAGTACCATAAAACATATGGGAATATGGGTCTGTATTCATCCATTACTCTTTGCCAGTGTAGCATATTAAAATGGTTTCTATTTAAGTGCAGAGATCCCTGAAGTATACTAGAGTCTTAATTAAAATGTCAATAAAATGCAAAAGTGCATTGGGGACCTTATCTGATTTTTAAATTTTTTTTTGTTAACTCTTTCAGAGAGTTATTTCTTAATAGCTCCATTACACTACTGAGGTTTGAAGCAATTAAAAATAAACATAACTAAGCCATTTTTAATAATTAGCTGCAATCTGAGCATGATCTGTATGCTTTCTCTTTAGTACTATTCCCTGCAGGACAAGCTGGCAGGTTAAGTCAAGACTGGAAAAGTAGGTCCTTATTGGAGGCCAGGAAACAATTTGGGTATTCTCATTCCAATAGTTTATTTTCTTTCAGTAGCTTTTTAAAAAGGAAGCAGGATTGTTCTGTGCCTCTTCTGAGACCAGAGACCTTGGCCAGGTAAGAATCTGTCT
This sequence comes from Vidua chalybeata, assembly GCF_026979565.1. Classification (NCBI taxonomy): domain Eukaryota; kingdom Metazoa; phylum Chordata; class Aves; order Passeriformes; family Viduidae; genus Vidua; species Vidua chalybeata. The sequence goes on from NC_071540.1 coordinate 11,732,877, forward strand.
GGTTTTCAGTGACTCAGAGGGGACAGCTTTTCCTAGGCATGGGGGACACCACCCTGTGGGGCAGGTTTTCTCTCTGAAGCTCTTGCTCTGCCTTTCCATGGCGCATCAGATCCACCATAAATGTGAATAAAAATTGGAACTAGCCAACAAATTATTATCTACCTACTTTTTCTTCTTTTTTAATGAATTTTAAATTGCCTTAGAAAAATTCCCTTTTACAAAAATAAAAAACTCCAAAGATATACCACAATACGTTTTTCAAAACTTGAAACAAAGTTCAGTTTTAAGAATAAGATCACATCCTTGATTTCTGTGATATTGGAAGGATAACAATGGGAAAAGTAAGCAAGCTTTTCTCTTTCTTCTTCTTACATTCTTCTATCCTCTCATACCAGAAGTATTATTAAAGATAAACTCATCTTACCCCACACAACAGTTCTCTAAAATCTGCATCCCCTTGAGGAAAGAAAGAGTATCTTTGGAATGGAATTTGTCTATTCCTAGCAAGATCAAAATCTTGATGAAAATTGTGATACTGGGAGCAGCCCCATCACACTGGCAGCACTGCAGGAGGCACTGGTGTGGGGTCCTGGGGGGCTGAGCCAGAGCAGGAGGGCTCTCCTGACAGAGGTGAGGTTGGGCCAAGGCTGATTCTGCTTTGAGGCAATGTGGAGAGTACTGTGAAGTCTGTGGCAGTGTCCAGTCCAACCTAAAAACCTGAAGGACCAGAGCCTCTTTCTCCATCCTTGTGGCCACAGCTGCTGACTTGTTACACAGGATTGGCAATTACCTTCCAGGAAAACAAAAAACAGTGCTGGGTTTGAAATCTGCACTTAGTGGCTGAATACATACCATGCCTCCATTTTTAACAGGCTGGATAAGCAGAGAAAGGAAAAAAACCAGAAATAAATAAGAGAAGAAAAGTTTACCAGATCAATATGCCTTTAGATTGCAGCAGGATCTGTTTCTCTTTCTATTTCACCCCCCTCTGCATCCACTTTATGTTAAGTGACAAGCAGTTGGCGGGTTTTGCAGATATATTGACAATAAAGGACATATGATACAGCTGTGAAGATTTGTCTTACCAGGGTTTCAGCTGGTTTCTACTAACCAACAGCCAACAGCCAGATTTTGGGGGTTATGACCTCTAGTTATTTGAAAGAACTAGGGGAAGGAGGCAGGCAACACATTTTATGCACTAGTCTGCTGTTCCCAGAATATTTTTAGAACTCATTGTCATAAAACTGACTCTGTTTAATGATTCTCTAAAAAATGTTTTTTTTTTAAAAAGTGATTGGAAAGAATATATCTTGTGAACAGACCTGGAAACTTAAACAGTCGTGGGGCCCTATCTTGTATAGTGCTGAGCAAGAACTTCCTGCAATGTGCCAAATACTCTTACCTCCAAAGGGAATATAGAAAGTGAAGGTTTTTAGCCCAGTATAGTACATTCCCTTTAGTGAGGATAGCCCAGATGATTTCTCAATTCCTCCAATACTTTTTCTTTTAAAGCTAAAATAATAAAGGATTTGGATTTCTAACAGCAGAGCAACTCTCCTGTCAACCTCATATGCACTACGTGGATTTCTTACAGACATACTATCTTCCATAATCTTAAAGGTCTCATGCAACATTACTAAATGCATCATTTCCATGTGATGTCACTGTAACAGTTTGGGAGGAAAAGAAAGGACTGCAGTTCTAGAATGGACAGGTGGCATCAGTCAAAATCAAACCCCACTTGAACTTAAATGAAGAATAAATCAAATTTGATTGCCAAACAGATGTACAAATTCCTACAAAGCATGTGGATATTGCATCATTATTTGACTAAGTTACTCCTGTCAAGTGTAAAAGTAATGGAAAACTTGTAACTTGTAAGTAACTGTCCAACAAATAACCTTAAAATACTCAACCAGTGGATTAGGCTCAGTGGAGCTCACTAACCTATTTAGCTCTCCTGGTGAAATGGGCATAACAGAAAGCCCTCTCCCCTGGATACTCTAAACATAAAGGCAGAGGAAATCCTGCTAACAGATACCACCTCCTGAAGATGGGAGTTTGAAGGCCTTGCAGGTAGGTGCTGTGGAGAGAGGAGCTGGCCAAGGTGTTGTGTGACTTGAATAACAACACACCCATAAATGCAATAGAAAGAATTTTCCAGGGACCTTCTGGTCTTCAGAAGACAAGAGAGGAACCAAAGGAGAAATCTCTCCACGATGTTCTCTAAACCAGCCAACTCCTTGTTCCTTGTTACCGCCAGGAATTCCATTATTACTAGAGAACACACCACAACAATTACAAATTTTAAATTGAATTAGACTTAAGGAGACTGGTCTATAGTAACATATTTTTGGTATGATTGGTTTCTAATGTTGTAATAAATTATAAAAATAACTTGCCTGCAGCTATCACATACATATCTATATTTAAATAAGTCTGTTTTGTCTTATCAAGAAATGGGTTAGCAAAGACAAAATCACTGTTATTTAATGTTTATTAATGAGCCATTAAACTAAAACCAGCAAATCCTTTTTTGTATCTTTACATACATTGCAGTCAGAAACATTAAAGCTGGTATGTACAAAACATTTTTCAGGAATGGCTTATGTGCAGTAACTTTATATTCTATTCACATCTGAGTTAGCATTCACATGTAGGCGAGCGGATTAGAGACCTGTGTTGGAGTCTCTTAATCATAAATGTCTTTTTGTCAAATCACAAAAGAAACAGGAATAGTCAAGGCACAGAAGAACCTGCCATTAACATCACACTGTTTGATGCTAATTCTGTCTTTGAAGAGCCCTATAACATACACCCCACAGTATTTCTCTGCTGTATGAAATGCTGTCAAAATTCAGGTATTTCCAAAGTTATCATACTGCAGGGGAGACTGCAAGAAGTACTGAAGGAAAACACTATGAATAAGTCTTCATTTCCCCTTTTGTTTCCCTCTCCTCCAACTCTAAGTGCAAAGTCTTGAACTTAAGGTCACTGATTCCTTCTACTCCTTTCAACCTTACTAAAAGAGAGGGATAAGCATATTTTCTTCACCTACCAATAATATTCCACCCTCTCTATAGAGCATAACCAGTGCTTCCCTCCAGCAGGACACACACATTTCAGAATATGCTTTCAGTTCCTACCCTCAAGGAGTGACCTCCCCACCCAATGCCATCACTGGAGTAAAAGAGGCTCCCTTGACCTTCTCTTCCTACACTTGGGGTGTTGCTCAAGCTTGGGAAAATAGAAATTAAAACATGTGGAATGCTAAAAAGCTATTCTGTTCTCCAACGTTTTTTCTTCTCAAGTGTTGCAATGCTTTCTTTCTATCTCAACAGCAGTTTAGAAATTTTGCACTGATAAATCTGAGGAAGAAATATTTGCACAGACAAGCATTTGCCAAGACATACAATACAGCTGCACAAAAAGTTCTCACCCACTAACTGGAAAATATGTGACATGCTCTCTGACCATATCATATTTTTAGTAGGTTTTGATTTGAAAGGTAGCATCTGTAAGTCAAACACTTCCATTTATTAAGAAAACAGATACATTTGTTTCCCAGCAAAAATAAGGAAAACATTGTCAAGTTCAAAGGCAGAAAAAAAACATGGAGAGAATTTTGCCAGAGTGGAATTTTAACATTTTTAGATTGCATCAAAAGGTATGAAGTGCCTTGATATGCTCTTGATTTTTCTCCAATATTCAAATAAATAATTGACAATTTCCCCAGCAGAGTATGGGATGCTCAGGAAAAATGTATGTGAACTTCAGATTAAAAACACAAATATTTCTTTATCTACTAGACCCATTTCAGGGAGATAAGTATATTCTTCCTTAGGCAGAACCCTTATGGTGCCCCCAAGGATGATTCATAGCTTGGTTTCTGATACATGAAAGTTGAAGCCTCAAAGTCCCACTGAAGTCATTGGGCCACAGCTCTGGTATGAACTGTATCCACCTAGTAGTGATGAGAGAAACTGACATGTTTTCCTGACTTGAAATAATTAATGCGTACTGGGATCTAATGTAGAGCAGTAAAACTCTTTTTTTTTTAATCAGAATATTTAGCAAAATATTTTTCAAGTGTTTTTGATTGTTTTGACAATCTCAGCCTTTCAAAGACGAGTTTACATTGCATAACTGTATCTTCATAAGCCCAAAACAGTAATAATACATGAAGTTGTGATGTGGACAGAGAGGAAACAGGAAATGGTGTACCAGCAATAAAAACACAGAAGAGTGCCTGTTCTCAGAAACAGAATCCTGCAAGATGCTGAATGAAGATACTGGGAATGTTCACATCCTGTGAAGCCAGAGAGTGCTCGGCCACTTTCAGAATGAAAACAAATGACTGCAATTGCTCAGAGTGTGAAAATGGGAATTGCATTTCATTTCATGTGCCTCACTTGCAGCCCTTCAGTGTTAAAACTATGATCTCCTGGTTTTTTTAAGGCAAATCACAAAGGTAACAGGAAAGAGAAAAACAAACAAACAAGAGCCGGGTAAAAAATTCCCTGAGCAACAGGAGCAAGTCCCAGTTAATGCTGTTAGTGCAAAAAGAAAGAGATACTGTAAAAGTGTTTCTTCCCATCCTAGAGGAAACCTTGTGCTGTTGACAGAGCAGCCACAGTCCCTGGTCCATGGGGCTACTTGGGTCCAGTCACCCTCAAAGATCCAAGGCCTTTCCTTGAATCAGGCAAGTTTCCCAGCCATGTGAATATGCACACAGAGCATTTTCCAATATATATGTAAAACTGTTGACATATCTTTAAATAATCTTTGTCATAGTATTCTGTACATATCAGCAGGGAGGCTCTCCAGTTTTGCAAGTGTCATTTGAAATAAATATTTGTATTTAAATCTTATTGTGTTACCATATATCCTTAAGCAGATTGGAAAATTTCTAAATATTTACATATATTTGAGACATCACCAAATATGGTGGGTGGGAAGGCACATCTGCTATCCATTTTCTGCACTATGAATGCTTACATTTTTGTTGTTGAGAAAAAAAAAAAGATGGCTTCAACTGATAAAGACAGCTCCTCATCCTCAGGCATTGCTAATGTGTATCAATTGCCCAGCTCCTGGGATGTGCACAGGGTAGTTGTTCTGTACTTTATGAAAAATGCAGTTCTTTGTGAATTTTTTCTTTTGTAAACACAGATTAAGCAGCACCAAACAGGCTATTAAGAAAATATTTCCAGCGCATTTCTCCTGTGAGAAAGGTCTTCTCCATATCTTTTCAAAAGCCAAAGTAAGCTTTCAAAATTTGGAAGGGTAAAAAATCCATATAGGTCCTAAAACAAATTTAGCATTATCCTGTACTTTATATGTCCAGAGAAAAATAAATCAAGAGGAATGTGAACAAAAGAAATGTAAATGGACATGGCAGCATCACAGAGAAAATGTAAGGACAGATTTGATCACTTTATTATATTCATATGGTACTAAACAAGCTAAAGCTCTGTGTTTGGAATGCCAGAGCCAAGTGCTGGCTCACCAATTAACATCCCCTGTTTGCACAGCCTGGAATAAACAGCCACAGATATTCAGATAAAATACAGAGCTGAATCCTCCCTAAGCCCTGCTGATACACTATAATTCCCAATTGTTCATAACCTCTTGCATTTTTTTAAGGTTTTTAAGCACCTGATTCTGCAGCCATCACTTACACCTTACTTATTCTCTAATCTCATCCTTTCTGATAGGAGCAACTACTCAGGGAGTTTGTGACTCAGAAGACTGAAGGTCACAGGCCCTGGCTGCACATGGGACATTAGTGCCCACTCTGAACACACTGTGGGATCTTGGTGATACTGTCCATTTACCTGATGCTGTCTACTCTAGGAATAAAGCCTGACCTTATTTACACCTCTTATCTAAGAACCATATTTCTCTGCCACATATCTTTAGCTGTAAAAATTAACAATCTGGTCAGCTGCATAATATTTCACATTCAAATAAAAAAAAGGGGACATGGATCATTAGTCATTCATCACACTAGATTCTCTTCAATCTTGAAAATAGAGCATCAATAAAATACAAGAAATTTGGATTCTCTTATCGAAATCCACACCAACAGCCTCCCCGTTTACTACACCTGTGCCACGTGTAAGGGGGACAGGCACAATTTCTGCATGCTTCCCCCATACCTGAAGACTAGGTGGGTTCAATAGGCATGAGGTTGTACATCTTAATAATTGCTTTTCAGCTAACTATAAAAGTGGCATATTAACAACTATTTTCAGTAATGGCAACATTATATTTTAATGACATTATTTCAGCTTGCTAATCAAGTGGACAGATTCGTGATAGATAAATATCCATTCTTTTACAGAGCTAATAATGAACTCTCCTCATATGAGGTGTGCACAAACTAGAAGTTTTCTACAGGTGGGCCAGCTAATCCAAAAAAACTCACCCCCAGTACATTTACTGCCGTTCACCTTACAGATATTCAGCAGAAATGCAGCCCTTCACATCCCTCTGCACTCTGACAGAGGGCTTCTGAATTTCTATCTTCAGCTACACAGCTGGAACAGAAAGTTTTGACTGACAGGAGATATTTCTCTTCCACACAACTCAAGAATATCTCCTGTAATTGTTTCTTAGGTTGGTAGAAAGTACTCTTTAGCAGTTGATGAATTATGAATAAATACTCCAGCATTTTAAAGTAGCTGATTTTGCTTTTACCTATGCTGCGCTATGAAGGTTTATCAATGCATGTCTAAGATACAAACTGAAGTCTATGTAGGGAACACATGAGCAAGCTGTCCCTAAATGACCTTGATTTTCAACCATGTAATTTTGCTTGCAGGTCATCATGCATTCATTTGGGATGCTCCACAGATCATTACATATTGCCCCTGAGTTATTTATTTACTGCACTTGACTGCTGTCTATCCTCTCCCAGACTTTGAGGGAAGAGTAGCATGTGAGAAGGGTGTGGGTGGTTCAATACACAAGGCTGGATGATAGGAGACCATAGTTAGAAATTCAGTGTACAGCTAATTTGCCCTGTCACTTCTCTGGGTCTTCTTTCCCACTTTTGCCCAATTTAGCTGTGGAGATTATAAATTCTTTAAGGTAAGAACTGTCCTTTAGCTGCTGGTGGTTTCTACTCCTGTGTCAAAATTTATAACACTTGCTGATACTTGCTGTAGAAATTGTTCAACATTATAGGCTATCTTTAAGAATGCTCTCTTATTAAAATGGGTCACAGGAGCACCAGGTTCTCACTGACACTCACTGTTACCAATCCTGTTTCATTTTAAGTACAAAGCCACCATCAAGCTCTCAGCCCTAACAAGGCAGTGACCTTCCACCCCCATTCAAATCCAGCAGCCTCTGTACCAAAACACACCCACAGTGTCATGTTGATTTCAAAGAACCTATTTACCTCCTCTTGGACTGCTTAAATATATTTTATTATTTCCCCTAAATTTACAGTTTCGAGGTTGATTTGACACTTATTCAATCTTCTCTTGCCCAGTTACTCCTCTAGTACCTTCATTTAGGGAGGATGAATCGGGATGAAGGATGGAGCCTTACACAGAAGTGTAAAACACAACTACTACCACCCTTCAGCCCAACACCATTTTTTCCCACGTACATGAGAAAACACCAGTTTTTCCCTGTTTTCTGCTGCACATTTCATCTCTAAGTCTTCAGTTTCCTATTGACTTTGGCCCATCTCACAAACTTCCACAAGGGAAAGATAATCTGTACAGTGAAGTTCAGCTGCACAGCTTCATGTGTTCTGAAGTAATTTGATAATTATGTGTGCTGATGTAAAATGCTGGCCACATCACACTCATTAAAGTGAGCCCTGTAAATTACAGTCTGCTTTTCTCCCAGAGCATGGGAGTGCAGAATGGGCCCTGGAGGTGTCCCAGCAGCTTATCCCACCTTGTCATCCTCGTGGGAGAGGCTGGCAGATCATGACCATTTAAAGTCTCATGATGGTGGCATTCTGGGCAAATGGGAATGGAAGGACTTGCAGGTCTCAGGAAAGAGCAGTGTTCAGCTCCTGTGCAGGTCATAAGGATTGGGGCTCCCCTTGCCTGCTGCCTGCTCATGAGCAAACAAATATCACTTGCAGAGGTAGGTGCTCACAGGGAGTAGAGCAGCCTGCTCAGGCCAGAAGAGAGACACAGCTGCTCCAAGTCCTCAGCAGAAAGGAGTTCAGATGTCCTTTCAGCAGCCACAAACCCTCTGGGGACAAGAGACTATTCCCAAACCCACTGGTGATTTGATCCTCTGATGGTCCCAGTTGCCTCAGTTAAGCTACAGAAATAGATTGTTGCCTTCTCTATACTTCTTACTTAAGGATTTGACAGAAGAAATTATTCCCATTATTCAGCACACACAAATCGAAAGGATTGGCTGTGCTGGTCACCTACAGCTGCACTGCAGTGGCAGAAGAAGAAGCACACACTGTGAGGGGAAAAAGGCATCTGATGAGCATCCATGCAGCTCCTGCTCTACGGCAGCAGGGATCTCACCTATTGACTTTAAAACTGAGATATTTAAAGCCTGAGCTTCTGCTTTAGTAGAATAGTAGTGTGATTCTGACAATAATGGCAAGAAATACATCAGGTCTTGGGTATCTTATTAATGAGAAACATTAAGCTGAGTAAGTAACACAATTTGGCTTTTATTGAACCAACACCCACAAATAAATATGCTTTTTCCCACGAATAAGGATTCATTCTTCACTTGAATGATTCTATAATTTAATCCATTGTTACACCCTAACCAGAGCCAATATTTAACACCTTTTCTAATCAAGCTCTAATTTAATATTTTATTTTTTTAATTAGTTGAAACCTTTTCATTTTTTTCTTTTATGAAGGAAAGTTCCTTTTTTTTTTGCCTATGATTGAGTTTGATGTGGCTTTGTTAGAGCTCTCTTAAGATATACTGTACACATTTTTATTCTTCCTATCTAAGTTTCCAGAACTTGATAAATAATAGAGCATATTTTTCTATCCAAGAACTAACCAAATTTATTCAACAGATTATACATTAATTTTACCATTAGAACATAATATGAGCAGATAATCCACAAAAATGCTTCAGATTTTTTGAAAGTGAATTTAATTATAACTAGTAATGTGCATTTGAGAATTATAATTATGAAAAGTCATGTTCTATAAATCTGAAATGACAGATTATATTTCAAAGCCTTATTGCAGAGGAATTAAAGTACCGATTTATTAGTTGTAAATGTCTGATTATTGCAGCTTTGCTAAAAAACATGATCACAGCATATTCTAGCTGGATTTAACATGTTTAATCCTTCCAACAAGAATCATATTTTGAACAGAAAGCAGGACTGTGTTAATTTGTTTATGAGACAGATTTAGACAACTAATCTTTGTCTTATGATCCCTGAACAGTAATAATTTCTAAATACTTTACAATACTTTTATTTTTCCAGCTGCAGACTACAGATGATTATGAAATTTACATTCATCTATAAAGCACCATGATCATCACTTGGCTTTAGGAATGGTGCTTCCCATATTTCTCAGCTCCTGAGGGACACCCTGCACCCACAAAGCCTGAATCACCTCTGCTAGGGATTTACCCAGGCTGTAAAGAAAGTTATGGAGGGCAACCACGATGTTGGGCATTTCTCTTCTGCCCCTCTCCACACAAGCACTACAACTTCCCAGCAAACCCAAAAGTGCCAAACAAACTTACTGTGTTTGCATTGACTGGAAACAAAGCCCTCTTTTTCACTAACCAAACATCAAGGGGTACTGAACAGGGTGGGTTTCCCTCAAATCCATTAATGTTACAGTTTCTCACGAGGTTCCTTCAGGGAAAGATGGGCTACAGTTTATAAAGACTACTATTTCTGTATCTGTCAAGTTTTAAATGAGGATATTCACAGATCTTGAATGACTCACTACTAAACTATTATATATATATTTGAAAAATCTTCCTACTGGCCCTAATTTTTATCTACACCATTGCAAGAACATGTTTCTTCATCATACAGCTGAGCAGGAGGAATCAACTGATTCTCCAGATGCCTGTTACCTGGATTTTTATCAGGAATTAGAATTAATCTCAAGATAAATTTGTTTATATTCCTTTAAGCAAAGAACCCCTCTGGTGGTTATTTCATGGCCAGTGATGCCACGTCAGTTTGGGCACAACCTCAGGCATTTGTGGGGAGCTCCAGTCCTCAGGTGATGCAGCAGAAGTCCCTTGGACTGGCTGAGCTGGGCAAAGGTTCCTGTTCTGCAGGGCAGAAACTGCTCCAGAAAGGGCACAGTCCTCCCTGAGCTCCCCAGCACTCCCATCACCCCTCCACACGGTGGTCTGAAGAGGTGAGAAACAGATTTGGGACCACATTTTGCACAGATTTACATATTTTATTTCACAGGAAGACATTTCTTCCAAATGGCTGCTCAAAAACAAAGGCAACATAAGCACTGCATGAGCCTACAAATAATCTGAATTCTTCTCTTTTTTGTAAAGGGAAAACACATTTCTGCTGTGATGATAGCAGGCTCCTAGAGGCTTTGAACATGCCTTGTTGGTCTATAGGTATAATCAGAGCAATAAAAAGGAAACAGACTTTATTCAGTAAGAACTGAAAGATCCCATTACAGCCTTGCCATTCAGTTGTCTATCAACCTGCAGTACATGGCACATATTTGCTGCTACATAGTTTCTAAAAATAGAGGAATAAATTTAAAAAAAAAAATCTGATGACAGCCTGAACTTCAAAAAACCCCGTCTCACTTTACATCAAGTATAGTCAGGCAGCACTTGGCAATCGTTAATTTCACTCATTTATCACAGGTGCTGCAAACTGAACTGCCAGTGGAGGAAGCTGATAGCAGGCCACAAGCAATCCAGCATGGTTTTTTGAAACAATATTACAATATTTTACCAGTCAGCTGTTTCCAGTGAAAAATCAGAAGCAACAGACTACTTGCTCAAGACCAAAACATGTGAATATTCCTGGAAGTCTTTTCTACAGCAGATTCCACAGCTTGTATTGCTTATCTGCAGTAGGGGACCTATTTGTTACTGTGCTCAGAGTTACTTGAGGTGGATTGCTATGTTTAGATCTTGCCATTAAGTACAAACCATCACGACAACAGGTGATTTTCCTACCAACTTTATAGGTAGTTATAGCTAATGAAGAAAATCCTGTTTACAGGAAATAATAAAATCTCCACCTCTACAAACAATAAGTCTTGGCAACTGGACTTTTTAATATGTATGCTCACCATCCACACAGGGTACTTCATTTGTGCTGTAAGGATTGCAGACTTACATATTTGATGTGCACTGGATTTCTTTGAAAAATGTTAACTATAACCTCCATTGAAAGATTAAGATATACAAGAAAAATTAGAGAACTATTTTCTGGTCTTTCACCAATTTCCTTTTTATTTTTTTCTATGTATATATTCAGCCAGAGTGGAATGGAAAAATCTGCACTCTTCTCTTAAATTCAGCATAGGTCACTCTTTGCACTTAGCAGAGAACCTTTTCAGCTTCTCCAATACAGAATAAATCTGAGAGTCAGACTTTTTATTTTTTCCCTTATGATAAAAGTCTTCTGATGCCCTTTAGCAGAGACAGAGGATACATACACACACCTCAGTCAGTATAAGACAGCAAAACCTACCTGAGAAGCCAGGCAAGCATGTTGTCCCATGCTGAGCTCCGTGACATTATGGTTACATTCCTAATTTAAAGCTGTCTCAGATGTGTCTATATGAACAACAGCTCTGTATGACTGTGCAGTTAAAGAAACACACTGAATTTTTTGGAAGTTGCCAATACAATTCCTGCCAAGTCAAGAGGCTTGCTAGCAAAAAAAAATAAAGAAGTTTAGAAAGTCTTATAGACCTACTTTTCTGGCAGGTTTAAGGCAAGTGCTCACCTACCTTCATTCAGAATCTGACCTTCTCTCTTGATGAGTTTTTAAATAATTGGTACATTGTGAAGCTAGTAAAAATGTATCAGGTTGATTTTAACAAGGACTCTATATGATCCATATATTATATTCAGCATCTCTTAGAGCAAAAGATAGATGTAAAAGCTGTTACAGTTTTTCTCACTCCATGCAATTGGGTTATTCTGCTTCTCCTCAGAGAATCCAAATGTATGCATGGTAGGCCAAATTGCTCCCTGGGGTTGTTTTATTTGCTTGAAGGGACAAACTTGGCCAGGAATATCTTAGGACAGACTCCAAGTACTCTAATTCTGCTTGCATTATGTTCCATTTTCTCATTTCTGTATTTTCAGTATTCATTTCATCCTTCTCCAGCTTCTTTTTCCAACTCAGCAGTTCTTACACTGAGCTGCTCAGCATTTTGCCATGGTACAAATATCCATCCCTTGATATCTTTACACAAGTCAATGACTGAAAGAAGCAGCATGATACAATTTCATCCCCTCCCCAAGGGAATGCAAACAAATAAAGCTGGTTTTGTGTGGGGAGAGATAGAGGCTAAGGTGGAACTGATCTTAGGGGTGCCTTTTCCAGCCTTCCCCTTTTGCTAAATAAGCACCAACATAATACAAATTCTGGATGTTTTGCTGCCTTTTTTTATTTTACCCTTACCAGGCACACACATATCCCCACCACCAGGCTGCAGAAATATTTGTTGCCATCATTTTTACAGCTGTACTATCCTCAGTTTGTGTGCACACTGAATTGGAATATATTTGTTATATCATGGTTTACTCCAGATAAGACAGAGAAGAGTCCCTTGGGTCAGCTTTGCACTTGTGCAAGACATCATGATTCAACTGAAATTAGTAGAATCCCTCATATTTTACACGTGGTGTGGGCCAGACAGCCAGCAAGTTACTGCAAGTATTTCCTGAGAAACAGCTGAGTACAGCATTCACACAGGTCTTAGATTTTGGAGGTTGTTTTTTTTCATGGATTCAAAGAACAGACTACAATTCAAATACATTTGAAGATACATCTGAGTCTTTCCCAGGCTGGTGTAAGGAAGACAATTGCTGATCTGGTATTGGCATGACCACAGCTATCACACACTTGGTTTTAAGTGTTATGGGGAGACCATCCATGTGCCCTCTGCTTACTGTAACTACCAAAGGCAACTGAGGAGCACAGGACTGGAGAGACTGACACAAAGAGTCAAAGACAGTATTTTCTTGGAATTGCTTAATAATAAAATAAATTACTGTCAATCTAGTATATATGCCAAGGAATGCCTCCCTTGTCTCCCCAACACTTTTGATCAAAACCAGGCTTGTCAGCATGGATAAATCCAAGGAATGCCTATCGACATCTTGAGCATCCTAGTTCAAGAGTAGGTTTGATTACTTGCTACATAATAAATTATCCAAAAGCAACCTTTGAAGACATACAACCCCTAACACTTTAAAATTAAGACTAAATTCAATTTAGAAAAATTGTAAAACACTTTCCCTGAAATTAATCTTAAATGAAGTTTCTTGCTTGGCCTCTCGCTCACTGCAGATAATCAATCTCGACGCGGCTGTGTGAGAAACAGAGGCTACTGAAAGGGAAGTGAAATTAAAGAGAGGAGCTAGGCCAGGAAGATGAAAAAGCTATCTAATTATCAGCATTTTATTAGAAACAATTAACTAATATTCAATTAGTTGCCATCACTGAAGCAAAGTGACAGTTAGGAAAACAGAAAACGAACTTTGACAAGGTGTTCACTCTCTAATAAATGGGAGATGAGTGGAATCATTTATTGGTGGTTTACCCCTGGTCAGAGCCTTGGGGCAGCTCCCCCAGCATGAGGCAATGTTGGCTGGTTGCCAACATTAACTGTACTTATTACATTCATCCCATGCAGAACACATCCATCTCCTGCTCTGCCTTGACATCCCATTTATTCCAAGATTCATTTGTCATGTCCCCAATCACCAAAATGAATAGAAACTTTCCAGCATGATGGATTGTGGTTCTAATTAGGACTAAAGAAAAGATCCACATTTAAGTAGAGCCCTTTTTCTTTTAGTTCTTCTAATAAAATACTATTCCTAGCCAACTTTGTGACTAATGTCCTTTCATGGTGGTTGTCCACTGTAGGTCATCCAGTCAAAAGGAAACAGTAGTCCTTCCAGAATGTATTTTTCCTTCCCTAACATCTACACAAATTATTATAGAAAAAAGGCCAGACACACTGAAAACCATGCACACTGAATTTGTTGATGTGCAGCAGATGTCTAGAATACCAAATTTTGGACAATGTTTGTCCCTTTTGTGTCCCAGAATTTCCTTAAACAAAACGCAAATAAATAGAAACAGTTGGAATGAGGAAGAATCTGCATTAGACCTAGAAACTATTAAAATTGCTGATAAATCTAATTTTTGTTAATCAAGTTAAATTTTATGCCAGCATTTTAAAGTAATGACACTAAAAAAGTGCCACTATTTCAATCTAAGCCTAATATATAATTTGGTTGTGTCACCTCTCATTTCAATATGTATATCAGAAATAAACATATGCCCTGATATAACAGAGATCTTTAAAAAAGTATCCTCTGAGATCTTTCTCCTGTTTCTCACATACGGTTCAATAACTGTGTCTTTAATATTATAAAAATGCAATTTATTTTATAGCAATCTTTCACATTTGTCTGTACATTGGTAGGTCTCTGCTGTAGAAGAATACCAGAATAGGACAGGACAAAAGAAAAAATACAGTGTAGTGAGGGTAGCACTATTTTTTTTTGAAAATTTTCAAAGTTAGGGATAGCACATTAGCTAGTGGTTAGTGAATAAAAAATGGTAGTGCCAAAAGTGGAGTACCTTAACAAATAAAGAGATTATATGAATGGAAAAATAACCCATTTTAAAATGCATTTAAAAGTCAGAAGAAAGAAGACTGCAGTTACAAAAGAATTCAGGAATTCACAGATACATGAAGAATACTCCAAGTCATTAAAATAGCCTGATGAATATTTTAAAACACCAAGAAGAGTGCAGATTTACTTACTACAAAACAGACTACAAGTAACCAACAATCTGCTACAAAATTTCTCATATTTCAGAAGATGATCATCCTGTCCAACCTTTTACATGTACTACCTTCACACAGCAGAACATGAAACTTCCACTAGAAAAAATGGAAAAAATTCACAAGGAGTCTGTTTTAATAGGTATTATTTAATGGACAAGTGTTTTTGGACAAGGAAAAGAACAATTTCCTAACTTTCCTAAAATAAAATATTTGGGATTATCCTGAGATTTAACTTTAGCATTCTCTGTAAAGCCTAAATAAACTAGATGTCAAAAGAAATTTCAGTACAATAAAGCATATGAATTTCAAGGCTTGATGACAAAGCCCAAATTTACTGTGCAGCACTCACCAGGGAAGCATTATAACCTGTATTAGGTCCAATTTCTCATGCCTTGTCCAGAAATGTGATGCCCACACAAAGATACCCAGCCAAACAAACAAAAATCACACAGCAACCCCCACAGCACCACTGCAGGAAGAGCTGGGCCACTGCTCTTTGTAACTGTGCTCTTCATTTGATTCTGCAGACCACGGCTCTCATCCCCTGCCATTTACTGCAATCAAAACATAGATCTTTTGGCTCTTGAATATTTTTACCTTTAAGCAATTGTGACTAACTTTATGTGCTGGAAATACATTTTTTTGGGCCATAAAAGCCAAGAGACATTTTCTTTTCCTAGTGCCAGAAGATACACACCAAGTGAGTGTACACGGAGGAACAGCTATGGAGTTTGCTATGGAAACTGTTCACCTGGTAGGAAGGGAAACATGCAATTACATTATTATTTACTCTCATTTGATAGCAAAGCTACTTACAAACTTGGTTAGGTGTTTGTTAAAATGCCTACTGTAAAGGCGCATGCTGTATAAACACACAGCAAAGTAGGTTGTTAGGTTTTTCCAAAAGCCCACTAATTTAGGTGATACTTTCAACATTTAGATTTTTTTCCATGCTTCCTTGAGCCTAGGCTGGTACTGAACTGCTTTCCACTGAAGCACCTTCCCAAACAAGGACTTTATCCTTTCTATTTTTTCCTCATTCATGAACACACAATGGATTTAAGACAACAATCCAGTATTCTGATTCAGCTTCTGAATCATTCTGTACAGCACTGAAATTCTCCCAGAGACAATAAAGAAATCTAAACAGTTGTCAAATACCAAACACAGCCATAGAATCATTTAGGTTGCAAAAGACCCTTAAGACCATTGAGTCCAACTGTGAACATAACACTGCCAAGCCCACCACTACCCATGTCCCCAGGTGCCCTGATATATTCAGGAATTTTATCCAGATAGAATGGGGAAATAACTTCATAGGCTGCTGGTCTGATTCATCCTTTGTCAGTTTCTCCCATATCACTGGATCCAGACATGCCAATCTCACTCACTGCACCAAGATGAAACAAAAAGAAAGTAATCACACATGCAGGATGCCTGCCTTCACACCCCCACACCCCCAAAAATGTCAGATGCTTCTGGAAATAACATAAGAGTGCCTGTTAGTTGCTAAAGGCACTGGGGCCTTGATGGCTCCTGTACTGGCTCTAGCAAGTTTCCAGTGATGTACCCTTCAGTGTACTCTGAGAATAACAACCTGCATAATTTAAATGAGCACTATAAATTGTCATTTAAATTGCATGAAAATATGAGATAAGGTTGGCAGAAGATCCAGAAAGAGCCCTTGAGTGTCAGATTAACACAGCAGGCAAGAGACAAAACCAGGCTTTTTCTTTTCTTTTTGACTAAAATCTTTCAGAAGGAAAAATCAAAGCTTCTCCAATTCCTGACCTTTCTTTTCAATGAAGAACATGCAGCCTGCAATCTTCTGCTGCAATTGATCAGTGTTTAAAATGAACAAACTGTAGATTAATGTAATATACTCAGGCCAAAAAAGCAAGATCTCGCAGAGCACTCTTTGAAGCAGATCCCTCGCTTCCACAAAAATGGATAATTTAATCTTTGTCATTGGCCTGTCTCTGTCAAAGAGAACAATGGATAGTCTATTCGCAATTGATGACTCTATAGAAATTAATATTAGTAAAAGGTGTCCATTTAGTGTCTCACCTTCTGTGCTAAAGGTGACATCCATGATGGATGCATCCTAAGACAATGGATTTATCTCTAAAATGGAGTAATTACACAGTGGATGCATGGGTGACATAATGACATTGTGGTTTTATATTAATAAAAGAAAGAAATATTCCTTCTGAAGAAGGAAAAAAATATGACTAACATGGTCATTTATGAGATTTTGGCAGCTACTTTGTAACTGCAAAAAGCACTGTTGACTTGTCAAGCTATCAATTAAGAGTCCTACACACTTTAAGCAGTTCATGATCAGCTTCCATGTGACAAACCCTAGTTAACAAAATTCAAGGTGCTCATGGGCTCCTAAATCTCCCACCTCCACAAGGGAGACATCAAACTGGGACAGAAGTCAGAGGCAAAGTAGATGAGATTTGAAGGGGGAATAAAGGGATGTAACTTGACTTCTGGGTGCACCACAGGCCCCTCAGGGCCACTATGCTCTTTTCTGTTTGGCAAGCAAACCTCAGGGTGCTCCCTGAGCAGCCCTGTGAAAGCCAGCCTTCCCCAGAGAAGGATTTTTAAAATCACTGGTGATGGCAGGACCTGCAAGGAGCCAGTTTGGCACAGAGGCCTCAAAACCAGGCCTCAGGTGGTCAACTCACTGCCCACTGGTACCAAAGAGCATCAGGGTTACTTATTATTAATAAATAATGCTAATGCATGGCAGAACGGCACCCTTGGGGTGAGGTGTGCTTTGTGAGGCTTTTTCCTCCCCTCCCAAAAATGCCCAAATTCCCTAAGACACTCTTTATGTCCTGTTCCTGGTGTTTTTTGTAGTCCACACTGCTGCTTTCTGAAAATTCAGCACAGAATTCAAAATACAATATCTCATACAGAAAATTTGAAATTACCTTGTTTTGAAGCTTTCTTTAAAACGAAATCTTCAACTACAACCAGTCTCTTTACATTGGTCCTATATAATTTGATCTAAATTAGACATTTTAATTTCTCCAACTTTATCATCAAGAATAACCAGCAAACTGAAATTAAACTCCATTATTTGTTTAGTCCCAATAATCTCTGAGACTTTAAAAAGTTTGAAAAGCAATCTCTGACAGATACTTTCACCATTGGAATCATCTAGGTGCTGGGTTTGGTGGGGAGGTTTTATCTTATATACATACATAAAAACACTCTCAATTTTAGTATTTTAAAACTTTAAATAACTAAAAGCAAACAGAAATGAGTGCTCCTGTTAGGACTGATTATAAATGTGCTCAAATGTATTACTTATTGAAAAGATGGTAAATGTTGACATTATATGAAGCAAGAAGCTAAAATGCGTCCTCTGTAACATTTCAGAGATTTCAGTAAGAATTAACAGCAAAATTTAGATGCCAAAACCATGCAATTCTGAAAGATAAGGAATAATATAAGGTTTTGTTTTAATGATGTATCATACTTGGGTTATGAGAGAAACTGTAAGAATTCAAGAATGAATACTAGTACATAAATAAAAAATTAAATTAAGCTTTCATTGTAAAGTACATCAGAAAAAAACCAACATCCTGTCCGGTATCTCATGAAACCCTTATATTTTGTGCCTGCCAATAGAACTGATTGCTACTTCATAATAAACCATTTCAGTGACAAAATTTCCTTACGTAGTCAGTTTTTACAGCAAACGTCTGAAACTGTTGTCTCTGGAGAGCTCCAATTCCCAGTTCCTAAATTCTATTAAAAAGACAGCTAAAGACTTTAAATACTTTCCAACTCCTACTTTTCCATTAATCCACAGCTACAGCTGTCACAGGGATTTTATGAGTTAGCCAGTGAGAGGGAGTGGACCATGAAAATCTACATTATGATGTAGTCCACAGCCTGAAGGCATGTGGACTTTAAATTTAAGAGAACAAATACTGGCTTTGAGTTTGAATATTCAACACCATTTCTCTTTTTAATTTTTATTAATTCACTGACCATGCTTCATATATTTTCCTTTCAAGGCTGACTGTTAATTTAGTAAAGGACACATCTACTGCTCAAAGAGGAAACATTTCCAGTACCAGTTCGACATTCAGCCACCTCTTCCCAGGTCATCAGGCTGGAAGCTAATGACTAAACCCATCAATTTCAAGTTTTCTGAATTGGTAGGCACAGGGTTTCTCTTGCAGGATTTTCCTGGAATGTATTTCAGGAGAAAAATTATGGAACTAGGCCAACAATAGAAACCTGGTGTTTCTCCAAAAAAATTTTCCCTTCCTTTACATGAACTTCAGTAAAATTTGAAATATTATCTTGATACTTTCAATTAATTAATTATCTTACTGATGCCACACATTTCAAAGCAAAGAAGTGGTTCAGGTCTTTAAAGGAGACAATAAACAATAAAAACTAGGAAGAAATTCGCAAATACAATTCCATGAAGATTATGAACTACAAAATACACCCAAATAAAATGGTTTGCACAGCTGTAGGCTGTAACTTAAATGACCATACCAAAGATAAACAAGAGGCAATGAGTTATTCAAAAGAATATATGAACAGGATATAAATTCTCATTAAAATTATGCTTCTGTTATTATGAAAATGGTGCATCATGACCTTATGATGCAGGAAAGACTGTACACCATTAAGTGAGAAGAATAAAGCTTTACTGTGGGGAGAAATCAAATTTTCTGAAGGATCAGCCAAGGTTGAACTACTACAACTGCAGGGAAGCTAAGAGATAAATCCAGATCTGCATTATCAGCATCTTTTTCATCACTCTTCAAGTCTCTCCTTCCCCAAAAAATGAAGAATTTTGCTCCCAAACCATGATCATATGATGATATGATCATCATGTGTTTTCGGAAGCAGCCTCCTCCTCAAAGTGATCCCAGAACTGAACTAGTGAGTACACACAACAGTTTCTTATCTATGAAGTTTTATATGCCCAGTGTCAAAGGCAAGATTTTAAGATTTAGAAAGTGGAACCAAGGTTAAGTCTGGGATTTTGAGACCTAAAGAACTTAAGCTTTAAAGTTCTATTGGAGCAAATTGATTCAGTTTAATGCAATTCAATGATAATGTTAAAAGGATCCCTTTTAAATTGTTTTAATAAACAAAATAAAATTTTGTTTTATTTGAAACCTGTTTCATCCCCTTTAAGCCCTCTGACCAGAAGGCACCATTTCAGTATCATTCTTTCAGACATTCCTTACTTTTGCACCACACCTTGATCTGGTTACTTGATTTTACAGCCTTGAACAATGATTTCATGTTTATCTATATTGTTTGTTCCTCCCTCTTACAATCACCAACCAAAAATGTGGGAATCAGTAGGAGAAAACTGATTTTTCAAAAGTCTAGGGGCTGCACCCACCTTGGCTTCATGTCACACTCAATCCTTTACAAAACACTGGACCAGCAGATTTACACTCACTTTGCCTTAAAATAATAAACAAAACAAGTTTTAATGCTATGAAAAACCAAGCCCAAATCTTTCTAGAATTATATTTTCAGACACATTTTTTGCAGCCACTGGGAAAAATTCAGTCACTGATGAAGTTCTGCAGTCTCATTTTATTCACTGCCTTCAAAAGTTTTAATAAAGTTGTAGTTATCACAAACATTTGCCCCTACAGAGACTTTTCTGCTTTGAAAATCACCAAAGTGCTCCCAGGCTGACTCTTATCCTGGTATTTCATATAAACATACAAAGTGCAATCTGTGACACAGAACCAAGGGTCACTGAGAGGTCTTGTGCCATGTTGAACTAATTAGAAAAAAAAAAAAAAAAAGGCAACAAAGTAACACATGACAGTTTTATATATTTCAGAGATACTTTCTGCAGAACACTCAGAGTCCAAATGAACAACAACAAAAACAAAAGACTACATAAGTCTATAAAAAAGATGATCTTTTAAATTTTTCAAGTTTTCATAACAATTAATTTTTTCACCATTATGAACAGAAGCTTTTGGGTCGCTTCTGGACTAAGCAGAATCACCTTCTTATCATGAGTAGACTGCTATTTCCACTGTATCACCAATGACAATTTTTCTAATGTTCCAGGCACAGCAGATATAATCGGACATAATTTGCACTGACCTCAGCTCAGCAAAGGCAAAGACAGAAAGAAAAAGCATCATCCTTTCTCATTTCCACATGAGGCCATCTACAGACACTTGGCTGCTGCTGGAGATTCAGTTTGTCACGGGAGAAGAACTGACTATCCAGGTAATAGCCACACACACATGACTTTTCTAGGCAATTGCGAAAAGATCCCTTTAATGGTCTCCAACCTTCTGATTTGCAAACATGAATATATATATTTTAGCAGAAATCACAGAAAAATTATGCTTTGATTTTGTTGTTTTCGTTATTCTTTGTGAGCCCTAGTAGTGATCCATACAGACTGAATAGCAACAATTAGCTGTTTGACATATTTATGTATATAGACCTGTGTGTATAATTTTGTGCGAAAATATTTTCAGATACTAGAAGCTTCAAATGCAAACAAACCACCAAGCCTGTCTCAAAAACATGAGGAAGAGTAATTAGTATGGCTGAAACATCGGCCCTTAATTACTAAGAATAAAAATATCCCTGTTTGTCAGTGAAAAATAAATTAATATCTCATACTGCTTTAGGTATAAAGTTAAAAAAAATCAAAAGTTAAAAGTACTAGTTAGCTGGGAATATAGAACTCTTGAAACAGGTTTGAGCTTTTAAACACAGATATTAATGAAACTCTAGATTCCCTACCAGCTTTGCAATTGTACAGGATGAAACCAGAAAGCAAACATTGTATGACAGAAGGAAAAATAAGGTATTTTATATGGGACAGATGTTAAGATGTTGCTTTTCTGGCAGTCTTTCCTCCTGTGATCATGTTTGCTTTTATACCGAGCGCCAGGCAAACGCGCCTTTCTGAATATTGCCAAAAGCCCCTCCTTAGTCCTAGTGCTACATCTGCCATCCAGAACAGTCAGCACCTCGGCAGCTATCCATCCAAGTCATAAAAATTCACATAGTTCACATTTTCAATCCCACCAGAATGTACAAGTTACATACAGATGGTTAGAGAAACCCAACCAATGAGACACCCAGGTCAGTAAACCAGAAAGCAAACAAACCCCCAGAGAGAAATGTCTTTTTTCACCGCTTTCACAACAATTTCCCTATCCTTGAATCTGTGTTTTAATGGACATGATTATGTACACAATGTGAAGCCATACGTCACTAAGAGAACAGTTGTAGAAAGGCAATATTGGGCTCACTGATAGCGATGAAAAAAGTCAACAGTCTTGTGGTTGCCCACTTTTCTCCTGATGTTTTACACCTTTGAACTGAGTTACAACACTACTGACACACAGGTAGAGAGTGTACTGAACTCAAGGTGAAATGGTTACGGCAGGAACTCACTGCTGATCACAGCAGTGACAACCTGTACCTTCCCTTCCCAGTCTTCTATATTTAGAACCAGATCAGTGCTTGGATACAGAGCAGGAAAACAATTTATGTGCCACTGAAATATAGATGTGATTTGCAGAAAGATCAGTGACACCACACGAATACTAATTCCTCTGACAAATAATACCAGCAGGGGCAATCCAAAAGGGATGATTGTACAGACATCATGACCGAATTCGAACATTTGATGACTGAGCAATGTTTTGGCATGACGTGACCAAAAGCAGTGGATGACAAAGGGAGGAAGATCACCTTCCTGCTCCAAAAAGGCTACACGTTATTTTTGGCTACTTGTTCAAACTACACTTTGCTGCATTTTTTTAATAAAGCAGTCTCTGTGCAGGCTTTAGTCTTTATGGCTTCATGACAATTCTAACTATGAAAGATGCTGTAATAATTCAAATGATGCCTATAAAGCTTATTCATGTCCACTTTGTTACTAACTGTAAAGGGGTTTGGTTTGCTCCATGGAGACCACAAAATATAATGTTTCCAGTGCTCTGAAAGGGCACAGCATCCAGTACATATATGAAAACAGTGAAAATCCTCCTAACACAGAAAACTGAAGCAGTCCATTGTTTTCTCAAGACATGCAACTTACCATCCAATTTTATTTTTTTTTTTAGCTATCTTAGCCTGAAAAACAGAGATAGGGCAGTCAGAGAAAAAAATAAGCCATGATGTTGTGTGGGAATGCACAAATACAACTAGACAGAAGGAAACATTCAGATTTGTAGCATTAGTAGAAAGCAGTTTCATTTCATCCATTCTTTTCAACTAGACTGCTTGTACAGAACCCGAACTTCAGACAAGATAAAGACTCAAGCAATCTGCATTTAATGGTAGCTCAGGTAGAAAGGAATGAATTTCAAATATTCATTCAAAAGTCACAATGGGGAAATTACATTTCTCTTCCCAATGATCTCATAAAAATCAAAAGTTTCTCCTTTGAGCAGCAGGTGCACATCCTTAAGCCTTACTTGCTCATAAAAATACTAAAGGCTTCATATAACCATCAGTTGCAAGCAAACTGGTGCAGTTAACTTTTCAAATGTGTTTGAGACATGGCCTGAATGATATCACAGTCAACCCTTACATTTCCATTTTCATTTAACTTTGATACAGAATAAAAGACATGAGCATACAAATACAGAAGTGTACTGTTAAATTCATAAAATATTTCACTTGCTTTTGGCTGAGTAATATCATGTGCAAAGCAATAAAAATTGAATTAAGGCAAATTTGAAATGCTCTTTGTTTTTCTGTTGTTTTAATTTCCATTTTTCATGTTTTTTCCAGAGGCTGGTTTTAGCCTATTACACACAATACCTGTCTGTTTCTTGTCCTGTCAATCATCTGGCCATATATTTTACTGTTCATTGATGCTTGTAGATCTTAAGGTTTTGTAATCTGCAGCAAGCAATATGAAATATATTTGTTGATCTTAAAAAAATAAGTCTTTCATAGACATGTGCACTAGTTTAATCAGAGATATAAGTATTAAAATTTCTGCTAGCTTTGTGCAGCAGGGTTTAGCATGGGAGTTTTTCAGACACTAATGGGAAGCTGGTGGCAAACCCTGCAACCATTACCCACAGCAGACCAAGATTTTTAAACACATCACTTCTTTTTCAGTCATTAGTGTCTTCTTAAAACAACATCATGCTTTGTTTCCTTGATCAAAGCCACAGACTTAGGAGTGTGAAAATAAATTTCACTTTGGTGTGTTCCTTTCAAAACACGTCAGTCTCATAAGCAGGCTAATCTTTGGTGATGTATTATGATGGATTGAACCTATCCATGCAAATTGTCTAGATAGACGGTTTGCCACTCATTAAAAGGGATTATTCTCCCCCACACACACCAGCACCACATGTGCTCGCACAGGGTGAGAGAGACATGGGCCTAAATGCTCACATATGAGCCTTGAGGAAAATCTGCTTTCCCTGGTTCAATCTCAGGGCTTGGAGCAGTGCTTTGGTGAGGCTTTGGAGACACCTACCATTTCACAGGCATTGCACTGGGATACCTCCAGTGCCTGCTGAACTACTCTGGAATGAAAAATTGCTGCTCTAAGGACCATCCTTGAAATTCATCACACCTGTATGACCATCTCATCCACGTCTATGGCTGTATTTATAGCACCTTTACACACAGATTATTATTCAACAGTTGACTAAACCACTTCTTCCCACTTTTATGGCATGAATATCTCATTTCTTGACTTCAGCAGGACTTTGGTTTGAGTAAGTCACGGTATTATCTTATATTTGCTTCAAAAGCTCAGGTGTTTCCCTTCAAATATAGTACAACTCTGACTTAGTTAAAAAAAAAAAAAGGAGATATTTAAACTGTCCCTAGGTTTGCATAGTTTAAAAATTCTTGATTTCCTGTTTGTCCTCTATTCTATGTTATACAAGAGGAATACCCTACATTATGTAAATTAGGGCATAGCTTGAGATTCCAGAAAAAGGTAGAATCAGAATCTTTCATCTAGGGAAAGAAGAACCTATCAGTGAAATTACTAAACACAGCTGATCTCCTGTTAAATCTCTCCGTGGTCATATTAAAGCAAATACCCGATTAATTATATTCCTGTGTGCTGGGATCCACAATACTTTATTTATCGCCTTAAACTGCATCTACAGCAAGACATCTAATGAGCAGTAGCTTTTCCCAGTAATACAGATAATCTCTTTGCAGAGAATTAGTTCTTGGAAAGTAGAAATGCACCTTTTTGCAAATTCCATTTTATACTTTCAACTCCCAGGAGAATGGGGAGTGGATCATAAGGAAGGAAGGGAAGAGGGAAAGACAGATTAAGGATGTAACAGAAATATTCTTTTGTTCAACATCTGCATGCTAGGGAGATTACACAATCTTCAGCAGATCAGCAAAAGAAGATTTGAAGCGACTACAGTTAAACCTTCTGAGCAACTGAAACACTCTGCTGCCTTCTTACCCTCCACCCCAACCTTCCCAGGTCCACAGCTAAGAAATATCCCACATCCCACCTGTCAGGATATTCTTTCCATCTTTTAAAACTCCCTGAATATCATGCACCCATGACCTTGAAGTAAACATGGTGTTAGCAGCACACACTCTCAAACAGATCCAACATCTGCAGGCAATAGACAAGGACCCCTGTTCTCCCGCCAATAAGATCAAGCAAAATTCTAGGAAGAATTACAAAATTCCACAAAGCTTAGGTAGCATCCCTTTTTTGCATCATAAAATCAGAACACTTAACAGAGAAACACAAGTTTCCATTATTCTCCTCTTCAACACAGTCTGTCCAGAAAATTAAAAATTTGTGGAGATTGTGAAATCACTGGAGGAGCCCATTTTCCCTTCCATGTAGTGAACATGGAGACAACAAATATTTCATAGTGCCTAAAATAGGAGAGGTACAGCTGACACAGCACAAGTATTGTGGAATAGCACTGACCAGTAAACATTTCTCACGTCAAACCCATTTTTCTATCACACTGATGACGGATCAGATCAGCTGATCAGTGATAAAACACTAAGAACCACTACTGCTCCCATTTTACCCAACACTGCAGACCAGAGAGCTTGGTTCACAGACCAAAAGGCTTGGGAACTAGTATGGGACATCTGTCCATCATATCTGGTATTAATTTGCTTGTTTGCGCCATATTCTGTATTTGCAGCAACATAACTGGTCTGGATGCTACACAGCAGCACAAGAAGCACACAACTCATAATCCTCTAGTGGCTATAAACCCAGCAAGGAAATGTCAAAGGTGGCTGGGCTCAGGCTGGTACAATTCCCTTTATTTCCTGGAGTCTCCTCTAAAGCCCCGCCAGGCTGCACCCACCCCTACAGAAATCCATCCATCCCACAGAGAAACACCCAAACATTTCAACAGGAAAAGATTTCTACTTATATTATGTAAAAACTGAGCATAGATTTTTAAAATATCAGGCAATTGCTGGAATACAAAAATACAGCATAAGCTCTGTTGCTGACTACATGGTTCATAAGGTACTGCTCAGTCTGTGCAAGCTGAGCTACAGGAATACAATGCTGATGGAAAATAAGAGATCATCCACTTCACCTCTTTAGTAAAGTAGAGGTAAATTCCATTCCAAATGCTAAAAAAAACACTATATGATCAGGGTAAACCTCTCTTTGCTTTCACAGGTGTGGACAGCCCCTGACAAAACCCTGTGGTAGAGCTGGGTACACAGAGGACTTGAGCTTGCACAGGGCTCACCTGTATACAAAGGCCATAAGGACTTGAGTGAAGGAAAGAGGATTAGGGTTTTTTGGGGGCACAATGGAGGTTTCAGGGATGAGCTGCCATAACTGCAGACAACAGGTAATGAAATAATATTGTGTCGGGCTACTCTGGACCTCCAGGGATCATTCTCCAGTAGCAGTGTTGAGCGTTTTGTGCAGAAATCTCAATGGATGCAGCTGCAGTGGGATGAAGCCCCATTTATGGTTCACCCCAGCAGATCAGGCTGTAACACACCAACTGTAATGACCCCACTTTCCATAAAGCAGACAAAGCCTTGAACCTCCTAAAATGTGCCCCAGGCATGCCCTAAAGAGAGAAAAGATTGATTTTACTACTTGCCTCAGAATCCGTTGATGATATTCTTAAAGCATATTAATAAAATATAATTCTACTGAGAACAAATTCCCAAAGATCAACCTTGCAAATAGCTTTTTTGCAAAATTTTTTTTTGTGACTTTGATATTTACCACCTAACATTTCACACTCGATAAGGAAAAAGGGCTACTTTGACCTGATGCATAGCAATGTGGTGTGAAGCAATGAGAGCCAATTTACCGGGCATCACCGAGACATAATGTGGAGGAGCACGGCGTGGATTCGCAGAGTGAATCAAAATGCCGAAGCTTTCTCTTCTGTGATATCTGCAAATCGCTGAATAATGTGGTTCACTGACCAAGTGAATTATTTTCAAGGGGTTTGGCACATCTTTAATTACAAGATATGTAAAGATGAAATGGAAACACGCTGCGCATATTTCTTCATGGCTGCTGAACTTTTCTTATGGAAAAGCACCTGTTTTTATTAAACTGTCTCTAGAAGGCATAAAATGTACGAGGTATAGGTTGACAATTTATTTCTCAATATGTCTAAGTTACCATCTGGGCAACCTTACAAGGTATATATCAACCATGTATTGTACCTACACATATACAGTTATACAAAAATAGACTTCTTCCTATCACAAATCTCTTTAAATTTAGGCAGCATACCAACAGTATTATAATGTTTCCCTTGCAACTGAGAAAGGCTCAAAAACAAAACAAAACAAAACAAAAAAAACCATCAAAACAAAACAAAAAGCCCAACACATCAGGCCCTCTTTACTAAACATTTATGTGCCCTTTATGCTTCAAAAAATCAGGAATTTGCATGCTGAAAATGATTATGTAAATGGACTGTTTTGACAATCAGGTCCCAGAGGATTCCTCAGCTGAAAGCAATTCTCCTTTAAAGGTTTCATCATGGTCCAAATCAGTGATTCTTGAGACACCATTTTCAGTAATGCAATAAATACCCTGTCAGATTCTTGCTGGTTGCTTTCCTCTTAAGCAATGAGCCCTTCTTGCTTTGAAATAGCAGCCCCCAAAAGGTCTCTGCTGATTTTGAAGGGCTGTGGCACTTAATGTAGTTTTAAACCTCCACTCTGGGTAAAATATTGCAGACTTGACTCAATTGACCAAAATTCATAGGTGACCCTGCTTGGAGCAGGAGGTGAGTCTAGATGACTTTCTGATTCCCTTTTTAATTTGATTTGTCCCATGATCCTACAATCCTCAAATACCTGAGCCCTCTAGGCTGGGGCAAGCACATTGCAGGAACACACATCCAATGTGTTTGGATATTCTGAATATTCTGGCCTCATCCTGAGCTGCTGGACTACTGCAACCATACAAGTCAGGGCTGCAAGGTTTTATCTGAAGTGAAGATTCCAAACGTTCATGACATCAGAAGTATTGAAGGGTGCCTTAAATTTTGTAACAATCATTGTGAAGGAAGGGTGCCTTCTCAACACCTGTGCTGTTCGAGGTGCTGTGCATGGAAATGTCAAAAACTCACCATAAAGGTTTTCATCCTAACTTAAATGCCTAACGCTGAAATAGATAAAGATTCAAGGAACTTCTGCAACATGCTCAAATGTGCATTCCAAGGAACTAGTTGTATAGGAATAAAAGCTGATGTGGTTTGAGCTTTTTTTGGTTGGATTTACCAGTAATCCCTGTTCATGGGAATGCACAATTTAAGGGGTATGTTGCAATTATTAAAATAATTTCCCTCCTATTCTCTTCACTTAAAAATAGGCATATAAGTAAGTTCTTTTTAAAAACCCTAAAAACCCAAACAAGCAAACCACTATTCCCCACTACTGAAACATCAAACTCCAGTTTTAAAGTGGAATAGAAAGCATAAACCAACAAACCATGGTCAATCAGCTGCACTGCTTCTGCCACTGCTTTCTCTCCCTCCCCAAATGCCCAGTGCCACAGATAAGAACACACAGACCCCAACGCTCACAGACAAGTTCTCACACAGCTTCCATGGCAGGGCCAGGAGAACGTGCACATCCAGCTCCTGCCAGTGCTCAGAGAGGCCAGAACAGACTGAGGAAACAGCTCAGCACTGCCCTGTACCTCCCCAGCCAGGTGTGCCTTCAGTGCACAGCTCACTTCAAATCATCTAAACATTCTTTCTATCAGGCACAAAACAAGTCCAGGGGGGACAGGGACCAGCAGGTCCACAGCTGCCAAGGCACACAGCAGCTGCCTTTGATATCACCTGGGTGCAGTCACATGTGCAGCCATGCCCATAAAAAGCTCTGCACAGTTTCATTCCATGGGTATATTCTAAATATATATATTATAAATTCCATTGTAGTGATTGCAAAATGCAATTAGATTAACTGCAGCTTGAATATGCCTGGAGCTGTCACACCATGATGTCATTCACAGTGAAGGTATCATGTTTTCCAGGACACCTCAGCAGCCAAGGATGGACACCCTGCCTGGAGCACTCCTCTTGTCCTGTTGAGAAAGCGTTGGGCTTGAAAACCTAAATTGACCAACATAGCACATGTTAAGCAGGAGAAAATAAAACATAGGTTTTATTTCTCAAGCATATTACACCATCTCTGAGTCAAGATGCCCAGCATTAGGCACGGCAGCCAAAGACCCCAGAAGTCAGAGAGCAGCAGGGCAGCATAGCAGCTGCACAGTCCAGGGACACCTGGTTCCAGAGCAGACCTGCTTGGTGAGCAGCTCAGCCCCATCCTGGGACACAAACCAGAGTGCACCATCTCCTTGTGTGCTTCGATTTATTTTGGAAAGAAACCAAGGAGTAGAGAGGCAGGAAACCACAACATGCTCCCAGAGGTGCTGCAGTCTGAATGGGCAGAGGCCCAAGATTGCAGGGCTTACCCCAAAGCCTGAGCTTCCCTCTGCACAGGCACAACCACATGGAACTGGTGCTGTTTCAGGGAATCCTTTTATTCCACCAGCTGCTACTACTGAGGTCTGAAACTGAAACCCAGTGTGTGATCTCATGGATGAGTGCAAAGCTCACAAGCTCTCACATCTTAACAGAGGAGAAGAAAGGCTCTGTTTAGTTGTGCCAGAATAAATGAAGTGCAAAGGTAGCTGGGATGCCTCTTGAAGCTGTTTAGTGCTGGCACTCAATTTGAATCACTCTGAAGAAAAGCTTAAGATTTCCTAGGGAAAGTACTACACCTCAATGCCTTTAAACTATTTTTGTGCTTCTGTGATCCTGGGCTGCTGTGCACTGCAAGGATGTGGAGGGGTTGCCTGCTTCCCTGGGTTGTTTTCTGCACACAACAGCAAGAGCATCTTTCCTCAAATGGATGTGGGGCTTTTCAGATGCTCTTTCTTTGCTTTTCCTACAGCCCAGGCACAATCTGTGAGGGGCAGGAGCAGGGGCTGAGGGGCCCATCCATGCTATTTTATGGCAGTTTTTCAAGAGAGTCATCTGGAAATGTCACTCCAGCTGTGCTACTGCTATGTTCAGACAGAGAAAAAAGCGAAGAAGAAAAAAACAGCAGCAGTGTGGGACAGAGACCAAGTGTTCAGACAAATTTATGCTTTAGAACTTAAGGACAGTTTTTCAAAACTTGTTGCAACATCAATCTGCTGGGAAAATAAACTATTTTGGACAAGACTGATAGTCTATATTTTAAAATTCTGATTTATAAAAAATAACCAAGTCCCAGTAGAATACAGGCTTGTATCAACTGTATATCTTTTAACTCATCTTCATAAAATCTCTGGGTTTGGGTTCTACCACTGCGCTCACTGAGACAGCAGGATCATTGCTTTGAAAAAAATCACTAAGCACTAAAATAACAAAAAATCAGGCCCTCGCCATGCTTCGCTCCACACACACACTTCATGAATTTCTGTAGGAGATGACAAAAGCAATTTCACACAGGAGAACAATACAGCCTCAGCCTCCAGG
This sequence comes from Vidua chalybeata, assembly GCF_026979565.1. NCBI lineage: Eukaryota > Metazoa > Chordata > Aves > Passeriformes > Viduidae > Vidua > Vidua chalybeata. The sequence continues at coordinate 11,763,892 of NC_071540.1, forward strand.
GTGAGCACCAGTAACAATAAAAACACATCCTCGCCTTGCAAACAAACAGTGAATGATTCCCGGACAAAATAAATTCTTTCATCAATAACGATCCATCAGAGGTGCTTCCTTCTTTCTTTCTGTAATTCATCTGTTAAATTAACAGCTCCACATACATAGCCTCCCAGAAAAATAATTGATCTCACTGCCCTGGATAGGAGCCACTTCACTGGATGCTGGCAACAATTACATTTCATGCGTGTTATTTCCGTTTGCAGAAGGCTGACGCCAATGCACACGTGCAGGCTTATGGGAGACGTTCCACAGGAAAAAAAAAAAGAATTAAAGAAAACAAACCAGAAAAGCTATCACACAATGTAAGTCTTGTTGATTTCTTTGCCACCTTTTGTGCTACAGAAAATAAAGCATCTATTTGGTCAACATGTGTTACCAATAAGTTGGTCTAATTAATGGCAGACTGCTGAGAAACCGAGCAGCTTTCCTTATCTGCATAGGAAAGGAGCCCGAGTCAGCTTCTGATGTTGAAAGTTACTTGCAGGAAACTGCCTCACCAGACAGAGCTGCAAACCCTGCTTGTGTTTCAGAAAGAAGACGGGGAAAAAAAAAAAGGTAACATTAGTTTTACTTCAAAGAATTGCCAGGACCCTTAAGGAGATACATTGAGAGTATTCGTGTGAAAGCAGTAGGATACCTCCACTTCTCTGAAGTGGATTTTCCTCACAATGTCGATGGCTAACTTGAAGGAAAAAAAACAAAAAAAAAACAAAAAACAAACAAACAAAAAAAAAACCCAAAAACAAAAACACCAAAAAAAAACCCACAAAATAAAAAAAAATAAAAAACAAAACACAAAAATCTTTAAAAAAAGAAAAACAAACCCCCCACAACATAAATCCAGAGTATTTTTAGGAGGTTGAAAATACACACAATATAATATTGTAGTTAGTTTTTAGCTAGTCTGCCAGTCAGCACAAGGGCCCATTGGCTTCAAAGCTGCTTAAAACACATACATTTGTAGATGATGCCCAGTGACCCACAGCATCTGGTAGAATAACCTGGAAGTTACACAGATCAGGTATGTACAGGTAGGGTAATCCTGTCCTTATTAACTATGCAAAGCTCCTGCCAAAAAAAAAAAAAAAAAAGAAAAAGAAAAAAAGAAAGGTAGTACAAGCCATCAAGCCATTTAATTAAAATGGTTGTGTCCTATCATCCAGAATCTCAGGTTTATAAAGTAAAGATTAAAATCAAATTAATGGAGTCTTATGGCTGATTTGCCTTCCCAATTTGTCAGCACAGCTAATAGAGATCTTCTCTCCCTACTAGATAATGCATTTTTCCTAATTCCCACATCCAAATCTTTGGTTCAGAAAACTGTGTCATCAGCACTGTGTAAATGTGTGGTGAAGAAATTCACTGTGGTACCAAGATGTTGCAGGACTGTTTGTTTTCTTTAAAGAGAGAAGCTAGAATTTCACAACAGTAATCTATTAACATAGATTAGTCATCATCAAATCACCAGTCATCAAAAATTCTTATTTCCTCTGGCTTTCAATGAAAAGAAATCATTAAATCTCCAGATCTGCATTTCTCTATCTCCTAAAATAGTAGTGCTAACAGAACTGGAACTATCATCCTGGAGTACAGGGAAGTAAAGTAATATTAAAAGCAGCTTTCTCTCCACAAGGTAAAGCATACAACTTCTTTCAGGGCAGGATTAACTCCTTCATGTTCAAAGAAAACTAGGGCAAGCAGAAATGCAAGCACGGAAACTAAAAAAAAAAATCATTTAGTCCACAGAAAAGTAATTCTATACCAAATTTTGAGATGACTAGAACATCTCCAAAAGAAACTTGTACACATTGAAGACACGGGAATAATATTTTAAATGGAAGTGTGGCTTGACACCCACAGCTACACTACATTAAAAAATAAAAATAGTTATGACAAAGTAAAATAATATTTTGAATTACCCTGGATAGCTTTCCACACTCTCCACATAAGTAGATGCTGTCACCCAAGGAATGCATCCAACATCCTCCTGAAGCTTTGCAGATATTTTAAGCCCACAGTGGAACAAAGTGCTGCTGAACACATTTTTCCCAGGGCTGAAGGAAAAGAGGATACAAAATGCCAGGAGACCATCTTAAAACTGAAATTGAGGTGGAGATGCAAAGACAAAGTTCAGAACACTCACACTTGTATCATGCTAGACAGTGACTGGGAAAGCAGCAATGCCAGATACTGTCTCATTGGAACCAATATCTCACCCCATCAAAAACTTCACCCAGCTTGTACTGTCCTGGGGTGGACAGAGCAATAGAGTGTGCAGGAAACGACAGCCCTTGCTACAGACAGAGAGAGCAGCTGTGATTAACTTGGAGTTTAATGCAACTCCAGGCTGAGTTTTGTTACAAAGGAAAAAAGAGCTTTATGGTTTTAATATCTGTCTCATTTCTAGTTCAGTAGTTTTCCCCTTGAAATAACTTTTCAGTAGATTCCTGGAGCAGGTGTTACCTTTCCTTCATAAACCTTGAGATAATGTAACTATAATGATTTTCCAAATAAAAAGTGAAAGGCCATCATGACAAATATCTCCATTTTGATTTCACTGAAATATTATTATGGTGATGGCAATAATTCCACAGAGGAATTACTTAGAATACACACTCAGCTCTGACCTGACCCAACTATAACTCAGGTGATACCTTTCCTAAGTTGGAAGAATTTATTTTCATTTTCAACTGAGTTCATCTAATCAAGATGCTTCATTGTGACAAAGAGTTCATCATTCCTGTGCAAATTGCAGCTACCACTGTTAAGAATCAGACACTGCTACAGCAAATTCTGCCAATGCACAGCCCAGCTTGGGAAAACAATTTTCAGATTAGCAAAATAAATAGTATCTTATATTTTGTTACTAATAAAGTATACATTTAACACCCCCTGTCGGTAATTGCCTGTATTAATTTAACACTAATGCAAGTTGTGGACATAGAATTTGAGAGTGAAACACCACCCTTTCCTAAAATCTGCCTGTTGCAGACTCCTGTAACCCAGATGGCGAAGGGACCCAAAGCAAGGTAGGTGAAGAGCAGTAATGTGTTTTATTAGGCCAGGGTTTGGAAACACAGGGTTTTTTCAAGGTCAGGGCTTCAAAAGTTTTTACATGTCCAAAGATTTGTCTGTACTCTGCAACTTTGAACCAGGTAACAAAAGACATTGCCCTTCCCCATAGGCACTTCCTGTTTAGGATGTTGCCATACAGGCATTTGGAAAACGAGGAATTCCTTCTGATCCCCTGCCTTGCTCTGTCATTTGAGCCAAGGCAGTTAATGCTACCTGGGCATCAATGGCCTATCAGTACAGGAGGATATTTTCCCCCTGGAAATATGGTTTAAGTCAGCAACCAAATTAGTCTTAAGGCAAGAATCCAATAGACTCTGTCAATGGCAAAAAATTACATCAGAAAAAGAATGGCTGTTCAGAAAAAGAGGAAGATTAGAGACTTTATTTCTTTTTCTGCCATTGATTAATCCTCAGACATACTGATAGCCAACACAGCTACCTATGCTGATAAGAGCTGCCCTATTTGCACCCAAATGAGCACAATGGTAGCTGCCTCTGCAATATGGCACATCTGCAGCTGCTTCTGGACAGCCACAGCATGATGCAGGCATGCAGCAAGAGACAAGACTAACAGGCAATGCATGCTTTTATTTCCTGCTCAAATTATATATCTGAGTCTCATTTTCATATAAAAAAAATTGCAGCCTCTAAGTTTTGATTTGAACAAGATATTTCATTCATATACATAATACAACCATAGCTTGTTTTTAAAAGCAAAACAAAGAAGCAAAACCCCACTGGCATGCATTTATGGATTTAGAACTTGACTTCTTTTTTTGCCTTTAGAAAATCAGGATATTTACAACTGTACCAGGATATGTACAACTTAAAATAATAATCACTGATAGCATGAAGAAAAAAAGTGGTATGCCCAAATCTGAAAAACAAGTTTATATCAGGGAATGTGCTTTGCATTCTCTGCTGATTCAATTACTGGAATATAATTGCTAGCTGGGTAGGTCAGAACTGCCTTGTCCTCATCCCAGAGGAGACAGGAATGTTACTGAACTGAGATCATTCTGATGAGGTGACTCACTCTTCTATCAGATCAGTCCAAGTGGACTTCTTCAGAGAATAAATTTTTAGTTCTGATTGATATAAGTCCATGCCCTCTCCAAACAAGGCCCCATGCCTTGTTTTAGTTCTTCCTGGGTGTGAGAACATCAGTAAGAAATGCTCACTCTCTCAGGCTGGCCTGAAGAAGGGCTAGCTCTGGCCACTGGCATTATGGCACCTTCTGATTTCAGCTCTCAAGAGCTGCAGCTTCCATCTGGCTCTGCTACTGCTCAGCCCCCACCATTGGTTACACAAAGAACTCGGAGACAAACTACATCAGAGCCCTGAGCAGTGGTGGTCATTCACCAGGATTTATGTCCTTTTAATTGCTGCCTATTAAATGGATACTCTGATGAACCTGCTGGAGTCCAAAGCCCTCAGTTCCACCTCCTCAGTTCCTGCCAGATGGGATTTTTCACTCATCTGCCACCTGCTGCTCTGCAGCTCTACCACCATGCCAGGATCAGCAAGTGGTTCCAGCTCTTGGGTGGTGATCCCAGGAGTACAGAATATTCTCCAGACCAAAATCATGCTCATTTTCTACACTGTGCTTCAGCAGATACATTTCTAAATGAATGCTGCTGGGTTTGCTGATCGTTTTATGGTTTGTTTACTTCTTGAGCATGTAATATTGTTAGGGTAATGTTGTTTTTAATTAGTTGGAAGAACTATTGTTTCAGAAGGCTGAATGCATTTTCTAGCAAGGGGTCTTTATAAATACAGGGAATGTTACTGGTTATGCCTCCACAGATGGGTACTGACAGCTGCCAGCCAGCTCTACCCCTGCTCAGAGTTGGGCTGGACCCAAGCCAGAGCCAGTTCAGAAGCCACAATGGTTGTGTTAGCACAGTGTTGAGTCCAAAAGCCTCTTGGAAAAATCAAATCTGAAAAATGGGTGTGTTTCAATTCTTCGAGGAAGTCTCATTTGTTACAAGTTACTCAACAAGTGTGTGATAAGTTTGCACTGTTTCAACTGTACAAAATGACAAAACCCAGAAAATAACCAGGAAATAAAGAACCAACTATCAAAAATTGACCACTATCTACAGATAAAGGTATGCTGTAAGTAGAGTCAGGAAGGGTACAAAGAACATTACATGTACAAAAGAACATTATATGTTCACATCCACACATGTTAGAGGTAAGCACATACAAATTACATGTGTACGTCGAGAGCCATCATTTTTCAGCTGTCCTTTCCTACACCTCCCTGTGGAATGGCATTAGAGGGACAAGGGGAGTGGGACAGCTGGGCTTGGTCTGTGTCAGCAGAGGAGACAGGGAGCTTCTAGAGCTTGTCACTGCACAGGAGAGCCTTTGGTGGCTAAACACCCTCAGCAAGCCAGAGGGGTCAGATGGAGCTGATAGGGAAGTATTAGGTCAGCCCAAGAGCAATGCTGGTTGTCCCAGTCCTCTCATAGCACAAGATCACCCCCATTCTCTCTGAAGTGGAACAAGAAATTATGATACAATTAAAATTTCCTTCCTCTCAGATCCATGTTGCAGGTTCTGTTATGAATAGTACTTTAACCCAGTTCTCAGAGCAGTTGATTTGAATCTCAATGCCTGGTGTAGCTTGCAATGAGAAACCAAGCAGCCAGAGACTGACACATGTTTTCTCCAGCTCTGAGAGTTGTAACCTCTGCTTATTTTGCTCTGGAGTATCTCTACAGCAGTGCACATAATTATGAATACATGGAGACCAGAATAAACTATCCCATGCATGTGGCTACTCCATTCTCTCAATAAGGAAATAACCCACTGCTGGAGTCCAGACCTTCCTGGCAGCTTGGAGGCCATGATAATGCAAGTCCTGTCTGAAGGCAAACATCTGGTATCCTCATTATACAGACCTTACACTTCTCTGCAAAGAAAAGGAAGACAGAAATATGTCTCCACATGGGAAAGGAACTGTGACTGAACTCCAGCCCTCTCTTTGCAGGTCACAGTATGGATACTCCATGCCAGGACTATTTCTACCAGAGCATGTGCTCACTCACTGAAGGAGAGAGAAGGATCAACAGAAGACACTCTTGACTTGGGGAAATTAGGAATGCAGGTGGAACCCCATCCTTGGAAACACTATTACAAAGAATAAAATATGCATCAGGAGGATTTATGTGGTAGGCTCAAGGTCTCCACCTTCATTTAATTTTCTGTGCAGCTATAAATTACCTTGTATTTCTGAATAAGTTGGTGTTATAAGCATATGGTTCATGATGTTTAAGTCACTTTTTCTACCCAGGAAACATTACACTATCAGGGCTGTTATCGGAAACAGGTTTTCCCCCTTTATCTCTGCTAGAATTACTGTATTGTTGTTAAATTCTTGGTGCAAGATTTCCCCAAATCAGAGAGCTGAGAGGAGGTACCACAGAGAGTTTCACAAACACATTCTTTAAGAAAAGCAGAATCCTACAAATCCCACAACAAGCCCTTATTGGCACTTCCACTAATGTAAATAAAATCTATTTGGTTCTCGGAAAAACAATCACTTCATTCTTGTTATCAGAGGACAGAATCTGGGTCAACAGATGCGTTTTGGATATGCACCAATTCTTAAATGATTTACTATTCTGATCTGTGGATACAAAAAGCAATTTCCTACACCAGCAGTACCTTAGCACAATGTGCACTTTCATCCTACCACCTACATTGCTATAATCATTAAATATTATAAAACATCTCCTATAAAAGAAAAAAATTCTGATATATGACTATAATGTAAATCAGTGCTTTGGATTACAGTGTGATACTAGTTCAGTTATTTATATGTGTTTCAACTAAAAACATCCAACTGGATTTCAACTATCACAAGATTAATCTCACTAATACTTTATATATACAGATGGTCAGACAAGAAAAATTAGAAAAATATGAAAAATTAATATATTCTCCTTGTATAATATAAAATATGATTTGTCTCCTAGAAGATTATAACTGGAGCTTCTAGTACCAAGAATAACTAGACTAACCAATATGGATCCTCTGCTTTGTGGGAAGTTTTTCATTCTGTCCCAGCTCAAAAGTCATTGTCAGACACAGGAGAGCCACAAAGCATAAAAACACAATACAAAACACAGGCTTGTTTTTGCCTGGATATAGCTTAGTAACTAATCAGAGTTGTGTAGCTGGAGTCTTACTCACTTTGATCCAACAAGTTCCAAAGGTGACAGCAAGACAGTTCTATGAATTACATATTCCAGCACTATATCTTGCTATTGAAAAGATGCTCCATGTCAACCCTGGTTACCACATTTAATTAGTATTATACATTCAATAACATTTGCAGTGCTGAATAAAATTTCATCGTTGAGCAAAGGCAGAGAACCTGAATTCAGCCTCTGCATGTTCCACTTATTGTCACGGTTTACAAATTAACATACGTGTTTAAAACCACAAAGTGTTCTGGACAGAAACAGGTGTCTGAGACACACACTCAGAGGTTCATCAAATTAAAAACCTTCACTCTGACAACCTGTAGCAAAATAGTTGATCTGCTGGAAAGAAGGAGCGCAGCCAGAGCAAACATTTCTGGCAGCATGAGGATCAAAGAGGTCTCAGATAGCCAGAAAAAACAAAGGATGCTGACATCAAAATATTGGCAGCTTGCATTGTTTCTTTTCTTTCCAAATAAAATGGGCAAAGAAAAGGACTAGCTTTCCCATCCAAGTTCAATTCTCCAGTGAGCAGCATTCTGTAGTTGTAATTATAATCTTGTATTTTTGTGCACACTAACTAATTTCCTGGGCAAGTTACATTTCAGCTTGAACATGTTGGCATGTAGAGACCAACCTCAATAACAAAAATAGCTGCTGAGTTCAGCAACCTGCAGCTTTTTATAGCTGACCTTGCAGCTCTGCAAGATAGTGGCTCTGGGCCACTTCATTATTTCAAAGAAGGAAATGTGGTTCTGGGAGTTTCATGGGGACTATCAAGACTCAAAAGATAAGTGGTTTCCTGGCTAAGTTCTTTTTGCTTGTTTTAACTTGGTCATTCTCATTTCAAAAGTATTCTGGTCCTCTTAATATTCTCCATTCTGGCTGTGATTGGTGGGGCTAATCTTGCTGACGTAGTTTCATTTACTCCATGGACTTTTCTGTAGTTTAAGCAGTTTATAATGCAGCTGGTTGCACTTGAACTCTCTCCCAGTGTTGCACTCTGGCCACAGCAAGTAACCATCAATGTATTAATCATATTTCAGTTTGACTTCACTTCCAAAATGACTATAGCAATAAAACTATATAAATGGACTAAGAACAACGAATAAATGTAAACAGTTGCATGACAGTCCGATTCTGTTAGTCTGCTTCCCTGCCTGATTGAGTGACTCTGTCTACTGGAATACCCAGCTGGCTGCAGATGTGTAATTAGAAAGGAATGCATACACTTTGGTACAGCTCCCTCTCTCTGCAATAAAGCAGTAAGGAAGTTAGAGATAACTGATCTAACTTTCCACGAAAAGTCTGACTGCAGCAGGAGCTGCTACCAGCTGTTGGCTGGTCCACTGCAGCTGTGAGTGACAGACAACCTACTCCTGTCCTCTGCCTGCCCAAACCTGCAGAAGAAAACAACAGATTTCCAACAGGAACAGAACCTGTTCCACACTCCTGCACTCAGTAACTTACTCATTCCCAAACCCCTTTTTCTGCATCATTAGAAAACCCTTGAAGGCAACATTAAAAAAAACTTTCCAGTCCCATTAATGGCAAATAAAACCACAGCCTCAGCCACATAAGCAGGGATATTAGTTTTTCATATAATATATGTGCTACAGTAGGCTTATTTTTACAAAAATTCTTGCTGAGTCTGGACACACCAGAAACTGAAATATTAGAGGAGCACCACCTTCACTATTTTTTTATGGTGTTATTATGCACCACTGTGGACACCAACACCAGACTAATTACAGACACACCACATAAAACACAGAGAGAGCTAACTTAGTCAGAAAATAATAAATCTCCACGTTCTCTTTGAGGATTACCATTATGAGAGTCCCAGATAGAAGAGATGTTTATCTAGTGTGCTCTCTGCGTACAGAAGAGGGGCTTCCCAGCTAGCAGGCAAGTGGAAAGGCACATTTCCATTGTCCAAGCTCACAATGTTTCATTTGTGTAACGCTGAATCCCAACTTAATTAAATAGCTCCAGAGACCAGGGAAATCTCAATATACAGGGGCAAGTGGTCGAGCAGCCCCATTTACATGTGTGCCACAGCTCGCTGAGTATCGCTCCAAAAAGCATCTGTCTCAACAGTCTCATCTGATTCTTGCAAACAAGCTACACTTTGCATTTTTGAATTTAACAAAGATCACACAGCTGCCAACATACTATCAAAGCCTAAAGACCAAATAAACGTTTGGCTTCCCTCCAACCGTCCTTGCTGTGGTATTATTACTGACAATAGAGCCAGAGCAGCAAAAGCAATGAGATGGCAAATTTACACATGTGCCATGTTTTTATACATTGTCTACATTTGCTGCTACAAGACTGTAAGCAGAACACTGGTGAGCATCTTCTGGTTGCAAAATCTGACCTATTTTCAGGCTTTATGAAAGCTGTACAGCATTATTAGTGTATAAAAAAAACTGCAGATGGGCAAAATTATCTAAGAAAACAATTCAAAGGTGTTTTATTTTCCCATGTGAGTAGTAGAAATAGATCAGAATTCTATATTCTCAGGGCTACATTTTGCACTTTTTTGAAGAAATTGTGCAATATCCATAAAACCTGGAAAAACAACTGCTGACATTTCCTTTACTATCTACTCATTTCACTTTAATCCACATATTCCTTAGTCCTTGCAACAGGAGCATGTATCAGAGAGTAGCATTTGTATTTGACCTGTGTAGAGGAGCTCTGCGACATTTTTCAGTTCAGTTAATATCCCAACCACCCCCTCATCAAAAGCCAATTGTATCTGCAGATAAGAGGCCCTTCCTACAGACAGCAATATAACTTTTTGATCTGTATCAGATGATTAGGACAGTGGACAAAGACAACTTCTCCTTTAGTACCTCTCCTGTTTTGGTGTATTTCCACTGTGTACGAACATCTGCAAGTGTTTAAGGTAACGGAGCCAGAGGCTGGAGGCAGCTCATGGCATTACCTGCAGCAGAGCCTAGGCCAGGTCTTGAAAAACATTCTGTGTGAAAGCCTGAGCACTCACAGGACCCTTGGAATGGATGAACGTCAAGCTTATTGCACCTTCCTGCTCTGCCCGTGTTCTCATGGGCAGCTGTGCTTTGGCTACCTTTTCTTCCCCTAAATTCAATCTGTAGCTGGCAGAAGAGGAGGACAAGGCACAGCCACAGCAGTACATTGGCATTCCCACACTCAGAGCACAGAGCTGCATTGGCAGTGGTCAGGCACAGGTCACACAGGGCAAGGGCCATCACACTGACCCTCCACCTGTCCTCACTGCACTGCCCCAGGGCTGACACAACTCCCCTTTGACAGAGCCCCTCCACCGAGCCAGTCCTGGCACCTTTCCCCTCTGCCCCTGCATGGAGGGTGCTGCTGCAGCTCACCACTGCTCTGATTTCCAGCCCTTTTCATCCCCAGCTCTCCTCACTTTCAGGTCTCCCATCAATTAAAACGCAGCTTGCCCTTGGCTAGCAAACTGAGATTACACACCCTCCCAAGAGAAAAAGGAAGGGCAGGAGCAGCAGTTTTGCCCACAAGGTTGCAGTATTTCACACTTTGGGGTCAATTCATTGCATTTTGGGAGGAACAGCTCTTAAAAGAAAGGGCAAATGAAGCAAATCAGACATGGGTGTTGCTGGGAACATTTGCTGAAGACATCCCATTGCCCCTGTACATTTTCAAGCTTGGGATTTATTTTTTCCCCCCCTCCAAGGCTTCTTTTAATGTATTCTTTCTTCAAAGTTTGTGCTATCTGTGTAATTTTTCAATCAGGGATTAGAGAGGATTAAGTCCTTGCTAGCCTGTGTCTCTCAGGGAGTGTTAGATGTACATGCATATTTTACACACAATTCCAGTACAACTGCTCACATTCATCTCAACAGAGATGAGTAGTGGCTTATTTCATACACTACAGAATAAAGTCAAGACCTGCCCAATTGTAGATTTACCTCCTCTCTGGTCTGTCCTCATGCTCTTTACATTCTGTGTGTTTTTTACATTAAAAACCCAACCTCATGAAGTAATTGCCTGTGTATAGTGCTGGTTGCCCCTGATGCATGGGTGATTGACAAACAAGAAGTTTCAGCTACATGATACAATAAGGTCTCCTAGGGTTCATCATATACCTATGCCAGAAGGAAATTCCCTATATATCCTAGATTTGGGAATCCAAAAATTCTACTTACTCTTCTTTGATTTGGACCTTTCACCCGTCACATCTAATTTTTTTAAAATAATGCTAACCCAATAACAATGTGTTTTACCTCTGTTTTTTCCCTCTATTAAATTTGAAAAATTTTATCTTGGTTCTATTGCTAAGTAATACAGAAATAGACAACAAAGAATATTTACATGGACAAATTCAGTCTTTCTAATCTGTGTCACACTTCCAGAACAACACACAGCTCTGCTAGATACAGTCACACCAGCTTCAGCCAGCCAAAATAAGTAACAGCACTAGTGACAAGGCAATCAAAATAATCTCATTCAAGCCCACTAGAACTGCTGGAGATATCCTCTAGTCACTAGATGAAGGCTTGTCCTGCTATTCCTGCATTGCTCTGGTTAGCCATGATGTCTAGAATAAACCTAATGTATCCTTATCTACAGACAGACCTACATTCTCTGTTTCCATAAGGATATTTCATATTTCACCCCCACCTTAATCACACTCAGGAGTTTATTACTTAAGTGCAATTGGTCAAATAAAATTACATTTGTGTAACATTGCCTGTCCCGACCAAATGAGCGTGTACCAGTTCCTGGACTTTGTTTCACACAGAAACGCACAACAGCTAATTGAACAAAAAATACATTTGCTGAAAATTACCATGAATAGTATTTGAATGTTTGAAATTAATTTTTTAAGCAATCATGAAAAGAATTGCATTTATCTGTAGTGACTGGAAAAGATTTATGAAAAATAAGAACTTAAGGAGAGTAACAGCAGTAGCAAGAATTAATGATTGTGTATCTCTTCCAAGTTAACCTAAATATTAATTCAAGAACATGATGTTTTCAAAAGTACAGGGAAAAAAAAAATGGTAGTTTAGTCCATAAGTTAGGGGGAGAAAAGTTGCTCTGGTTATGTTGCCCAGACTTGAATTCCTTTATCATTTGAGATCCTTATTAAGTCACTTGCATGGTATAGATTACAGTTCAATCCTAAAATTCCTCTACATTTATGTTTCTTATGTTTTTTACTTTGATATCCTGCCTGTTTTAATGAAGAACAGGATGTGCAATAGCTTGTTACTTACGGCAGTACTTTGACAAGAAACCTGGATCTTAATAAAAACAGGAAATAAAATCCTTCATATTAAATCAATTCTTCAAAAAATAAGCATGTGAATGTCATATTTAAGATTAAAGGTATTTCTCTTTCCAGGAAAGGATCATAATAAGGTGGGCATGTGGCTATTTCAAAACCTGCACACATTTGGTAAAGAGCTTATAGAAAACAGTGTCAAATCCCATATTGAACCCAGCTGCTGGTTCTTACTTTTTGATGTAAGGCTTACTTCCTGCAGATATACATCAAATTAAATTCTTCACTAAGCTCACAATGGTGTTTTCCCTTTAAGCAGAAAGGCAATACTTACCTGAATGAAATATTATATCTCTTTAATGGGTTTCTACAGTGGAGCCACATTCTACATTTAAAAATGTATGGTGACAGTAGGAACAGAGAGAAACTTGCCATCTATTAAACCGGTTTATTTTCTCTAAAATAGCTTTAATGAAGCCAGTTGGGATTTGTTACACCCATGATATATCTGGTGTCCTGAGAGCAATTTTGATAGGACTGTTTCTCTACTGGGCTGATTTCCCATAGCTCATACCACTGGGGATTTTAAGAGTGCTCCTCTGAAGGGAAGCATGGAATATTGTAATGACAGATGCACCTCAAAAATAAGGGTAAGGGACAAGAATAATGAGGCAAAGGAAATGGACAGATTAATACAGGTTACATAGTTTTCCAGGCTTTGTTTGGAGAACTTGAAACATGCAGTGTTTTTGACTGCAGGAAACAATTCCCACTAGATACAAACCAGAAAGATTTTGCTTCTAATTTTGATTCAGTAACATCTGCAAATATCTGTCTGAAGTGATAATACACTGTCTCCTATCAAGAAAACAAAGGATTGAGGAATGATGGAGCAGTCAACAAAGAGGTGCAATGTGTTTGTTATATGTTAAACTTCCTTACATTCTGTCAGCCTCCTTTGCCTTTTGGATATATTTATCAGTAGATGCCAAGAAAAAGTCATAAGATTATTCAAATACGAATTAAAATACAGAGCATAACTCACCAATCATTGCATTAGTTACTACACACTCTGTGGCCCTTAATCTAGACAAGAGGTCATTTCAGGGTCCAGATTCTGAATCTAAATTCTAATGATGTGGGAGGAAACATGTAAGCAGTATAACAATGGGCAGGAATAAACTCAACCACTCTAAGCTTATCTTCCAAAATTCCAAGCAGTTCCCTAAAGGCTAAGGGTGCAGAAGGCACTGGACAGAGGTCCCTATAACACCATTTTAAACCAGCTCTGATTTGCAGAGAAGCAGCTTTGCCAGACAAAAAGGAGAGGCAAAACTGAAAGCATCACATAACTAAAACACATCACTGAGAATTTCCCTATTTCACACCCAAAGTGTCTCCACAGTAGTTAAGTCCCAAAGTTTAACTTCAAACCTCCAAATCTCACAAACCCAGCCTTCCCACTTGGGGATAAACTCAAAACCTCTCTCATTTCAGCTGTGCTGAAAACCTTTGCTGAACCAAAACTCAAGCACAAAGCCAGCCAGGTCTTTTACATGTTAGTTAACTTCACAATTCCTAGAACTAACTTTTCCAGTAGTGCTGGCTCCCAGTGACAGTGAAGAAAAATGCCAGCTGGGCACAGGTCTGCATATGGAGCCAGGCAGATTTACAAGGGCCTGGGGGCTTTTTGTGGATGAGTGGTTCTTAGTACAACCCAGCATCTCTCCCTCCCTTCCCTGCACGAATTGCTTTGCTCAGACTGCTGTATGCAGTTGTGTTTCTATAAACACACAGCCAGAGAGGAGGTTGAAATCTGGCAAAACTGAACATTGGCTTCACTGCACAATTTTCTTGGGTTGGTTTGATTGATAGAGACTTCTCCCAGCCCTATGGGTGTTTGGCTGCATTTCCTAGAGGATTTCTGATAAGACTTCTCCAGCCACTACTTATCTCCTACAGCCAGCCATTTTCCATTCTCACGGCTACTTTTTCTTGTATATTTACTTTCAGCAGACTCTCGTGACTTCTACAATGCCAAAATTCTTACAAATTTTTAAAATCTCTCTCTCTCTGTATATATGGATGGACTAATGCTAAAGCACCAGCCAGCGCCTTCTCAAGGTGGTTCACACACAGCCAGCTCCCCACCTTCAGCCTAACTCACAGTTAGGCTTTATTCCTACCAACACCCACTTCCTTGAGCTAATCCCATTTTGTGTTTTCCAGATAGGCTGCTTGCCATGCACATGCCTGGGCAAAGGCAAAACTTAAGGTTTCTTGTTGCTCACAGGGGTGCAGGCAAAACTGAAGCCAGAGCCCCACAGGGCAGTATTAGGCAGAAGCACAATTAAAACAACACTGCCAAGAAAAGCAAGCCCTGCGGAGGGGCTGTGGTGACATTCACCCAGAAAAAAAGAAAAGGAAAAGGCATAATTTAGAAAAGGATTGGGAAAAATTGAGCACAAAACAAAGTGGGAGTCCTTGCTAAGCCACAGATGCAATTCAAAATAGTAGAGGAGATTTAGAAAAGTTTTAAAGCCTGACTGTACCAGAGTAGTACTGAGCAGCTCTGGCAAGTCTTACTCCTGTTGCCTTTTAGAGTCACTCATTTCTGCCCTGCACTTGCAGCTTTTGTGCCTGTGACTATCTCCTGAGCAAGAGAAGCTCTAAACACATTATGAAGGTTCTCAGTACAACAAGACACACCAATAGACCCCACAGAAACCCAGTGGCAAATACCCTTTCCAGTACAAGTCATAGCACAGCACTGGGACTGAGGAGTCCTCACACAAGAGGTTTCTTGGCAGGGACAGGACAGTTACAAGTTCCTCAGATTGTTTCTCCACCACCACATTTTAAGGGGGAAGACTGAAAAACTCCATAACCAGATCAAAAATCCCTTCTAGCCTACTCTCCAGCATATATGGGTAAATCAGTTACTTATTTCAACTGATTTCAGCCAACACAAATTCAAGGGGAGCATTTTATCCAGAGCCATAGCTTCCACAAGGCAGAAGATAAAAGTAGGATTGTGTGCTGCCAACACTACCTGGTACAGCTCCATGAGCTCCTGCAGAGCCACATCCACCCATGCACCAGGATTTGCTTGTGGGGCACCACACGTGAGGCTCTGGAGCAGAACCGTGTGTGGTGCTCTGCTTGTGCATCACAGGGCTGTGCAGAAATGTTCTCCTTTGGTTCCAATGTATTCAATATGGGCTTGACATCCTGACATTTCATGCTGAAATCAATCTAGACATCCAGAGCAGAGCCTTTGAGAGAAGAGCTCAGCCCAGAGTCACGCAAAGCTGGGACAGTCACGTAACTTGCAGATGTAAAATGCAATGTTGGTTCTATACAACAAAGTACACAGGTATCATTCCTTCACTGCTCACCAGACAGCACTCTGTACGTGCTTAGGCAACTTCAAAAGACTTGGAACCACAGGAGAAATGGAAGAAGCAAACACACCTTTTTGGCCAAACACCCTCACCAATGCTACCACTGAAATGCTAACGAAGCTAAAAAGACCCTTTTGGAACACTACAACTTTACAACTTATTACCTGATCTTTATGAATTTGAGACAAATCCCACTGCTAGCAAGGTAAACCAAAAGAGGAAAAAACAAAAAAATTCTTCAACAGAACACAGCCTGGCCAAACCAAGGGTATTCCTATTGGCCACCTCATGCAGCTGCTCCTGGGTACCCCAGTACCTCCATGGCCTGGGAAAACTCCTCCTGGGGCACAGCAGGAGCACCAATAACTCAGGTTTGGCCATAACTGTCTCACTCTTCTTTTCCATAAGTCCATATAAAAGTAAAACAACAACAAAAAGACAAACATTATTCCAGATCCTTACTGATGATCTGAAAGTGAAAACATAATGGTCTTCATGAAATAGTGAGCAACAAAACAAAATGTAGGTCAGATGAACTGAACATTCTTTTTTTAAATGCTTCAGTATTTTATTGTTAATTTGAATTGTTAACCCAAGTTATTGTAAAGCCATACAAGAGTTTTTAAACATCAGTTCTTTTGAAGCAAAGTTAAAGTCCCACAAAGCTTTACCCCCTTTAAAAAGAAGGGGAAGTTCATTAAGCAGCACACTAAAGACTTCTATTTTAGGTCAGATTATCTTTTTGGAGAGAACATTCCATGAAATTGTTTCAAGTCAATGCTATTTTAAACCACAAAAACACTGTTCCCTTATTAACCCTAAAAACCTGCTGTTACATGGGAAAGAATAGACAATATGGAAAATTTTAATCTCTTTTATTAGAAAGGATCCCCCCACTTACCTGACCAGAAAATTGATTGGATCAGTAATTAAAAAAAAAAAAAAAACTCGCAATTGTATTAATGCTTCAACACACGGCTCTTAGCATGCTTTGCAAATGCAGCAAAAGCAAACTCTAAGCCATGAATAATTTTTCTTCTATCACCCATCCCCAAGAAACTAGCAGAGGAAAAGAGCCCAAGACTCTTCCTATTCCCAGGATGTTTTACTAAAAAATAAACTTGCTAAGCCAAATTCCCTGTACCATGACTGAAACTTGTTCTCAAAATAAAGAGCATCTTCTTGAATCTCTTTTTCTCTCTTTTTGCAAGAGACTAGCTATGCTAGGTATAGCTATTACTGATTGAAAGAGCTTTCAACCTGAGGGAGGAACAGGAAGTGATCCTGACTGATTTCTTGGATATTGCAAATAGCCAAATGGTCTACTTTATCTGGAGAAACCTTTGAAATAAATACATATCCTTAAAAACCATCCTTCAAAGCAAAGTACTGAAAAGAATAGTGCAGAGCATGTGAAGGAAGGACAGAAGAATTAGCACACTGACTTAAATATGGCCTCTGGTTTTCTCCAAGAGGAAAAAATCCCTTTCTGTGATCCAGTTTTCACCATAACCATAGAATTGTGACCCAGACTGGCCCTGAAATATTCTACACTATGGCATTAAAAATACCTTACATTACTTGTTATTATAGCAACATACAGAGTACTTGGGCTTCCTGCAAACTGAACTCAAGGTAGTGACTTACTCAGACAATCCCATACCAGTGACTTCTGTTGTTTATTTCTTAATTAAAATGTAGATTGAATTTTCAATGCTTTTTTCTACAGAAAAGAAGAAAAAGATAGAAAGATTACAGATAAGAGAATGCAGCATAATTACAAAGAGTGTGGTAACTGCATTTGTCAAGCATTTGAGGATCACTAGATGGAAAGCATTTAATTTTTATAGCAAGTCACAGCATGAAACAATGGACCCTCATTAAATGTAGAAAACATGTTTTCCTAGTCTGTTGTTCTCCCATTATCTCTATTTCAAAACTAATTTAGGTGAAAGCTATTAACTGACATCTTTTCATCAGGATTTTACATCTTTTGGCAGGTAAGGTAAGCAAGTATACAAGACATCTTTTTCTTGCAAAAACCATAGGTGATTCCTAACTTCATTTTTATGTGTCTACACTTCAGCAACAGTTCTATGATTTACCATGCTGCACCAGGAATCCCAGCTATCTTCATGGTTAGGCAGATAATAAAAATGTTTTTCAACTGTTCCAGCTCCTGAAGAATCCCATTCAGAGGGACACTGGTGAACACACTGTGGGATGGAGCCGCTTCTAGCCTCAGACTGCATCCTTCTGACAGCCAATATTTCGTATAAAAGCCAATATTTAAACTTCTGCTCGCCTCTCTAAATGTCTCCAGGCATTGGCACCCAAGAGGAACTCTGCTGGATGCACTCACTAGCAAAGGGAGGCGGCTTTGACAGCCCGATTCCAGGATCTGGGTGTTTGTGCCCACTAGATGGTGCAATGGAATAAAAATAAGGGCTGGGGACTCCACTGCTTAATGTCTGCTATCCCGGAAAAATCTGTTCAAGGAGTCTTAGTTCTCATTCTAGCTGATAAGCATGAAAAATATTATATACCTATGCAGTTTTATGCTTCCAATACTGAGTTATTTTGATAATTCGGTCATTAAAATACATTAAATACTAATATTCCTTCCATCTCATTCACAATAATAATATGAATAATAAAATAATACATGTGAAATGTGTATTTGCTTTGCAAAGTATTTCAGCAAGCATTTTACTGCACTGACAGTAACTACAAGAGGAAAAGGGGATGTTCAGCATCCCTGTCATGAAAGGGGAGGATACATTTCATTTTACTGTTTTCTGACACTGCAATATATGCCTTCCCTATGCATGCACTGGCTGGAAGCACAGGACTTCCATGAGTAACCACCTTAAAGCTGCCCCCCTGAGAACAAGGGAATTGAAAAGGAGTAGAAATCAGCAGGGGATGAACCTCGAGCTCAGATATGGCCCCGTCCTGCACAGCGAGCTTGTCTCTCCCCACTCCAGTCTATTGAACTCACTGGTGTCATTTCTCAGACAAAGTACACTCATTAAACAGTCCTGAAATTACACTTTTCTTAATTCTACACAGGTGGTGAAGTCCACCCTGTGGCAGTTCAGTGCTGGCTTTCCAGACGTGGCACCAGAGGGAAACATGCTCTGGCTTTAGGCTCGCTGTCCTCAGCCGGCGGCTTTGCAGGAGCTTGGGAGCCTCCCCAGGCACACTGCAGTGCCACACCACTTCACCTTCCCCAGTCTGATGTCAAATTTCACGTGCAAACCAAAGTAATATCTTTCTGAAATACAGCAGAAAGTTCAGAAATCACAAACTTCTGAAGTCGACAGCTGTAGCTTTTACCTAAAAAGCTCTTCCTCAAGAACAGTCAGAACATGGCTATGAGAAACCTTTGCACCTGCAGCCGCTCAGAGTTTACACTCTGATTAGCTCTAGTTGCACAAATTTCCTTAGAAGCTTCTTTTCAGGTTTTTGCCTCATATCCACAAACTTTGCTGGAAGAATACCTGGCAATTATTACCACATCCTGATTTACTTCTGCTCACCATGCTGCCAGAGCAGGAATTAATAAACTAGGGCAATAATGCTCATTCTCAAAAGGTGACCTGGCTTTGAAGCCTGCTTTCTTCTCGCTGGCTTTATCTCGACTGCCTCATCCAAAATCCCATTTGTCACTAGAGGGCACTTCAAACCAAGCTGTCATTTCGTATTAGCACAGTGTACAAACGCGGAGGGTTACACCAGCTTACAGAAAACTTGCTCTGGCCCCATGCAAGCATGCACAGCATATCTAATATAACTTTTCTTATGTTAGACAAATATGAGTTAAAACAAAGTTTCCTACATTTGGAGAGCAAAACAGAATCCAGACCACATCTTTCTGGCAAGTCTAAACCAAAGTTGTAGGGAGGATAGTCCCTTGTTTTGTTTAACATAATTTGCACAAAAAAGCCCCAAAACCTTTACAATCATTTCTGCTTAACAGATTCTGTCTTACTACATTAAGCAGTGCCTTTTTTTACTTTTAACTTCTGAATTTCAGTGATTTAAAATTTGGAATCAAATAAGAAAACATTTTGAAGTAAATCTTTCTGAAAGGAAAGCCTAGGACCAGTCAAGTGCTACTAGTCTGTTCACATTAGGTAACCAATACCCTGATTTACCACAAGCTACTCACCAAAAACTGCCTTACTTCTTGACAACTCTAGGTCAACCAGTTTGGCCCCATGTATTCAATGTCACATTTGCCAAACCCTTTAAAAGCTTGGAGTACAACTGCATGAATGCCCCACCCAAGGTGTGTCCCAGCCAAAAACTAAGACTCGAGGAAAGCAAAGATAACTTTCAAAGTCAAACTAACATTTCACCTCCTGTCACTACATAAACAAGCAGTTAATTAATAAATTTGATTGGCGCTATGGGAATATTTGTTTCCTAAAACCACCTATATCCTACGGCTGTGCGATTACATAAATCTTTGGTTTAGTTGTGGCTTTCAAGGCAATTAAAACTGCAGTATTTGCAAAAATTTTAAAACATGCATTGTAATAGATGAAGACCTGGAAACAAGTTACAAAAAATATACCCAAGGTTCTTTTAGGATATTCCAATTGACTGTTCAGTATCAAACTTACAGAACCTATGCTTCCTAATACCACTAGGCTACACTCAGGAGCAGATTTATATTAAAATTACCTTTACAAAACCTGCTGCTGCCTACACACCCATCATCAAATTCAAAGCCAGTTCGATTCTATGCTCTCTGACAGTGCCCCTTTAAGAGCTGCCTGATCAAAAGCAGGAATCCCAGGCAAGGAGACAGAAGTCTGCTGCTCTGATAAGGCTTCAGATAGCTACATTTTGCAGTAGAAAACCTAATTCCACTTCCAAATTAAATAATTTTAACCAAAAGTTTAAAAAAAGTCACCGAAATCAATTTTAAAAAATAATTAAAATATTCCACTCGGGGGAGGACGTGAAATATTTTCAGGATAATATCAAAGAAATAAAATGCAATTTTGTGCAAAAGATAGCCAGTTTGCAAATTGAAGGCTGCTGAAAAGGGACAACTCGAGCTGCAGCTGGAGGTGAGTGCTCTCCCACCAGTGATGAAGTTCAGCACTGGAAGTGATCTGAGGGGCTGCAGTGGCTGCCAGGACTAATATGTGCACAAAGGGTGTGGCCTCAGCTTCATCACACACAACTGGCACTGAAGACACTGAAACAGCTCTGCACAGTCCTTCAGAGACTGGGCCAGCCTTGCAGAAATCTCTACAACAGTAAAGATACTTCAGGCCAACAAAAACATCACTGTACACACTTAAAACTCCAGAACACATTGGCTGCTTGGCCAAAGGCCATGAGCCAGTTGTTAAGAATGGAGGAAACTGTAGTTTAGTAAAATACCCAATTCAACTCTACAAAGTCAGTTGCAAATAACAGGATTTGGACCTTCACTTGTCTTCATGAACAGACATTTAGTGAAGGTTTTTGGGGAGTGCCTGTTCTTCCCCTTATTTTCTTTATTTCTGCAAATACATACCCATGGTATTTCCAATTCCATCCTATGACCTCAAGCAGTGCAGTGACAGTTAACTATTGCACATTTTCAAATCACAGATAGGGTGATTGCAAAATTACCTGGTTTTGGTTTTCTATAACACAGAAGAAAAGCATGTGCTTCTGAGGAGCTAGTAACACTTACTTAAAATATGTATTAGCTACCTCCCAAGCTGCAAATTCAATTCTGAGTGAGAAGAGAGGTCCCATGCAGCTCACTGAACTGATTTGTGCTTTAAGCTGCACCTAAAGGCACAGGCTTGTCTAAGCAGACACTCAAGTGAGTCTCATTCCTAGGATATCTGCAGCACTGGACATATGTTCCCATATAACAGCAATAGTTTTGATGAAGAGTGAGAGAGAAATTCTGAAATCAACCTGAAAAAACCCCTAAGATTATTACCATCACATGCTTATCCTTATCCTGCCATGGACTGGTTTTACAACAACCAAATTTCTTAATTTTTCATAAATTCAGGAAAATATTGCATTGAACACTACATAAAGAACTCAAAGCGTGCATCAAAAATGGCCAAGTATCACTAACGTGGTGGTCACTAAGATACCTAAGTGCATAGTCAAAATTCCTGTAATAAATCTGTAAATACAACACCTTGCACTTCCTACTATTAAATTCTTATCCATTTCTAATATTTCCAGGTTTCTGCTTATCAACAGAGTGAGGAATTTTCTTGTCCCATCATAAGAGGAGACTCACTGCAGCTTTTCTTGAACAACACATTACATTCAAATCTTTCAGGTTTTACATTTCTAATAATATTTAAAAAAAAACCCTCAAACAAACCTAGGCAGATTCTCGAAGAACCCTAACTGTGATTCTACCACACACATCGATCACAGATCACTGTGCTTTTCCTGAAAAATCTTTAGATCACACTCTAATCTCTGTTCAGTTCAAAACAAGTGGTCTTTGAAGCTAACCATTTCTTATCTCAACAAAAAGCAGAGATGAAAAACCTAAAATTTTGATCCAAATTTGAACCAGACCTTATTTGCAGTTCAACACTGTCGAGCAAATTACTGCCTTCAATTTCTGTTCCTGTATGTGGCTAATTCTATGAGAAACAGTATCAGGACAGACTACAGAAAATTCCCAAGTTATTCTGGAAGATCAAAGATATTGATGTCTTCATCAAATCCTTTCAAAGAGGAATCCCAAATGTTTGTTCTCATACCTTTATATCAGATATTCACCTATCATTAGAGAAAAAATCCCAGTAGATGAACACCTTGCAAAAGATGACTCCTTTAAGCAAAGCCAAACCCTAATCCACTCCATGAGTGGCTTTGCAGATACATTTGTGATCTCATCATGGCTATTTAAGCTGAACCTTCAAATTACCAAGTCCTTAAATTTCGGAAGGAAATCAAGGAACAATAAAAATTGATTTAGTCATATAAATACTGGAAGTAATAAAGGCTTCATGAGATGTTTGACCTTCTGATAAACTATGCTGCTAAGTGATTCCTAGTTCAGAGCAGTGATAGTGGTTTGGTAACTAAGAGATTACTTCCATAATGTTTCCATGGGTAAAATATTTCACTCACTGCTGTGCAAAGTCAAACTTTTGGGAGAGGAGTCAGTAGACTTAAAGGGATCAGTCCCACACATGTTCTTTCAAGCCTGCATCTATCCAAAGGATGCAGTGATTCCTCTGATGTGACTCAAGTATACTAACTGATGAATCCAGCTGACTTTACTCCTTTAAAATTTAACTTAAAATCCCTATGGCTACTAGATTTTTTACAATACTCCTCTCTTATGCATAGTGGTAAAGTTTAGAGGAGCTTGCAAGACTGGTTCTATTATCTATTAGAGGCCCTGCATCATCTTCTTAACAACAGCAAAAAGAAAAATGTTGGAATTTTCTTCAGAGAGGGAAGGGGTTAGTATAAGAAAAAGAGAATAAAACAGAAAGGAAAAGAAACACTATCAAATACAAGTAAAGAAGCAACAGGAAAGGAGAAATTGGGAGTTCTATAATACCTGCCCAGAAGAAATAGAGCATAGGACTTAAGGGTTTCTTTTCTTCATATTTACAGGAGCAGCAGTTAGTATTTCACAGGAGGTCCAGAGCATTCCTTTAATGTATAAAGCAGCCCTTCCAAAAGAGAAGAGTTTTAGAACAAAACGCAGTCCTACTATTGAACTATAGGAACTATAACATTGGAACACAATGTGTGACCTCTCAAACGAGCTGGACCCAAGCTAGTTCTCCCATGCCCACAAACCCTGTCAATAATCCTGCTGTGGAACACAACTACTATACATGCAACCTCCAGTTAGGATGAATTTCTGGAGAGAAAATCCCCCACCAGCCAGAAGAAGCAAGATTGAAGCCAAACTTCTTCTTTGTTCCCAAATTATTTTGTAATCTATCTATTTCAACATTTTCTGCACATAGCTCCATGCTGCCACTTTCTCCAGCTGTATTTGAGAGCCAAACTCTAGTGCATTTCAACAAGGACTCTGAAAAGAAAGTGTATTTATCCCCAACAGAAGCAGCAGAAGCATCCTTAAAAATATCCCTTAAAGATTTCAAAATATTTTATTCTCTTCTGTAGGTGAATAAAATAAAACTAGAGGCAATAGGATCTTCAACCTCTTCAAACTTCTAGAACTTGACCAGATCTGCCAGTTTGATACTTATTTGAGAGTTTGTTAAATACTTTGAAATGCATCATTAGTGAAAGCCCTGGAGGATGTGCAAAGAAGAAAATTAGTTAATAGAGGAAAAAATGAAACCTGCACAGTTAACCTTCAATCAAGCTGAAAAAACTCAGCTTCATGATGTCAGTTGAGGGATTATAGCATTGACATGTGCGCACATCAAATTTTATTCCCAAAGTTGAATGACTAATATTGAATTTTACCAGTGTTGTGAAGACAAAGTTATGCTATGCTTTGATGTCTCTCTTTGTTATAATAAATTCCCTGAATTCATTTAGATGACCTTGATTTCTTTCATCATAAAAAAAAGGGCAAAGTTGCAGCCTTCCCTTGTCTTTTAGCCCTGGCACATCACAGTTTAGCATGATGTCATTTCAGTTGAGAAATCTCGGAATACCAAAAAAAATCTCATTTACTAATTCAAGGGTGCCCTGACCAGTCACTTTTTTATAGTAGGATTCAATTAGACAATGATCCACAGGAAGACCAACTTAAGAAATATTTTACAGCAGAGTTTTCTTCCCTCTTGAAAATGCTTCTCCCATGTGGACCCACAATTTTGAGAATTGGCAGGAAGCCATCTCCTTCCTTTTCCCTTCCCCTCAGGATAAAGCTGACTTGTCAAGCTCTAATGAAGCCTTCAGCACAGGTAATTAAGAATAAAGGAAGAGCCTGACAAAGAGAGGAAGGGGAGCTCAGCATTGACATCCTCCCTGTGCGTGGGATCAGCAAGCAGAGATGTTTGCCACAGCAGGATAAACACACCAAGAGCTCCACCAGACCTGTTAAGGGTTATGAGCTTGGCCATGTGGAGCCAACTCAATGTGAAGGAACATCTCCTCGTGGCACTTCTGCCCAAATGCACGAGTGTGGCAATGCTCCTTGACTGTCACTCAGCTTTAAATGTCCCTCTCTCCCCCCTCCTCACAGATGGATCCTCCAGAGCCACATGTCCATACAGAACCTCACAGGGAGCTCACAGTGCCATTGACATGGGGGATTTTGCTTGGCTGTTTTTTTCCTCATTTGAAGAATGAGACATTCACACTGCAAATCCTGATCCTGGTGAGAAGTGAAATCCCACAAACTTCTTTAGGACATGCAAGTCTAAGTACTCTTTTACATCATACCATGATACCTGACCACCCTCATACTTGAGATCAAAAGCCTTCCCAAAACCCTGCTGTTTTTCTAGTCAGGCTGTTCACAGTAATTGATGAAGCCTGAAGATAAGAGTA
Source organism: Vidua chalybeata (assembly GCF_026979565.1). Classification (NCBI taxonomy): domain Eukaryota; kingdom Metazoa; phylum Chordata; class Aves; order Passeriformes; family Viduidae; genus Vidua; species Vidua chalybeata. Next base: position 11,789,382 of record NC_071540.1, read on the forward strand.
GGAGAGAGAGCAAGCTACTCATAGAAGGGTTTCCCTGCCATTTTTGGGGCTGGGATTGTGCCCACCAGCAGGGCCCGTTCCATCCTGCTGCCCTCCCAGCTGTAGATGCACCAGTGCCACTGTCTCAGTGAGTCCAAGTCTTACAGCCACTTACTAATCACAGAAATTATCAACCACCACTTAAAATGCCATGTCCAAACCAGCACTTAGTTCAAGATCCATGAACACTTCCACTGTCTGTACCCAGATGACAATCTGAAAACTAGGAGAGCTGCTCATAGCAGAGTTAATCCAGCCCCCAAAGCAATACTGCATCACAGTTACCAGGAGTTACAACTAACTGGAGCTACTAAGGCACTTCAAAAATGAGCTTTTGGTTTTTCACACTCATTCTTTCATGTTTGTGAATCATTCTGGAGTTGTCTGCAGATAGCTGACCTTAGGAAGGGCACTTCAGAGCATTTATGACGTGTTAAATAACACTGTACAGACCTGCCAAGCCATAGACTTTCTGTGCTGCACTAGCAGGAAACTCCACAGCAAATAGCAAAGCCTAACACCATTTCTTCCTCTCATTCAGCACTTACCTGCCTGCCTGAATTTGGTATCAAGAGGCTTTTGGAACAGAAATCAACCACCACAAGAGCAAAGCAGAAACTGCTGCCTTGCAGGGTTTCAAGCACATTTTACTTAGATTTTATTTTTTCATTTTAATACAAGTTCACACAAAAGCTTTTAGAGAGAAAATAAATACACAGAAAGGTTGTTTGAAGGTCACAGGAAAATTCCCCACAGAAAACAACTGTGGACCATACATATTTACTCAAACAAGGCTGTAGCTATATGAGCCCTTTCAGCCTGGGATTTCCAAGTCCTGCTCCCCATGGTGAGCACTGCACTCTGCAGTGTTTGTTCAAGAGCATCCCCATCTGAGCTGGCCAGTTTATGCCATGAAATACCATAAACTTAAAATGTCTTCATGTCTGCTTTAATAGTTTTTTGAAACAGAGGCACACAAGCTGCATCTACTGCTGGAAGTAATAACATAACATTCCAGCACAGAGCCCTCTAAATTTTGACTTCCATTACAATCACTATGACAAATATTTTCCTCTGTGTTGTAGTAAAATATTTAAAGATGGCCTGTCTTTAAAATCAGGGATACATATAAAATAATTCTGCAGATAAACTCAATCCCTCTATCCCACACTAGTTTTACCCCAGAAAAAAAAATCGCCTCTGACTTAATTTGTCTGCTGGGCTGAAATAAACTCCAGAAGCCCAAGAACAGATCTAAATCACAAGATTTGGACATTAAGCTGAGCCAAAGTTTAGGGTGCCCATTACAGGACACCATACGATCATACCTAAACTTCAGAAAGCAAAAAAAAAAGAGAGGAAAAAAAAAAAAAAAAAAAGAAAAAAAGGAGAATTGTGGTTTTAGTAGCCAGTTACTGAAAATTCAAAGGTATTATAAAACATCTCAATTCCTCTATCCCCATGAACAGCCATGGCAATGTGTCATTTAACTTCCCTCTCCTTTTTAAATTTTTTTTTGCTGCTGTCAATAACAGAAACTTTTTACACTTCTCCACTTTGCAGGGCACCCTATACTGCTCTGCAGCTTTGGCAACGTGGCCAGTTTATTCCACCAGACATTTGTCACACATTGTCCAAAGGCTGCTCCCCACCAGGACATTCCTTCTGAATGAAGTCCTCTCTTATGCCTCCCACCACAAACTGCAGGGCAGAGATGCTGTCACCTCAGTTTGCAGGTGGTGCAAGGCCAGGAACTGCTCCACAGGGATAGCCTGGATTAACCAGAGCCTGGAGGACACCTCCACGTTATCAGCTCAAAAGGGTTTAAATTTCTCATGGATTGTTAGGGTCAAATTTAATTATGGCTTTCCCTTCCTCTGATTGTGTATGTGGGCAGCTATATCTAGAGCTTGCTAAGAAGTATTCAGACTTCCTTAATAGATTTGGTCATTTGAGAAATTAACCTTTTTTCCCCACTCCCTATTTTTCCTTTTTGCTTTAAAAAAAAAAAAAAAAAAAAAAAAAACCCAAAAAAAAACAAAAAAAAAAAAAAAAAAAAAAAAAAAAAAAAAAAAAAAAAAAAAAAAAAAAAAAAAAAACAAACCTAAAAGACATGTCAGGGCATGTCTTGGCCACTTTAACTGCTCTGACATGCAACCAGCAATAAAACTGCAGTATAATGCACAACAACAGTGTGATTTATGTGAAATCTAAAGGGATTCACATGGTAAAAGCAAAAACTACTAAGGTACCATAAAGATAATAGAAATTGCACAGACTACTAGGTAAAATATGAATAAACAACCATTAGTGGCTCAGCAACAGCAATAAAGAAGATCCAAAAAAATCCCAGAGGTCGTGTCATGTGCTCTGATGTACTAAAAGTGGGTTAACTTTCCCAAACTGGGAAAAGGCCGCAATTAACCTTCTAAACCACATTTTTAGAAGTCTAAATATAGAAAAGCATCACAGGAGAGTTGGTTGGGGATTTTTCTTGCTTTTTTTCTTTCACGAAGAATGATTTGAAGCATTATTTCTCATGTGATTTCAGTGTACTTTTGATTTATACTGTCAGAAAAATAATGCAGAAATACAGTACATTTATGTTTCCAAGCTTGATAATTTTGTTTGAAGAATTGTACTCTATTTTTGATTGGCAAAAGGACCAATATATCCCAGAGAACCTGCACTATTTTTTTACTGAAAATAAATGAATCTGTAAATTTAACACAGGAAAACAGCAGTTCTCCAGCAGTTACCGAGTTTCAGATGAAGAGATCTGTAACCCCTCTGTGCTGGTGCACACCAGGTGTGCTCAGGTATAAAATAGAGGTGAACCACATAAGCTGTTTCTACTTCCAGGTACACTTCCAGCCCTGAATGACCTTGTACTGTGGGGAGGGGGATGACGTGATAACAATAACACACAACGGAAAAAAGTCACCAAACCATCAAATCTACTCACTGACTCCACAGCTACAAGACTGGATCTTTTATTGCCTTGATATAAAAGAATTTTATTTAGACACAGAAAATTGTTTGCAGCTGTTTGTCAACTTTCACGCCCTGAAAAACTCCCACTCCTGAATTCTCTCCCTCTTCACCAACTGAGTTTCATAACTTCTGGATTCAGGCAAAACAATTTTAAATGAACAAACAGCACATCACATTCTAATCCTCTTATTGTGAATTGCATCTACTACGAAACCACACAGAGAACACCCCTGAAGTCACTGACAGCTGAACTAAGCAAGCTTAGCAGAGATAAATACTCATTCACTGTAAACTGCAAATGCAATAGTAACACAATTATTTTCAATACTAGTTTTAAGACAATGCCAGAAGTACTCTCAAGACCTTCTGGTTTTCCAACTGAGCTGGCACAAAATATTAATTTCAGCTCCACAGCTATAGATATCCAGTTACTGACAGTGGTTGAGGCAAAGTTGGCTTTACAAGTGAGCATGTCTTCCCTTATGTGTACACAGAAAAACTGAAAATAGAGGCAGAAATTCTTTTTGTTTTGCTTGCTCAGCAACCTCCTAGCTTGCTCAGTTAGTTTTGGGAAGTTAGTCCCTTACAGTTATGGACAAATACACATTACATTTATGTTTTCCAAAATCCTGAAATAATTTATTACCTTCTCTCAACAGAAATTTGAGCCTGGAAAGTCAAATTGGCTCATAAAGGCACAACAGTCTGAAGGCAGAGGAGTATATGTTAAGGCTTGAAGCAGTTAGAAAAATAAATTTTAAAAGCCTTTTATCATAGTATTTTTTATATTGTCCACATAAGCAGCCTAGCACAGATACTCTTCATAATTAGAAGCAACCCAAATAAGCCACTTAGAGGAAATGAAAATCAAAACACATGGGCTGCTTTGACTAAAGTCTGAACTTCTTTATGTTAAGATTACATCAATCCCCACTACAAAATAACCATTCTTAAACAGGAACAAAATACTTGAGACAATATATTTTATTAGGAAACATTCCATCCCACACATTTGTTTTCTTTTCAAATGTTGAGAAGGCCAGATACACTGTCTGCAGTACCTCCAGGGTCTCCTGGCAGAACTGCAATACCTAAGAATAATAATCAACCCAGGCTCAATTATAAGTGCATTAAAAAAAAAAAAAAAAAAAAAGCCACAATCATGATTTATCCTTACCCAGACATACACACCTCAAAAGACTCAATTTACCTAATGAAAATGTTCTGCACATTTTTAAGCTGCCATGTCAGAAGCCTGGCTTTATTTTCTGAAGTTTGTTTAAGGTCACCAAATGGTCAGATCATTTTATCACCAAGAAAGCCCAAAAGTACATAGGCCCAGAATTGCATCGTTAATCCTCTCTTCTCATGTACTTCAGCTACATCTATGACATACAAGGTAAGAAAATGGTACAAAACACACACAAACCTGACCCATAAAATACTTGCTGCTTTTGAGAGAGACAGAAAATTACTATCAAGTTCCTTTGAGTCTCAAACACATTGTTATTCAATAGCCTGAAAGTATTAACTGTATTCTTGACCCATAAAACTTATCACATCTCATTTAATGAAAGATCTCTAGTTACTTAATTCCTGTGCTTCCTATACACGCTTAAAACTTTTAACTAATATAAACTAGTACAGGGCTTTTGATTTCAGTGAAGGTATGTTAAGGAGCTTCATTTTCATAAGTATTCATTAAATGATATTGACAATAATTATTCCCAAATATAAACAAACATTTATTCAATAAGCAACTGAACAGGCCTAACTACATATTTGAAGCAGAAAATTAGAATATTTTTATTCAAAATTAAATTTTATACTAAGAGTGGGGGGTTTTTTTGGAAGAAAGTAAAGAGTAAAGTCCCTCTGAAAAATTCTACATTACTTACATACTTTTTGAAACACACAGCAAGATACCCATTATGGAGCAGAACTTTGTAGCATATAATGCCTTAAACAAAGATGCAGATACACTCAAGCACTCAGACTAACTTCTCCTAAGTGAAAGCAACCTTCAGGGAGCAAGGGAAAAGAAACTTTTGATCCCTTTGAAAAACAGATTATCACTTAGATTTTCAGCTGCTGCAAATCTAGGTGGCACAAGTGATTCAATTCTCATTGACTTTAAAGAGTTCATTTGAATTACATCAGCTGAAGACATTCCTGTAGATGTATTTACCTATGGAGACCTCATGCAGCAATTCATTCAGGGAAAGAGGGCCTGCCTGAGAGGACTGCACAGTTCTAAGTCAGAAGCCTCTCAGCCACCACAGGGAAGGCCAGGAACTGGAGTCATTTGTGCAGTTCAGCTCCTGGCCACGTTTGCTTTGCACATGTCTTGCTTGCTTAAAATCAATGCTTTGTTACATTGTAAAAGAATTGTTCCGTTTCTCCAGAGAACTACATACCAAAAGAAGGCACGGAAATTTTATGTACATCTCACCCCCCACACTGAAGGCTAAGGATGCATTGCAGACACCACAACAGAATGTTCTAGGAGATATAAAGCCTCTATATTGTCTCCTGGTCTGGTTTCATGCACCTTGCCAAAATTCATTGCTAGGAATGCAGCTGCCCTAGGCTTTCTATGATAGAAGTGACTACAAAAGTGTTTGGTTTGCACCATCAGAAGGCCCTGCTGTCCCTTACTCTGAAAATAATTTTCTTGTTTTCTTAAATGACTTCAGTGAAGCTCAAAACACCTAGATGGTTTTAATGCCGTACAAATCAAACTAACACAAAAGGTGCTTTGTTACATTTCAATAAACAAGACATCTGAGGCTAAGTGATCCATTCTGCCTGCAATTATCCTCATGTAAGTGGAGGAGTTGGGGTAAATGCTAGCCTTGATCTGACCAGATGTAACTGAAGACAGAATTTGGCCTACAGCTACAAAGTGTTCAAGGTAAAACCCTAGCTTTATCCTCCCAGGCAGCCTGCACTGCACAAATGCAGTAACATGTAGATTTGGCAAACAATGTACTGCTGGAGAGGGAAACGTCCCAGAGCAGCCCACAATAACAAATTGTCACTGTTCAGGCTAATAAGAACGAGCACTTAACAAAGTTGACATGGAGAACTAGACTGATCTTTACATGGTAGCAGGTGACAGCAGTGACAGAGACATTCATGGAATTTGGAACAGTACATGGAACAAGGGGACTGCTGTTCCTCCCACTGTGAGAGTGCCTTAGGCTGTACACAGAAGCATCAGGCTTTAATCTCCTACATATTGCTCAGAACTGAGACCATAATCAGTACTAGATGAAGAGGTATTTTCATATTTAGTTATATTCTGGATGGCAGAGAAACACATGCCCTCATTTGAAGCCTTAGAAATCAGATGTACTGGGGGTTTTGTGCATGTGTCACCAAGCATTAAAGAAAAGTACCTCTCACTAATTTGCAAAAGCTATGCTAGGCAGTTATAAAACAAGTTTATAATCATCTGCTTTTGGTGACTGCTCCTTTTCTCTTTGATGCTGCATCCCAGATAGTACCCGACAGCACAATACCTAGTGGGATCCTCATTCTGCTGCATACCTAGAGTTCATCTGCTTTTATCTCATAAATAGCAAGCCAAGCCTTTGTTTCACTCATTTCTTACCCATGTTATCCATTAATTTTGCTGTCTTTTTACAGCTTATTACCACAGAAGACCTGAAAAGACCATCACTCAACATCTGAATGAGAAGTTGAAAAAGTCTAAGGATGAGAACTAGGGATGGGGGAGGAATGTTTTGTTCACAGTTAAACAAGTAGAAATGGAATGGCTAGAGGTTATAAGTGTTTGCATTTTTTAACAGGGTGCTTAAAGGCATTTTGAAGATAAATACAGACATAAAACACATGCTTTAAGGAGCGCAAAATCCAAACATTCAATTTTGGACAACTGTTCAGGACAATGTGGGACTGTTCTTTGCATTTCCCTAGAATAAAAAGATCCTTCTTAACAACTGTTAGCATGTCTAAAAATCAGGAGTTGATCTCTTGCATTGCCCCTCTGACCCAAATGCAGCAGAGTTGGATACAGACATTGTACAACGCTCTTCCTCAGCGTGCCTGAGGAAGCCACACAGACTGGAACCCTCAGAGTGCCCTCTCAATGCTGACCCTGTAAGCCAGCCTGAAGGGGCCTGCTGAGTGCAGAATGCTTCTCTTGCACCAATACCATGTGGGATACCTGTCCTCTCAGGTCTGCTTCCAAGTTACTGATTTGTACAACAGCAAACAATCTTAAGCTAAAAAAACGAGTGTTTCTGCTAAGTCAGAAAAGCTGAATTTCTCTCCAGAGTGGTGTCACTCCCAATTGCATTCTCTGGGACACACATTAAAAAGTTCCTAAATTTATGCCATAAATTTATTTCCTGTTTCTCATCCCTGGTATTCTCATTTCTTTTTGGACCAAAAGTTAAGTGTAGAGGGTGCCTTTAGCTTAAGAACATAAGAAAAGTCATAATAGTTCAAAGAAATACCACTGTTGGGGCAGACCCAGCAGGTCAGAATGCATGTCTAGGGAAGACCATGAGGCAACAAGCCCATATCACGGCTTTTCCATGTATAAATTTTACAAGCTTCTCAGAGTCAGTGGTTCAGGGGCCATCAGAGAGGGAGGGGATGCCTTTAGACTACTTTGACAGCAATGGATTGATCTCTGAACACAGTAAGTTTAGTATGAACTCAACAGGCTTAGTACTACAGTTAGGAACAGATCTGGCATTATTCACCATGACTGTATGCATAATAGTTGACATTTTCTACCTAATCTGTGGGCTGCAAACACCAACTGCAGAGGTTGTATTTCACTGCTTATTGCAAGAGAACAACAGTTAGTTACACCTTGACCTAGATTATGGGCAACCCTAAAATAACATTCTTGCTCAAGAGTTCACAGATCTGTAGCAGAGGAGTTTTCATCACCATATGCTCTTAACCAGCAACTCAAGCACCTGAGAAAACAGAGCCTACTTGGCAGCCCTAAAGAGCCATGGCTCTCAGATCTTCTCATGGCTCAGGTACTGAGCACACTCACCACGCAGGCTCAGAGGAAGCACAGAGTACCAATGTAGCACGTGGGTCACAAGAGAACTTGCAAAACTGAGGGATAGCACTAGCTGCCCTCCAGATGGGTTTCCTTCACTGTGCACAGCATCTGTACGGATTCCCATAAGTACTTCTACTGTCAGCTTAAGGGGAGTAAAGGTCACGTTTGCCTTGGATTAATTTTAAGTTTGGAACAAGGAGAATAAAATACTTTCACACTATTTCCCCATGTCACAATCCCATGCACACTTACCAAATCTGGCAACACTTAGCATGGTTCCTTTCTCCGGATACTTCACCCAGGGAACTTTTCAGAAGAAAGCCTGACACAGGTATCTCCAGAGTGGAATTAATCTACAGAGTGGAATTAACAGCATTAATGCTGTTCACTTACACACTGTCCAAGTGATGTCTTCTGCCTGAATGTCACTCACAACTGGCTGTAGCAAACTTTGATAGATCCTAGTGTCCCTTCAGACATTTGTGATGCCTTCATTAGCCCTTGCAGAGAGAAAACTGCCGGGCATTGTTGCAGCATGTCACAGTTGAGACAGCCACAAGATGCAGAGTAACACCACACCACTTCAGAAGGCTCTTTAGCCCAGCCTTTTAACCCCTCATGTCCATGCATTGCCCCTGTGTGCCCTCTGTTCCCTTTGTGGTTGGTCAGTGCCCCTGGGCACCCCATGGCTCATTGCTGTCAGTGCTGCTCACCAGCTTCTCACAGCTGTGCCCACTGGGGATGAGGCTCAGCCCAGCCCCATCCCAATCACCACAAACCGTGTGCCTGCGTGGCACTTGTTGATACTGAAGACCAAAACAGATGACAATACCAAATCTTTAGAATGCCTCTATTTCTGCCATTAGTTTGGATGATCCCTGAGTAAATACAAGCCTGGAAAATATATATTAACTGTAACTTCAGGCAAATTCTGTTGTAAGATAACAGAGATAACCTTTTTTACTTGCCAACTTTACCCATGTGTTGAAAGTATTTAGATGAATTTAACATTCTTGAATTATTTGGGCTCCTTATTCTTATAAATATACTCAGCAGGAATCCAAGAGAGTGTCTCCATGTAAAAATAGTGTTCTGATTTGTGGCTTTGCAAATATGAGATGTGACATCAGAGCATCAGAAACGAAATACAGCAAGTGTGTGTAATTATCCTCATTAAAACACTTGGAGTGGAAAATTTTCATTACCCTGGGATATAAGAGAAAGCAGGGCAGACATCTCTGGATCCTGGTCACAAGACACTTTTATGAAGGCCATGTAATCCCGTATTTCTAGTAATTTGCTCAGAGTTTCAGAGACTTGCTTCTAGCCCTGAAGCTACAACCTGTCCATGCAGAGCTGAGGCAGATGCATGGCCACTTCCTGAGTAAATCCCTGGAAAATTACTTCATAAATTTCTAGGAGGCTAGTGGAGAAACTCTGGTCTGAACTTCCAAGTGTCAGAGTTGGAATTTGAAAAATCTTATGCTAAAGCTCTAAGCAGAACATTTAAAGCTCTGGTGTTCCACTACTTCATTGTTTTAAAAGCATTTTGCTTGACTACAAGCTGTGTATTTGATGTTTCCACTCAGTGGACTCTGCCTACAAGTGGGATCTGGAAGCAGAAGTATAAATGAAAACATCACTATCCAATAATTGCAATCTGTCTGATACTTGTAGCTGCCTTCAGAAGAATGGACATTTTACTCTCATTCTCCTACCATCCAGTTCAGTTTTAAAGCCCAAATCCTCAGCACACATTTTCTCTCTTACCCATTGAGGCTTTTTCCTTTTCCCCTCCAAACACTTTCCCAATGTTTCCCAGTGAACCCAGGATGTTTCTGCCCTACTGAATGAGAGGGACCACAATCCTTTTCACTTCTGCTCTGAATGAAAGCACAGCAGGAAGAGCTCCTCTGGTAATGTTTATGCAGCTGTGAAAGTTTTCTAGCGGGAGTAGCAGAATTGCTAACACCCGAGTCATTTTATCACCATACCCAAAGTACTGCAGACTCCATGTCCTCCACTACCAGAGTAGAGCTGATCCTGTATTATAAAAAACTCCAAACTCATGCTCCCTTGTTTGAAGAATGTAAAATAAAATACAAAATTAAAAAAAAATAGAAGTTGTGCATCAATTCTTCTTATTAGGCAATAAATGCTTTGTTAAACTTCTTGTCCTTTTCCAATCCATATTGTATGGAAATGTACTCAGTTTGTCTTTCCTCTTGATAAGGTGACTGTGCAGTGGATGGACACTCTGGAGTACAGATACTTAAGGAATGACTCAGGATAATTGAGTGACTGCACTTACACTTCCCCCTCAAAGTACTGAGTTATAAACCTAATCTTGGAAAACTACTCTCTGTTCCATTTTCAGGATGTCAGACCAGCGTTTAACACTTTTAATCATTTCATTGGCATGTACTTGTATCCACAGGAAACAAAGCACACACAGTGGAAGCAATCATAGTCACACATTTACTGTAGTGCTTCAGCTCTACCACAGCTCTTTGGCTTGGAGCAAAAGTAGAGATAAAAGATGGCAGATAAGGAATCCAATTCACATGGCTCCACAATGCCCCTTGCCTAACATTTCCTCATGTTCTCACCCATTCTCCACACATGCATGACAGTAATCCAATGGAGGGTGCACTTACTGACTGCTCAACCTTTGAAAGTGTTACTGCTCCTATTCCTGGGTTGCTAACAATGTAGTGGAACACATTTTAATGACCTATACATTAAATCTTTTTAGTTAATTTCATGTTGGTGTGAATACATAAAGTTTAGATCGTGTCTATTTTTTTAGTTTGAATCTTCAGAGTAACAAACATCACCCCGTTCTGCACTTGCTGAACCAATTCAGCCTCCAAATGGTTAAACTCTTACCAAAAAAAAAAAAAAAAAAAAAAGAAAAAAAACCCCATTTTTTTCCTTCTGGGCTTCCTCACTGTAGTTGAAACTGAAAACAGAAGGGCCAGAATACCACAATAAAGGCTGCTCTTACCGTATTTTTGAACTGACTAGAAGAGACAGGAAGATCAAGAAATCCTGTGAGAGATAATAAAAGAGAAGCACTTGAAAACTGAATTGTGATGTGGCCACCAGAAATACCACTCTGAGAAACAAAAATACTTGCAAGCATGTCCCTAGAGGATGGATTGCCATGCCCTGGCTCAGCAGCTCTGCTGGATTTTTTAAGACAGATTATGCAAGAACCTTCTGTGAGCACAAGGAAGGGAAAAGCAGCAGTAGATTTTGTCAAGCTATCATGAAAATCTAGGAATTACCATATTAGATTAGGCTATGCCTCTTATCAAATTCCTCTTAGCAGTCATTAGCCCCAGATGCTCCAGAGGAAACTGAGACAGGTCTAGTATATCATATTCCCCAGGAGACCTTGCAGCCCTGTTTCTCATTGTCAGTGTTTGGATAAAGCACTGAAGCATCGAGAAGGACTGCCTTTCTGTGTGCTCCAAAGAGCTCCGAGGAAATGCATGTAACTTGGCCCCTAACTGGCAGTTCTCTGGATGTTTTCAGAGTAATTCAGGGTAAGCTCTAGTCCAAAGAACATTTCATTCGTAAATGTTTTCAATAAAGCAGTAGAAGCCACCCACATCCTGCTGGGACAGTATGGGTTTGTGCTTCTGAGCTCTTGAACCATTTCAGAAAAAAAATGATACACACCAGAGTACTTTTAAATGTCATATGAGGCAGTAAGTGATATTTGGCACAGTGAACTAATAAATTTTTTAATAAAAAGGAGTTATCCAACTTTTTCTATGAACACACAACAGTAGCCCCAACTCAAATGTTTATGCAAGATGAGTACACAGCCCAATTTTTTCCCCATTACCTTTTGAGAGGCAGCAAGGTGGCCTCAGGCAGGCCTCTGTTCTCCTTGGGAACATCACTAGGGAGCTGTACCACTTCAGACTCCATCAATAGGAAAGCATTTCAAAACCAACCACACACTTTAATTACTGGCAATTAGAAATTCCTGGGTTTGTGTGTTTACAGCTGAAAAATGTTAATGTGTGCCAGTTGTGTCAGAAAGTTTGATTAAGCTCTTTAAACTGAATTTGAAAAACTTAAAACACTGCAAAGACTCTGATCAGAGTATCTTGGGGGGCTTTCCAAAGTGACATGTAGAAGTCAGAACTGCTTTAATAGTCTCCTCACTGGTCCCAGTGGACCAGAGCTTCCCTTGCAAAGACACACACCCAACAAAGTTGGCAGGAGAGATTTCTATCTGGCAGTTTCACAAAGTCTAAGCAGCATCTTAATCTTATCTAGGATCATTATCTGAATGGCAAGCTGGAGTTACACCTGAGGTCCCAAGGACTATCCCTGATGGCAGTGGGGTTCATAGGAGCAGCTATGAAATGAGATAAAGGTGAATAAAATACACACACACTCCACTGTACACGTTAGCTGCTTTTTCAGCATACAGCAGAGCTGTGTTAGTCATTTTCTTAGAAATTTGAAGACTGCAAGAAACACCAACAATAAGAATGATGTTAGATCAAGCTCATAGGCAAAATACAAAGAGAGTAAAAGTACTTTTTCCTGGCCTAACAGAGATGATATTTCCATAGACATGTAAAGCTGATGATGAATGCTTGCTACAGAGCTCTCTATGTGTCATAAAATATGAGCAATAAAATAAAGTCAAAGAATTGAAAAGACAAATGACAAGCCTCTGTGCATCATTAATGAATGATGAGGGTAGAAAGGCAGAAGATAACCCTCCATGCATATAATAATGATGTCTTTGACTGGTGGTGCTTCTCTATGCCTGCACGTTTAATAAGATGTGTTAGAATTAAAAATTTAAAAATCAAGTCCGTGTGCTCCATAAAATATGAGGAAAGAAGCAACTCTAGCCTAAGTTAAGATCTTAGCATTGTACATCCTATTAAAGAAGGAGATGTGTTGATTTATGCAAATACTCATAAATGAAGCATGACAGTATTCTAATTCTGATAACAAACCAAGTCATACAGTCAGTAATCTCATGTCTCATCAAAGGAAGAATTTTGATACTTAGGAAAGAGTTGGAAGTCCACAGGAAACCATCTCTTATTGCATCAAGTGACCTTTCTTCAGCTGCTTTAAACCCAAAGCTACAGACCCCGGGCTGACTTGTGGGATTCTGTGTTTTTCCTTGAATAATGTGAATTAATTCTCTAATAATGAGCATAATGATAATTCCTAATAATTCCCGAATAATTAGCATTAGTGAGAAGACACTAAGAGTTCATGTTTTGTTTGTAACACTGTCCATTGCAAAGGAATTGAACACACTATTTAATGAGAGCAAGCCTACATTCTCCAGACCTCTCAGTAGGACAAGTACTTCCTAGTGGAGAAAGTTCTACATCACAACTTTTTTTTTTTTTTCCACATCTTTAGGAAGAGACTTTATGCTGTGCTCTCTATTTTACTGGAATATAACCTAATGCTATCCAATCCAACATTCCTTTACCGGGAGTCAAAGTTGCATATCAGACTTTTTCCAGGATTATTGACATAACAGGATTAATAACTGTTGAACTCAACAATCTTGGTGTTGGTCTATTCCTAAACAAATGAGTCCATGCTTCTGTGACCCATTATGTTCCCAAAGGCATCCTCAGCCAAACATACAGCTGAACTTTATGGCTAAATGGGACAATAGTTTTGCATTACCAAACACAAAAAAGCAAGCAAACAAACAAAACTCCACGAAACCCCCACATCATGCAGCTCTGACTCTGTATACTGAAGCTGTACTGAACAGCAAAGAGACAGCAGATATTTCCTGCCATGGTCAGAACATGGGAATGGCTCAGCTCCCTCAAAGTTCATTTGCTTATGTATTTTTAGACTTAGGTATTTTGCCAAGCCTGCAGGAGTGTCTGCTTCCCACAGGTTGCAGCCTCCAAGGAACATGTGTATTTGAGAAACATGGGAGAGAACTTTGGAAATGTCACATCAGAATGAAACAGTGACATGTTCTTTAGGAGCCTGGGATGTGGCTGGAGGGGCACAAAGAAGAGTGGGTGTGTGCAGCCACATGATGGGGTAGAGCTGAAGTCTTGGAGAAGAGGCACATGCATCATAAAACAGGCAACAGAGGAAGATCATATAACAGCCTTTAAAAAGAAAGACCCACAAGCCATCATGATATCTCTATGCCTTGATGCATTTTTTCCTACAAACACTGTTAACAACTCTCTTTGCTCCCCACCAACTTTATTTGAAGTTAAAAATAAGGAAAATGTACTTTAATAACCCATTAGTGTGCCTCAATATCTTCCAGGCTAAGTCTACTCAATTTATGAGGCAAGAGATTTTTTTTCCTCCCTTTTTTTCCCCTTTCTTTTTCCACGATGCCAGCTGTGCAAATGCAACCTGGAATCAGAAGTCTGATAATCAGAGCTCAAATATCATCACCAATAATAAAAATCAGTAACTGAGATTTACCTGAGAGTGATGCTGTTAATGTCCCAGACAGAGCAGAAAACCAGCTCACTTTCTCACAACTATATTTAATTGCTAGCAATAATAGAAGCTCCATTCTGTTAAGTAAGCAGATATGTCAGACATATGGAGAGTAGGTCTAGGGGGCAAGTGCCATTGTTTTGCAGTCATTTCCCTCACTGTAATGGCATTTAAGAAGTTATTTGCAGCATGTAAACTAGAAGGCATGCATGTGGGCATGGTGTGAAAAACAGATTGACTAAGAAAAGCATCTGGCTTCTATACAATAGAAATATTAAAACTTAAAGCAATCGAAGGTCTTTAAAATATAGAACCCTGTCTAGTTCCCCAGCAAAGTGAATGACCAACATTCCAATGTCTATAAGAGGAAGAATCCACCCTCACAACATGCAGGAGTAAAAGACCAGATATTTGGATTTTATTGCACTTGAAAAGTTCTTGGTCAAAACACATAAGCTGTAAAGAACTCATAATTTTAAGATACTTACACAATTTTCCTTAGGATCTAGAAATTCCAGTTTGCAACATAATGAGAAGACCACTACTTTTAGTGTTACATTCTATGCAAAATGACTGTAAATTATTCATTCTCATGATTCACAACTGGCAGAGGAGACCCCCAGGGGCTGGGAGAGAGAGAAAAACTCTGAGTTGTGTGGTTCTGCCCATGCTTCAGGAGAGTACATTACACATCTTCTAAATATACGTTGCTGCACAGCTCTCACAAGGAGAAGCAAATAACAGACTTCACATCTATGATATGCCTGTAGGTGGGAAATAACTTTTCCAAACAGTCCTGCCTGTTCTCACTTTTGTTATGGCTTTGTTCTAACACTGGGCAAGGTGACTTAGCCAGCCCAAACTTTTTGTTTGGTGGAAGTGAAAAGCAGAATGAATGCAGAATGAAACTTTAAATCCAAGGCTTGGTGTCATGGGAGACAAAAAAGGCAAACTTATAATAAAAGGATCTTGGAGAATGGCGAGCAAGAGCTGTGCTGAAATCATATTTTTAAATTATTTTTATCCAGTTGAATGACAGAGCTTGTCACTTCTATGTAGTATAAATGACTGAATAGCTCATATGAGCAATAATACCATGGCAGATTGAGGCAAGCCAAGATTTGATTCTTAGCTCTGCTACCAATTCATGCAGATAAATCATTCAAAGTCTTTGTGCTTTGACTTTCCCATCTGAGAAAGGAGATATTCAGCTTAGTTCACAGAAGTGTTAAAGTGTTGATCATTTTTATGCACACAGCAATGTGAACTCATTGGGTAAAAGGTGCTTTGGGAGTATTAAATATTCTCCTTGCTAATATGCCTGCTTTCCTCTTCGTATTGTTTATGAGTAGCACTATTCTTTTGAATGAACTTCACCTCATTAGAATTAGTATAGAATTTACATTCTTTGCAATAATAAATGCATTTAATTTTCTTCAACCAAATACATTCCAACCCAGCATTTAAGCATAAGACTAATCTCTTTTGTTTCACATGAATATTGAGTAAAAACAAGTGCTCAAGTGTTCTGTCAAATTGAGGCCATAAGAATTTTTACAAGAATAAGCAGCAATTCGCAGTTAAACTGTGATTTGAAAAAAATTTGCTTCCAAATCTTGGAGAAACTATCAATAGTTTAGTTGTTATCCCACCAAAATCGATGTGGTATCAATATACACAGGTTAAAAAGCTCAGTAAAAGCAGTATCCAGAATGAAACCACTGTTCTGGGTAAAACATCATCTCAGGTAACATGCGGACTGACATTCCCAAAGCTATTAAGGAGATCAAGCAAGAAAAAACAGTTAGCTGCAACTGCTGAGACTGTAAAGTTCCAAAAGCTCTAATGTGAAGAGCTGAAAGCAAGACAACTTGGTGCATTTTAAAGCCTCTCTCTTCCTGGAATAGGAAGGTGACTCCATCACAGATGGTAATGCTAAAAAAAATACAATAAGGTAAATTTAGTATTACAGTACAGGTGCTGCAGCTCCACAGAAGATGCCATGTTTTCAGTAATGCCTGTTAATCCATAATTTTACATGGAAGTTCCTCCTGCTTATCTTACTATCATCAGAAAAACATGTATTGATTTGCTTATGATCATAATTCCCAATTCAAATCTTTGTATTACATCACAGCAGATTGGTGAGGGAGCCTAGGAAGCACAGTAATAAAACCAGAATAAATCTTCATTTAAAATTCAGAGTAAAACCTTAAGCACTTTATTCTTTGAAAGAGAAAAAAAAATGCATGATCCAGATTTATTGTGCAGCAGCACTCATATTTTTTTAATATCATCTTGAAATCAGGAATAAAACCCAGTATAAATTGGGCCCTAGATTCCTGTCAGTCAGCAAATGGCCCTAGATTCCTGTCAGTCTTCCTGACAGGAAAATGTAGACCTGCTTTTTGGTCCATCAAGCTGCTTCTGGAAGTAGTTTAGCCATTTATTTGCCCTGTATTAATAATGGTCAAGTAAGAAAGAAATTAACGGCTCATAAAAAGCATAGGAAGAGTAATAAAAACATTGAAAGACAGAAAGTTGGAATTTAATCCCTTCAGAGGAACATTCTCCCTGCCCATTAAAGTGCTGCCTTTATTCAGTCATTCCCATTAACAAGGAATTCAGCCTGCTGGAGGACAGGCAGGTGGTGCCTCTCCTTTGCCTTTCCAGCTAATGGAAGTTTCCCTTTGAACTCGACACCAGCTCAGACGCTCTGTGGACCTGTAGGATTCCCTTACTTCTTCCCTGTGGGATTCCCATGGAGCCCTTAGATTTTTCTCCTTTTTGGCATCTTTGAGGTTGTGATTCTGTTCCTGCATGATGAAATGATGACCTGGTGTGACTCGTTAAAGGAAGAGAAGCTGACCTCGACACCCAGTTAAGCCAGCAGGGAGGTCAGGAGTCTGATTCCCTGAACAGCCTGCTCCAGCAGCTCCTGCCCCATGAGCACTGCCAGGAACAGGCTGATCAGGCTTGCTATGGACCCTGAGCATCCCTCTGCACACTGCAGATGGAAAATCAGTGTTTCCAGTGTGATGCCACAAAATACTGCTCAACCAGAGAGGAGCCTGCAGTTCTACAACATTCACTTTGGTTTAGCACTGTGAAAGCTGAGCCTCCGCTGCCCTAACGATGGTTAGATCTGCAGAAACAGCCCAGTGCTACTAAGACTCACATATAAATACATCTGCCAGACAAACAGCCTTAAATAATCCAATATGAGTAGCAATTTGCTGTAGCGAATTGACAATAAAAACAAAAGAAAAAAACTTCAAATAAATATGCCCCATGACTGTGCCCAGGAATTCCATTTTAACAGTTCACAAGTTGTAGTTTTAGCAGTTGGTTGAAGTACTTTATGAAAAGTTAGTAATATAAAACAAATGAACTTTTTGCAACATTACCAAGAGCAACCACTGAGGAAATCCTTTTCTCCTTTCCAGGAAAATTATTTTCTATTTATAAGTTATATTCCTATTTTTATGTTTATAACTAAGAAATTATTGCTACTGTAAAGGTAAAGATGGTAATTATAGATGGCTGAATGATGATCAATATTTAGCAAAGACATTTTTGAATCATATTTTGCTACTGTTAAACCATTTCTATAGCTACTAAATAAAATATTTCTGATTGTTTTAGCAGCTTCCAGTGACTAATTTATTTAAATGCATTTTTTCCATTATTCATCTCCCTCTCATGGCAATTTTTTTGAAATAGCTTGACATGATTATTGAAAAGTTTCCCTTAGCTCTTTTAAATTGTACATTTTGTTTAATTTATTAGCTTTTGTATATGTGGCAGATAGTTATTCTTGTTGGTTGGTTTTGTTTGGTTGTTTGTTGGTTTCTGATGGTAAGATCATAGATTGGCCTCCATACACACAGGAGGGGAAACTTGGCAACCTCAGACAATCAACTAATCCCACAGAAAAGAAGACTTATCCCTTAGTAGACCAAATGAGATTATAAAATTTAAAATACAACTCACAGTTGTAAAATCAAAGCCACAAATATCTTCTAAATATTTACTCTCAGTAGGCAGAGTAAGCAGAAAGACCATGAAATCCATTCAGAGAAGTCCATGGAAGTCACAGCAGTAGTGGGATAGCAGTATAAGTCTCCTAGATAAAAACTGCATTTTTTAAGAAATTGAGGTGAATCCAGTTAGGCAGTAAGTCCAAATAAAATGAAATAAATCCCAGTGTCATAAGGAAACCATGCTCCCTGGCACAACAGTTTTAACCCACAGCAGTAATTCTGCTACATATTTGTTGAAGTCCAGTTATCCCAACATAGGCCAGAAAGACATGTACTAAATCTGTGAAGCAGGCTGGACTCTTCAAAATTCCATGAACTTCTCCTGCATTGTCTAGTGAAAGCACTGCCTCAGTTTCCCTTTATGTGAAATAAGAACTCTCCTACTGCTTTGGCAAGAGTCCTGGAGTGAGTACCTGAACCAAGTACAGCAATTTTACACACCATCTCTGCAAATAATAAAGAAGTATATAAGCATCACACAGATCTGTGTCCTTTTCTTTTTTCTACCAATACAGACATTTAAAATACATGAGGATTCTAGAGGAGGAGATGGGGGTAGGAGAGGGAATCAAATGACTGCAGGCCCCTTGACCTTACCATTTTTCCAGTCCATAACAACAGGGACCTCTCTGTTTCCAAAAAAAAAAAAAAAAAAAAAAAAACCCATTCTGTTCTGAATCTGCTGTGATGAAATGGAATTTGCATTCTGTATCCATCACCAGTGGTCAGAGGGATTCACTGTCTCCATCAAAGATTGTGCACTTTAAATCCTCTGCTAGTTCAACTACCATATATTTGAGTTTAATTAAAGTTCTGTCATAAATTATAAAAGACTGTATCTTCAAAGTCATTAATTAAGGTCCCTTGGTGTCTGAATACCAACAGTATAATGACAAGTGAGGTGTAGAGTGACTAGCAACAAGCAGCTGCCCAGCAGCAGCAGCAAAGCAAGCAGAACCATTATTCTGACATGTTCAGGATGGCACTTGCCCATTGCTACAGCAAAGAGATCTCCCATGAATACAAACAGAACAGCAGTAGGGAATAGCCAGGCTTTGGTGTGGCACTGTTTGGGAATAAAGTGCCTCTTCACAGGATTTGAGAAATGTGTCACTCAGTGCAGCATTCCTTAGGGTGTGTCTCTGAAATCTGGAAAGCAGAAATGCCATAGCTGTGCACCATGGGCTGAGGAGCTGACCATGCAGTCACATCCATTTAGCTCTTGCTCTTACTATGGGGGTAGGGGTGGCTACCTGGCTAGCAAAGGGCTTGGCGCCATCATCTTTACTCACATTTTACACTGCAGGGTGCCTCATGGAGCTCCCCAGGCCCATTCACAGCACATGGCACAAGGCAACAACAATGTAGCAGGATCTGTTCCCAGTGCTCCTGAGGATCATGCTGAGTTTGCCAAGTTTAACCAAATACGGCATCATCAGGACTTCTTCTGAACCACCAGTATGTGGAAGCACCAGTAGGGAACCACCTGTATGTTTGAAGACAAATTAATTCTGTACATTGTATCCACAAAGTCCAGTTCATTATCAAATTTTAAAAATTCATTTCTAATTTAGTAGCAAACTAACAATTATATCCACATGTCAGAGGAGCTTTCACATCCTTAGGACCTAACTTACTAAAACAGAAAGGATGAGAGAAACAAAAGGCAAATATAATTGCTACCTTAAATGCTGAAAATCACATCTGGTACCAACGGTTGACCCTTTGTACATTGTTCCACTCTCACCCCTCCATGCACACAAACACACACACTGATTTCCAACAGGTTAAAGACTCCCTCATGTGGTGGTCAGATATGGTGAATTGATCACTAAGGCCTGAGCCAGCTGCTGAGCAGACAGAGAGCACATCCAGATAATAAAAGATGTGGATTTTTAAAGCTTACATTCTGTTAGGATCAACCCTTCAACATGCAGGGCTTAGGTGAGCTCACTTGCCTGCAATATAAACGAGTTCTTGCTGAAGTTATTAATCCTTTTAAACTCAGTGGGGACTGCTGTGACTAACCATTGCTTCCTAGAGACAACCTTACTAAAGCAGATAAACTGCTAATATCACACCTTCCTCTGTTCCTACAGGGGCACACATCTCCTTCAGCCCGCTGCAGCAGGCACCCACTATTTCTGTCACAGGCACTGAAAGGCAGCTGCTTGCAGCTTAGTGAGTTGCCAGTGTCAAACCCCAGAAAGAATGTAGTCCCTTGGTGTGTCACTACTGCTATTTGTGTACATGGTCCACCTTCAGGACTGGTACCACTAAGAGCGAGCAGTGAGTAGATACATGATTCCTACACACCTCAGGCTCTGGGGAGTCTCAGTCTGGCACCACACTCATGGCCTTGCTACTTCTACCACAGTGCCCTACAAGTCAGACATGTGGTGAAAGGCATCAAAATCCCTTTTTCAGCATAGTCCAGTCCTGTGCTTGCTTCTGTGAGCTCTTTGCTTTCTTGGTACTTATAAACTTTTCTTTCCCAGACAATAAGAAAGGCTCTGGAATGCTGATCCAGGAGAAATTGCAAAATGGGATTTCTGAAAAGAGAATGAGTCACAAGGCAACCCTGGAAAACCAAAAAGTAGCCAAAGGTCTGGCTAAACTGGACCTTGGGATATTTTCATTGGCATCTTTCCTGAAGTTCAGGCAAACTTTTCCATCACCTGAGCTTTGGGTTTTCCAGTTCCTTAGAAGTTCTGATTGCAAAACTCTGAGAACACTACAGTAGCTCTGACAACTTTAATGAGCTATTTCTTTTCCACAAATCCTGCTAAAATCAATGCAAGTCCATCTACATTAATAACTTGGTTTGCTTCCTAAACTAGAAGCCATAAACTCACAGCACATGACCTAGAAAACACACAAGAAGAGGTTTTATACACATACTGCAATAGTTTACTTGCAGACACACATCCCACTGCACCCAGTTAGAACCAGCTGAGTTGGTAATCAGAGGATCAGCTGTTTTCTTAAGACCGTAATTGTCCCGATGATTATTTATTTCTTCAGCCTAGCAACAGGTTTCAATTTAAAACATGAAACCCCACCAGGAATAAATCCACCATCCTCCCATGGCCTGTGCTCATGACACTCTGCCTAACATACTCTTCTGAAACCATGAGGAAATCATCAGCTTCTTATAAAATTTTGGAATTAGTGACAGTAGGAATTGCTACAGTGTGTTTCTGAAGGGATGACTACTCTGTAAGCAAATTATCTAGGACACCATCTGAAGTCTAATCTTGAAACCACCGAGTGCTTCTGAATCATTTCAAAAATCATTTTCTGCTATAGAAAAATCCTTTGATAAAAACAGCATGTTAATGCATGCTCATGTTTTTCTTAGCACAGTCAGATCTACCTAGATATGTAGCTTCCAGCTCAAAAGACATCATGATTCCCTTTTTACTGGTATTATTGAAATATGTCATCAAAGAGGTATTTGCTTTCTCTGTGTCTGCCATACAGTAACTATTAATGGACAAAAGTAGACATTTAAAGGGTACATTTGGCATCTTACTCACAAAGTAGATGACTCAGGAGAGATACCTCTATGTGTGTATCAGACAAATACCTAATATAGAAATTATATGCAACAGAGAATTTTTTTTTTCCCACAAATACATAAAGGCAGTAATAGGAGATACAACTCTGTTCATCTTCTGTAGCTAACCCAGAGGTAGCATCTCTCTACGTATACAAAATATCTTACAGAGGATTAAGGTAAAAGGAAGGAGATCTAGATTATTGTGTCAGCTCTTCCAAAAAGCTGGTAGATGGCCTTAGGTTTTCTTCTCAGCAGGGCTTTTTCTTCTTTCCCTGTGTTTTGTATTGCCTCTTTCTTTAATGTTTAACTTCTAGGAAGTCTACCCAGAAGTCATTAATTACTGTCAGAGGTAATCTCTTCAGAATATGGAGGGCTGAGGAATGTCTATACAGCAAACACTAACAGCAGTTATCCTGTCAATCTGTCAGTGTCAGAACACATCCCTTCAGATCCTTCAGTCTGTCTCCCTGATTTTGGGCTTATCTAGTCTGAGATAAGAAAACACATCATACCATGTCTTCAAATTCAGCAAGAGTGGTAGGGTGAGGGGTAATTTGGGCTGCAACAGACCTCAGGAGTCATTTAGCCCAACCTCAAATCTCAACTCAAAGCAGAGGCCAGCCAGCAGCAGAATGTCCCCCCTGCAAGTACTGAGCACCACTGCGCTCCCAGCCTGTAAAAGCAGCACCTCTGTAGCACACTAAGAACAGGATGATAGCATAGAGCTTAAAGACAAATACAAGGAGATTAGAAGCCTTTTACCCCAAATATAGTCTCAATACAATAGGGCTTCTATTCTAACAAAGTGTGACCAGAATTTATTTTGCTTTGCCAATCTGAGAGAGGGCAGCTCAGACAGTATCTCTGATGTCATGTGCTAATGAAAGAGAATGTTTTCACTGACTGCTCAGAAGCTCAATCTGTTGGTTCATCCAATACCCATAAATCAAATATCCTATTATGTATTATGTTTCCTAATTGAACATAACTTGCTTAACTGCTCACACACTGAAGTAGTACCAGCAAAGCAATTTACCAGCAAAAATACAAAGGTGAGAAACAATGCTTCACTGCAGGTCTGCATGGTTTCTGTTGCTTTGCCAATTTCTTTTACAAAGTGTATTTAAAAAGTGACCTCAACCTACCCTCCCTGACAGCAAGGATAAGAAACAAAATACAGTGAGATTTTCACACTGCACAGACCTCACAGTCTATTCAAAGTTTCCTCATCCATTTCTGATCCGATATTCATTAGGACAGACAGAGAACAGAGCATTCATTAGTTTTCAATGAGGCTTATGAGTGCAACTGGAATGTTCCAGGACACATTTGGCTTCAAACGGCTTCACCACAGTACCCTTCTAAATGAAAGCTGCTAAGCTGTCATAAATTACATTAAAATTCTTATGAAAATGACGTGGTTCTCATGCCTTAAGATTTACATCAGTCTTTGACCTAACATGGAGCACAGAGATAACTGCAGAATTTGCAACATGATCCATAATATTTGTACTTGCTTAATTAAGGAGACCTAAGAGTAACTTGGCACATATAGTGAAGGCTTCCTTGGCCTTTGTTCTCTTACAGTGTCACATGGCCAGATACAAATATGAGCTGTCATCACAAACAAAGCAGAAGAGTCATTCCCCACAACCAAGTACCAGGCTCTGGAAAAACTGGATCATATTTTCAGAACTGCTCTTTATTAAGGCAACACTTTAAATGACCGTGGATTTTTGCTGATGGGGAAAAGCTAAAAAAGAATGTGTCATTTCAAAGCTGAACCATTAGGGGAAAGTTGTTCACTGTAACTCAAGTCAGGTTGGATTTGTTCCTGAAAGGATGAGTGGGGATAAGTACAAAGCCACTTGCTGACAAAGACAGCTCCATTCACACACAAGTTCCCGTAAGTCCTCATTCTCTCCTGAGCCTCAAGTGTTGTTTCCCATGGCTGATTCACCCAGCAGCCCTGCATACAGCTGCTGTGTTGGGCTCACAGTGCAAGGGTATGGGCAGCAAAATCCCCTGCAAATGCTTTCTCCTGGAGCCTCTCAGCCCTCTCCTTGAAACCTTTGCCTTTGTGAAAGACTATTCACATCATGGATGATGGGGTGCAGTTAGCAAAATAGCTTGATATTAGCATAAATCTAACTACTGCCAATATTAACTATTTACAACCAATTCTCAAATATCAGTGAACACCAAACACCTGCATATTAGCAGCCCTATTTGTTAACAGGTCATACGTGGAAAACTCTCATTTAGCACTGATTGGAATCTTTATGGTTACATACAGGTCAGAGGAACGTTCATAGCTGGACTTGTGTTCAGTAGAAACAGTAGACCCTTGGCTGGCCAGAACACAGTTTGCAATCATGCAGATTTGCCAGCCTCCCATCTTGAAAAATCATGAGCCAAATCCCTAGATTAGGGAAATTCAGCTAAAATAATATTCCACTAGTAATAGCACCTCAAAGACATCAATATTATGAATGACACAATAGACAACTGTCCATGACAATGGCCATATTTACACCAAAATTTCAGATTAAGGCAGTTGCACCAGGAGCTCAAACCCCCATTACAAGCAAACACTGAATTTTGTACAATTTCCCTGACATCCTTTATTGAAGTTCATTTCTGTTGCCGAATCTGCCTAATTATCTTTTACTCTGTAGGGGTAAGGTGATATCTATTGGTGGCAAAGCCTAAAGCTGGTTCTGAACCCAGCAAGCCACAATGATCTTACTGAGAGCTCTGCACATTGTGCAGAGAGCAGGGAGGGAGCGAGGCTCACACGGAGCAGGGTGAGCCCTGAGTACAGACCCACACTCTGTGTAGCCTCAGCAGGAGGGAGACAAGAAGTGCTCAGCTGCACTGCCCTGTGTAGAGTCTGTCTCAAAATCCATAATCAAAATGTTTGCTGCAAGGCACTGTGTGGGAGCATATTATGACTAAATGCATGTCATGACATACATGACTAGAGCATATCATTATATCTGTGCCATAAAAATAGGCTAAAAAATAGTAAAAAATGCTTAGGCAGGAAAAGAATGCTTAGTAATTTCTTTCTGTTTTTCTTTTTTTTTTTTTTTTTAATTTAAAATATATGTGAGATACCTTGTCTTCAGGATTAAGTCAGGTTTTGATTTTTTTCCACTTCTATGGCATAAATAAATGCTTTCATATATGCAAATGAGGAGAAAATGTGGCCTCTTTCAGCAATAGTAACTATCTGCCTGTTGCTACCTTAAAATCACAGCAATCACATCTGGTAACTGCCCTTTTCTCATGTTTCCACTAGTTTTCAGACTTCCTCTTGTGGTAGCTTGAGACTGCGCATCTGGATGTTTTAAACATACAAAGGAACTGCTAGAGCAAGCAAAAGGGAAAACGGTGCTGGGAGTTAAGATGTGCAGATAAGCAATTGGTGCACTTTGCAGCTAAAGTAACGGAGAGGCAGTGGGGAAAAGCTTTTTCCAAAGAGGAGAGCACAAGTTTAGGCAGAATGAAGACTCACATTGGCCGTGGCTTTGTTTTTAAAGTACTATTCATCCAAGTTTATCTTTTTAACAAAACTTTAGCCGCACCGTCACCAATCATTAAGTTTCCTGGAGACAGCACTCCCAAAACAGACAAAGAGCTAGCAGTGGTAAGTGTTGGTTTCATCTTTGCTTCGGATTTATATTGTTGTTTCATAAGCAGATGTTTCTTTCTTGATTCAGCTGAGGCTAAGGAATGACTGTAGCATTCTTTCCCTGAGTCTCTGGAAGTGTTAGCTAGCTAGCAAAGGTATCAGCTTTCAAAAGTTAAAACTGGAGCCAAGTAATGTTTCCTCTCTTAAAAATTTTAAAGCCAGCAAAGAAAAGTCGGTTTTTTGGTTTTTTGGGTTTTTTTTTTGTTTCCCTTAAGTCTCAAGATACAAAATATTTTCATTAAATCATCATGACTATAATCAAAAAAATTGCAATGGTAAGAGGGGAGAAAGGCACATAAGCGACATCTAATTTTTTTACTTAAGTAGAAGTGAGGGCAGTTGAGACTCCCTTAATGCATGTATCACAGCTTTCAGAAGTGTGTTTTCCAGATTGTTTACTGTGCATTGCATAAACACTGCTTTAAGGGACACTACAACTGAAAGCTGGCTCGAATTTCAGAAGCCATTGTGACTAGTTTTGACTTTGGAAAACAATCTCACCGAGGTTTAAAGAATTTTTTCTCACATCCAATCTGGAACAAAAAAAGGAGTTTGTATTTCTGTATATTAGCAAATTATAGCTCTAACTCTACAGCATTTTATTCTAACCTTTTTTTAACCCTGTGGATGTTCATAAAAGTGATATTATGGGGAAGTCCATTTAAAGGGAGATTGAGATGGATTATCCTTATTTTAGCATGTAAATTATAGACTAAATTAAAGACTAATTATTTCTCTTCTTCAGCAGTAAATCCATTTTAAGTAGAATTGAGATAAATTATTCTTATTTTAGGACACAGAGACTTGAAAGTTGGTCACTTTCCTTTAGGAGTTTGTGTGCATCTTGGGAAAGTTTGCCAGGTTAAAGGAGGTCTGAGTGAGGGTACAGAGAGAATTTCCAGTTGGGAGCTGTGTCAGAAAGTTTCAGAAAAACAGACAAACTGACCCAAATAGGACATTCCTCTGCCGTTAACAAAACAAATTCACCCAAGGTTTTGCCTTAGCAGCACAGTAGCCAAGAGCTGGGGGCGGGGGCAGTGCATTGGGAGAGGAGAGTGGGGTCCCACGTGTCTAACAGCAATTTATCCACTCTAAGAGAATCTGTTTTCTTAGACACAGACAGGCTTTTATCCAATAACTGCAATCCACATATCCCCTCATCTGTGTTTCTTTCAAACAACCTATTTATTATGTGTACTCAGAGGAAAATTACAAGCTGGTTTAACACTGCAGTCCTTCTTTGTCTTTCTTGGGGTATTCTTGGGCAATGCTAACTGGCTGCCTTTCCTCACACCCTCCGTCAGAACAGCCCCAACCCTCAGCATCAGAACACAAATTGCTATGTTGCAGCTGGACCCTGTTTCATTAATGAGCTGGATCAAAATTCCAGATCACCACAGCTCCCTGCTGACTCTGGGGAAACTGCATTTCACAGCCTAGGCCAAGATGTGGTTTGCATAGACATTACATTTTGTTCAAGATTCTCTCCTCATAGAACAGCTGATCATGGTCACTTCTCATCTTCAATAAAATCTCCATTTTAGGAAAAACTGAAAGGGGCTAGCTTTTTATTTAGAATCCTAGCAAGTAAAATTCTTCACCATGCCTCAGTTTATAGTTTTGATTGTATAGCCTGCTCCCAAACCTAAAATGGCAAGAGCAGCAGCCTGGTTCTTCAGTAAATGTCAGTCCTGACATGCAGTCAGTATTACACCATGGTACGTCATTGGGGGATGCAAGCAAAGGCATAGGAAAACCCATCAAATTACATGAAATGAAAACGAGGATAAGAACCAAACTGGCTTGTTTGATTACATTCTCAATGCATTTCACATAATTTCCACCAGGCCCCATTAACTACATGTGGAGAGCAGCTCAGTGGAAGCAAAGATGAAGCCACTGTGTGTCCTTCATTTGCCAGTACCACAGTCCCCACTGGAGAAATACCACATCAGGGGTTACAAAAATCACAAAAACTAGCCATAGTCTGTGCTCAATCATGATGGATGGAGGACCTTCTGAAGGAAATGGTGTAACATCTTGATTAAATCCTTTTCTGAGTAATCCCTGAACCATTTCCTATGCTGGGCAGATGAGGTTAGCCTGGACTTTGTGAGGAAGGTGGTGAAAGCTAGACTTGACCAACTGCAGTTATCAAATATCCTCTGCTTTATTTTGCTGGTGTTGTGGTTTTATCCCGTCTCCTGGGTGAACTTAAGTAATTAATTAGACACATGAAAAAGGTTTCTCTTGGGAATACTTGGTGGTGCAAGAACTTAAATGTACAGTCATTTTGTCAGGCTTCTTGTAATCCTGTTTGAAATAGTTCTCCCCGATATTCCTCATATATTTTTGGCAAATATACCTTTACCTTATTCAGGTGTCTTCCTCCCTTGGACTTGTAGTTAATACTGGGATACCATACCTGAAGGGTGTTTCTTCCTCAGCTGCAGACTGTTTTTTACTGGAAAGATCAGTAACTTGCAACCTTCCTGTCTCACAGCACTTGGCAAGGGCACCTCTCAGCTCTGTGCAGTGCCAAGCACCCATTTGGGTGCAGTTTGGGAATACCTGCCATTTCACATGGCTTCTCTTTCACAGAAGGGCATAAAACACTGTAAACCCATCCTTAAGAGAATGAGAGGAGACTTTCGTGGGTATTATTTTAGGAGATGAAAATAATGTGATTTGTGCCATCTTTTTGGTCCCTTATGACCACTCTTTTTTAATGAGAAAGAACTTTGTGAACTGCCACCACAGCTGTATCAGAAACATCAGTCTGGCCATAATGTGCTGGAACTTTCAATGGAGTTTTAAGTATGCAAATATTGATTGGCTGCAGTGTCCAAGCAACTGAGATGTTACCAAATACTTTCTTCCTCAAGTCTTTGCAATGTTTGACTCAAAAGCAAACACATCCAACATTCAAACAACTCTTGGTTTGAGTAAAGAATGGGGTTTTTCTTTGCAATCAATGTGGTCTCATTTGTGGGGTTGCTTTGATTTCTTGAGAAGTTTCTCAATAATGCAGCTTCTTCCAACAAAACATTGCACAAAATCTAAACCTGTAAGCAGATTTATGCACAATAAAGAAACAAAAAAAAGGTAAACCCATTTTTACTTTGTAGTTCTACATTAAAGCTCTATGCTCTAATAACTGAAAGCAATTTATTAAGTAAAGGTGATAGCTAATAATGGAAATGATTATTTAATTAGCAACATCATGTGATCAAGGATGCTTTGTATCAATTAAGAAGATTCTGCTGGTCCCTCACTTACTAGTAATTGTAATTTTTAAAAGAAAACTTGCAAATTACAGAAGGAAAGCTAACATGGAATTATAGTATTTATTTATTTATAATGATTAACTATTTAGTTTATTAATTTTAAAGTCTTTGTTCTGTGCTTTTTTTCCCCAAGCAATACCTGAATAAATACTATGGCTGCCCAAAAGACAATTGCAATTTATTTGTCCTGAAAGATACTCTGAAGAAAATGCAGAAATTTTTTGGGCTGCCTGAAACAGGAGATCTGGATCAAAATACTATTGAGACAATGAAGAAACCCCGCTGTGGTAACCCTGACGTAGCCAATTACAACTTCTTTGCGAGAAAGCCAAAATGGGAAAAGAATCATATAACATACAGGTACAGACTGGTAATGGTGGGCTCTGTTCACATACACCCATAGCACTTCCAAGAGCTAAAGAAGGCACTTAGAAATGCAGCAGCTGTTTAGAGGACTAGACAAGATTCCTTGAATTAGAACCCCCGGTGTTTGGATAACTACCAAATGCTCTAACAAACACCTCTGTCATTTCAAATTGTAATACATCAGAAGGAAACATATCAATGTCAACTTTCTGGTTCTGGTTGAAACTGAAGAGATTTTGGGTTTACTCTTTGCTCTGCATCCCAAGGGAGCTGGAGCAGGAGTATCTCACCTGCCCATCTGCTCCAGGAGGACCAAAGTACTTATTAATTGCAGAGGCCAAACTCCTCTGTCCTAAATCATCTCCTTTTTGCAGTCCAAAAAAGGAGATGATTAAATAAATTTTAAAATCAAACAGATGTATTTTAGATACATACAAACATGAGTTACAACAAGCCAATTGCAATAAGTTTGGCACATTCTAATTTCATCTTCTTCTGAAGAGTTAGGGACCGATACAGCTCTCATTGTGGTAAAAAACTCATTACCTTAGGTGGTCCATGAACAGACATTTACCACCAATGAGAAAAACCAGCAGATTTGTCGTAGCTGCTTGACCTAATCTTCTGTTCCCACACAAGTTTGCACTCAAAGCATCCTTTGGGCTGCAACTAACCTAATAACAACTGAAAAAAACCTGTGGCAGCTCACAGCCCCTACTTGCTGGTGTGTCTCCTCTAAATCTTCCTCATCCTCCTTAGGCATAAAGTCGTCTCTCTCACTATGCACAGCCCCAGCTGCAAAGAATTGGAAACTTGTCTTTACAAGGAATATAGCAGGTTATAATATAAGGTACTAAGAGGTCTGATTAAAGCATTTGAAGAAGAAGAAAGCAGCACACTTTTTTTTCAGTTTGTCCCTTTCTCAGGTCAGGCCTACAGCTTTATCTTACATGCTTTTCCCTCCTATCCCCCCATGTATCTTATTTCCAATGTATCCCACACACAGTTAAAGGATTAGCATTCCACAGGGATTAAACAATATACAGATAGCAACACAGGTGAGGGAGAAGGGCTGCTTTTCTTTCTTATTAAAGAGCAAAACAATGCACACTTGAAACTTTCAGAATGTTACTGAGCTCCTTTTCTGCTCTCAGTGCTGATGCAGAACCCAGAAAGTTTTGTGCAAGGCCCACTGCCATCCAGGCATTACAGCATCTGGATTTACAATTTTCTTCTTGCTGCTGAGTCAATTCCAAAAGAAAATAAACAGTAAATGCCACATCTAAACTCATCTCTGAACCAAAGGGAGGTGTTTGGGTCTCATGTGCAGCAGTGTTACCTCTTAGATGGTTTCACTGCTGAGCCTACTCAGTGTGTTGAGCAGTAAACAGCTAATACAGGGAGGATGTTTGTGTGTTACTTAACTGTTGCTTTTACCTCTAAGGATTATAGGCTATACCCCGGATTTGGATCCTGAGACAGTAGATGATGCCTTTGCTCGAGCCTTTCAAGTCTGGAGTGATGTCACACCACTGAGATTTAACCGAATAAATGATGGAGAAGCAGACATTATGATTAATTTTGGTCGATGGGGTATATCTTTCTATTTTTACTTATACTTTTGATTTTGTTCCTGTCATTAATCCTCAGTTTAGAATGATCCACCTCAATAAGTAGCACCCACGAGCCTTTCTGGCAAACCTTGTCCTAGCTCACACTTGGCTCATACAAGCTAAGATCTAATTTCGCTAAGATGTTTTCTTATACATGAGAGAGAAAGAGAGAGAGAGAAGTATTTATACAATATCCTTACTCTATATTTATCTTTCCAAAAGAGAATTGCTAGGGGCAACATTTTATTTTTAAATTTACAAATCAGAAATATGACTGAGACATATTGATACAGATCTTCAGATGGTGTGAGCTGGCTTCCTGCCACAGAAGAGAATGGAATGCCATCACACCATTTATTTATAGCTCTGTATGCTGTCTTCCAGTGATAGTGGTGAGGGTTCTAACATATTAGAGCTTAAAAATGGATTTGTGACTTCAAATTTTGACTCCATAGCTGGTTTTCATTCTTTTAGCATGGCAGAAGGCAAGCTTTCAATGCATTCTTTGATCTTGAAGTATTTAAAAATATGGATCATGAGCTGAACTGTGGTTTGAGTACAGCTGATAATGGGTGACTTGATTCATTTTCATTGTGCATGTCTTCTCAATTAATTTTGGTTTCCTCTGAAAGAATGTTTATGGCTTTTCAGTGTAAACATGGGGCATTTAGCTACTTCTGGATAGTCACAGAATTTTTAATACTAATGAAGATACTTGTGCAGCCAATTACTTGGGAGGTTGACTTTGGAAGTTAAGTGAACAGTTCAAAGAATAACTGAGCTCTTTGTAAAAGCTTTAATTTCAAGCTGGTTTTCTTTGCTTTAGCTACTGATGAGTTGACCTCAAAAGCTGTAGAGATTCTGTACACTCAGGACTTCAGATCCTCATCCAGACTGGCTCGGTTTAAAAAAAAAAAAAAAAAAAAAAAAAAAGTCCACAAAAGCAGAAGTGTTTCTGCTGGTTTTAGTACTTGGCTATAGCCAGCTAAAAATCTATGGGCAAAGAGCTCCTTCCAAATTCAGTCATTGCTATCACTTTACTGCAGGTCATATTCACAGGGGCTGAGACATGCACAAGGTTTCTTAATTTTTAACCTTTCTCTTAAGGGTCTAGTTTGAAAAAAATGGGATTGCAGTACCTAACATAGGTCAGAATCTTGTCCTTCACAACTGACACGCTAGTCTCCTGAAGGGAATTAACTGAACTGGTATTAGGAGTGACACCAGCCTGAAATCAGTGTAACAGAGGAGAGAATCAGGCCTGTGTATTTAGGGCTTCTGTTAAATGCCAAGACATCAGACCAAAAGACCAGAAATGATGCAACTGGAGATGCTGGCAGCCAGCTTTGATGCACAGGTCAGTGTGGTGGGAGAGCTATGAATACCAGGGCTATGCCCGTGCCAGCCTGCCTTACCCACAAGTGGTGTACTTCCAAGAAAAGCCTACAGTGTAATAACAGCAGAGCTGCTTAACCTGCTGCTGCCCTGTGAGCTGCCTGAGTGCTTGAAGTGAAGGAGAAATAGGCTCCTTCAGGGCTCAGAGCAGCAAGAGCAAGCTGGCTTTCCAGAGCTCACTGCTGAGACAGCCAGCTATGCCTTCCTGCTGTCTCTATCCTGCACAGAGGAAAGAGCACAACAATCTCAGGTGCAGCAGAAAAGAGCAGCCTGCAAAGTGAAATCTGCCTTTACTTTCCAATCTGTGTTGGAGAGTGGTAGGAACCACCTGAAAATATCACTCATCTACAGTATTTAAGTTACATCCCCCTGTCAGCCTCCATCAAGAAACAGCACTGTGTGTGCAGTTGTACATCTCAGGTACAATAGTTCACTATTCTTCACGATTTTTGATTTCTTTCCACCACACTTAGGAGATATAAAATACCATGCTGTGACAACTGCAGTACTGACACTTCATGTTCTTTGTTAGAACTGGCTGCTTCTCTTCCGGATCAGTCTTGCTAGCACAACCCAAACCAGTAAATTCCCTCACTAAAGTATTCTGCTGCTGTCTTGGATGGGAAAGTATGCATTCATGTATAGACTCTGCCTGAGGGCATTAGAAACTGCTCATTTTTGTCTGCTCACTCCTGCAGAACATGGTGATGGCTATCCCTTTGATGGCAAAGATGGTCTCCTGGCCCATGCCTTTGCACCAGGACCAGGAATTGGAGGAGACTCCCATTTTGATGATGATGAACTGTGGACTCTCGGGGAGGGACAAGGTACGTGACTTTTTCATGTTTCAGAACATACAGCCTGCTGGCTGCTCTATTTTAATGCTGCATTACATATTTTCATTGACTGTCAGTAAGTATTAGGAGGTGAAAATTCATTTATACAATTTTAAATTTCTGCCATTAAAACAATGCTATGCAAAAGTGATTTATCTATGCATTAGTATATATTCCAGCACCAATACTGTATTCTTAAGACTCCATGTGACAAACTGAAATAAACCCCAAGATCTGGGTGTGTCTGTGTTTCCACCCTGTCCCCCCTGCTACAGCAAATGTCATGCAAGGCCCATTGGAAATACCAAAGTGGTTTATGAGGCACAAGGCATGTTCAGCTCATGTTCAGCTGTTGCCTGGAACCTTTGAAACTATACTGAACATTTTAGACCATATTACTTAAGAAACTAAATTACTAAATGTATTAACAGCACATTTTTAAAATTTGCCTTGCCATAGTAACAACATATATATTTTTCTGGGCTGATTCTAACACTCCACTGTGAGTAATATCCATGTAATTATTTTTAAATTACCAGTTTATATTTCAGCTATGATCATCTTGCCAATAGAGAGACCAGCAGCATATTGAATTTCAAAGTGGAAATTCAGACTGCATTTCTATATCAGTATCTTCCAGGAAAAGATGTCCAGAAACTGTATTTTTTGTATCAGTGGGTGGCTAACTTCAGCACTGCATTTGTTCTCCCTATAGTGGTCAGAGTGAAGTATGGAAATGCAGATGGTGAATATTGCAAATTTCCCTTCTGGTTCAATGGCAAGGAATACAACAGCTGCACAGATGCAGGACGCAGCGATGGATTCCTCTGGTGTTCCACAACCAAAGACTTCGATGCAGATGGGAAATATGGCTTTTGTCCCCATGAGTGTGAGTAGACCAATGTTTCTACTGTTTTTTTTCTAGCAGACTGTTCCCTTCTTCTTTGCTCATCCACTTCTTCTTGTGCTTTTCTCACTTCCTTCCCTTTCAGATAAAGGAATGCATGTCTTTCAGAAATCATAACATACCAGTACCTGTACAAAATTATTAGAAATCCATGAAAACTAAGACTGTAGTTCATTTCTACCTGCTTGGAATATGAACAGAACTCTCTTTCACAAGAATTTGATTTCATATTTGGAAACATTAATTTGCAGATTAGAGAAAGTGTATAATGTCTTCATGTAGTCATAACTTTTTAAAATTAAACACAAGATTGTCATTATTATCTTTCAAATGTATTTATGGCAATATGTTTCCTGTAAAAACAACAGGAACACATATTTCTGTACTTGAAAATCTTAATGAGCCTTTACAGCTTGAGGATATAACATTTCAGACAATTTATTGGTATGAGTGTTAATTTCATCTCCTGTACATCACACAGCAGGAAACCTTTAGAGAAGCAATTAAGTATAATTGGCTGTAGCCTACTGAGATAATTTGTCAGCAGTGAGAAGAGTAGAGAAGGTAAGGTGCGTTCAGCCACTCGTTCCACCTCCTGTTTGCTAGTTCCTGGCACATATATTAACAGCCATTCCCAGTACTGCAGTTTCCCACATTAATTTTTTTCCATTTGTACGTAACCAGCTATTAGCTTTGGGGAGTGTTTCATCACTCTTTACGTTTCATATCAAGCCCCGGGTCACTAAAATTCCTGTCTATTACTCCGGGGTCTTAACAAATGAGGAGAGTTTTAAAGAGAACAAACCAGAAAGCAATGGTGCTTTTTTTCAGATTCATGCTAATCCTGGTTGAAACAATATTACTAAATTTACAGTATTATGGCTACATGCAGTCAGTACCAGGAAAGAGAATGCAGATTGCTGAAAGAAAGTTAGTGATGCCTTAAGCTAATAACACATGTTCAGGGGTTTGCCAGCCCAAGAGTGCACAAGTAGAGCCCAACATGTCCCAGCATACAAGTATTGCCACACATGTACATGTATTAATATGTACCTGTCTGAAAAGAAACACATTTTCCAAAAGTTTGCAGATATGTGCACATAGAAAAAGTTCAAAACAGGATTCTCTGGAATCCTGTTGTAGCTAAACACTAAATGGAGTCCTGCTTGACAAATTGTTGGGCTTTTTCAAGCAAGACCATACAGTTTCAAATACAAAGTTACATATTTTCTGCATCAGGATGGTGGTGATTTCCAAAGACAATCTGTTGTAGAACATATCAGTCTTCTAGCCCTAATGTGGTAAAAAGTTATTCTTTAATTTCCAAACCCCTAATTGCCTGTTAAAGATCACATTTAGAGCTAGGATCTACCCTGGTGACAGCTATTTATACAGCTACAGAGGATGAACAAGCAGGAGTAGGAACTTTATACAGACTACAATTCATTTTTTTAAAGTTATTGTTAGTGGTATGGCTTCCAGAGTATTTACTTCAGCATGCTATAAGTGTGCACATGCATATAACTGCACAATCTTTCTTTTTTCTTTTTTTTTGGGGGGGAAACTTTGCCATCTACTTCATTTCCCACCTTTGCCCAAATCTCCTCTTCCATGGGTTAATTCTTTCAGCCAGAAAAGATAAAAATTTGGCTCATTTCTTTAAAATACTGCAAGCACCCAGATAGTCAGAAGGAAGCCCAGATTATAGGCAGCTGGAGAAATGGAGATCCACATACCCTGACTGATACACTTCTGTAACATCCTAAGGTCATGCAAGGCTGAAAATATAAGCAGTGAAGCACTGTCAGGGAGAGCTGATTCTGAAAGTGAAGTTCCTGGAAATGCCAGTGTCAACGTTTCTGAAATGGAACAGAAGGGTTTCAGCCTTTTGTTTCTGATGTAATTGTTTTGCAAGATCCATGAACAGTTATGCACAGATGTTTCTAATTAAATGCAGAGTGGCATTGTTCACTCATTATTCCAAGGCAGCATTTGCTAAACCCCAGCTAATACATTCAGATAGGGGAGGATTTACATCAGAGACTCTGTGCTAGGGGCAACATTCCTTCTTGTTGGCCTTTGTTTCTCACTGAAATTATTTTCAATTCTTCTCATTATAGAGCCACAGTGCATATATGGAAACATCTTTACTGCTATGGTGCTGCACCAGGCTTTTCTAAAGTTAATCCCAGATCTGTACCTCAAGTTTGTAAACTGATTGAACTATAGTTTGTCAAAGCAAAAGGCAAAGCAGAGAGTTATCTACCTACTACACAAACCTTACACAGGTGTGCTGAACTTCTCCTTTGCCATATGGAATATGGATCTTGCCATATGGATTTTGATTATCTCTCATTTGCAAACTCCACTGACACTACAGGCAGTTTAGGCTCCTAACTTTGGTCCTCCAAGATCTAACAATGAGCCCTCTGCCTGTACCTCCCTCACACTCACCACAGCTCCTACAGGCTGCTGCCCGACCTCTCTCCCAGGCAGAGCCCTCCTGAAGCTGCAGCCACCTCCGCCTTGGATCTGTGCCACGGGGGTTTTAGCAGCCTTCCAGCATGAGGTTTCCTGACATCACAACTGGCTGATTTTTCTAGGAAGAGCTAAAAGTGAAGTTCACATATTAGTAATGTCCAGTCTGAATCTGCTCTCACTTCAGTGTTATCTTCACCAGTTTTTCAATTGCTGAGCTTACCAAGATGCAGAACTAGGCCCTTTAAGGTCCCCTTACAAGTAAATTGCCCTTTTGTTTTGGGGAAACTGCCCTAGTCTCCAACTTTCATTTACATTAAAGCAATTTTATAGTAAGGAGGGGAGCATTGAAAACTTAATAAACCATTGTTGTTACCATCACATGATGTAGCCTCAAGCAAAATGAAAAACTGCATTCTGACTGTGACTCAGAAAGGCTGCATGCAAAGAGACTGGCTTTCCATATGGTTTTTGCAACTCAGCCACATGTAAACCAATATAAAAAAGGCTATTAAAATGCAGCATTTGCCAGACCTAGAGCTGGAAGCAGCTCATGGTAAGTGAGTCATCTAAACAACTCAGTTTAACTTTGCTCTCCAATTCTATCATTACTTTAAAAAAAAAAAAAAATTTAAAATAAAGTTCTTCTCCAATCACAATAGTCCTACTTAATGCATCTTTCCTATCTTAGTACAGCATCTGAGACAAAACCCAACATTTGCAGCTTGCCCTTTTGGGGAGGCACAGTATGTGTTGCAGACAGGACCCCATCCATGCCCAGGATGAAGAAGGATAGAATCACTGCTGTAGGCAGAGCAGAGGTTCAGCAAATGTGTGTGTGAGCCAGGCCTGCAAAGCTCCAAGTCCTCTCATTAGTGGCACTGGAACTTCTATAACTTACCAGTTCATGTCCTTAATGCTGTGGCCAATTACTGGTTTAAATGTAAAAGGCAAAATGGACCATCTGTGTCACAATAGCCCATTGTCAGAACCCTTTCCCAATCACCCTGAAGCCAGAAGAGGTCTGGGGGGTTTATTTAGTGCCACTCTAAAGAAGCACACACATAAACAATGCCTCTCCCACTGATGCATCAGACTAAGCAAAGGCAAACCCCCTCCAACCCTACACGAACACTGAGGCTGTAATGGCTGTTGGCTCATCAAAAACAACAGCAAAATTAGAACTAACCTGCCAAGCTTCTCACACACACATTTGGGTTTTAGCTGCAGCTTTAAACTGGATGAGAGAGGGGGGGGAAGGTACCCTTGGACACCTTAAAAAGGCCAAATAGTGCATGCTTTACACTGGGAATTCAAACAGATAAGTCATTCTGCAGTGCTGTTGTTAAAATTCCTGGGGAATTAGCATATGAATGCATGAAGGATTTTGATCTCTGTTCAAGGCAAGGCCTAGAGGAGTTTGTTGCCTTCACAGTCTCTTCTCACCAGCACATGGCACAGCACATTGTCCTACCACAGAGGATTCCCACTGATAGAGCAGCCAGGAGAAGACACAGTCTTCTGATTCACAAGATGTCTGATACTCCAAGCCACCTGCATTTTCATAGAAATCAATTTGAACTCACATTTTTTTAAATATCAGCATATATCAGAATATCAGAAAGTTTAGTAAAATCCTAAAACCAATCCCAGAACTCAAGTAATTTAATCTGAACTGTTTTCATTTCTCATTTATGAGAAAGATTTCTGGTTCTCAGGGTTGAGCCATGGGGCCTTGTTTGTGCATATAGACTGACAATGAACACTCTTCATCCCCTCCCCTCCCCCAGAAGACCAATACAAAACCTTCAGGAACACTGACCAAGCAAAGGACAGGAGAAGCCTCCAGTGTTCAGCTTTCTTGGACCAGTCATACTTGTCCTCTCCTGCTTCTCTATTGAGAGGCTGAGCAGAGATTCTCAGAAATGGGAAGCAAACATAGAGGAAGAACCTACAGATTATTATTCAATTTTACTGTACACCAGGATTTTAGAGAAACTCTGCCCAAAGTCTGCCATTCTAGCTAACATCTCTGACAGAAGGTAAATGAATCAGCACAGAGCTAAGGAACATGAGTGACTTGCTCAGAACCTTCTTTCTAAATGCTGTTTTAAGAAGGAATATCAAGTTCGTGTCATGAGTTTGTGCTAAGATCAATCAGCCATTCCCTCCTATACACTTGTGAGACTGTGACAGCCCTGGTCTCTCTTGCCAAGGCATTTCAATGCTGGTTAATACAGAGGTTCTGACTGTGAAGTGCGTCACACCTGCTGGGTGTCCATTGTCTGTCCAGACCTGGGCACATTCCCACAGGCACTCTGGGATTCCTTGCTGGTACTGAGCTTTGTGTATTGACATTTTCCTCTCTCATTCTCCCTACAGCACTTTTTACAATGGGTGGCAATGGTGATGGGCAGCCATGCAAATTTCCCTTCAAATTCCAAGGCCAGTCCTATGACCAGTGCACGACAGAAGGCAGGACAGATGGATATCGATGGTGTGGGACCACTGAAGACTACGACAGAGATAAGAAATACGGATTCTGTCCAGAGACTGGTAC
This sequence comes from Vidua chalybeata, assembly GCF_026979565.1. Lineage (NCBI taxonomy): Eukaryota > Metazoa > Chordata > Aves > Passeriformes > Viduidae > Vidua > Vidua chalybeata. The sequence continues at coordinate 11,828,698 of NC_071540.1, forward strand.
GAGGAATGTTGCTTGCATAACACAGTCTAATTGGCCATTGTTTTGACAAGTCTCCTTTGGCACACTTTCACCAGAGCACACAAAAGTTGGTGAGTTAAACACAATTTCAACAGAGGTGGCCAAGGATGTAACTGGAACAGGAGCAATCTGTTGGTGTGTCACAGCACAGGTTTGTCAGGAATACAAATGGCAATGGACCTACAGATGCATCGCTACCACTGCAGGATAATTACAAGCAGATTACAATTTGTTAATGGCCCTGGAAGAGAAGTCTCATGAGACAGAAGAAAGTATGAATAATATTTTAACTTAATACTTACCATGTACACTTGTAAAAAGGAATCCTGTTTAGCACATTAAGCTTGTGTTATAGATCTTTTCAGCAATTCAAAAAGCTAAGTGAAATGGTTTAGCCATGAAAAGAAATTTCAGCTTTCTTCACACTTTTTTTATACTTTCTAACGTGAGTTTTACTATATAAAGGAACAAAAATTAATTTATAGTGTTGAATAGATTGGCAGGTGTTCATTTTGTGACACTAGAGCCATAAGCATAGAGACGAAGTGAACCATGGCAGTTCTAAAATCTCTTGCTTTTAACAGAGCCAATGGGAAGCTACAATCAAACCTACATGCATCCTGCTTTTTGATTTTTTTGGGTCTCTTGAAAATGGCCTAACCATTTGCAATACAGCTTTGATGTACGGGTATTCGGCTTTCTGTTACTTTTAATAACCAGGTGTAACCCTTCCATTTTACAGTACAGATGTTAAAAAAAAAAAAAAAAAAAAAGAAAGAAAAGAAAGGATCAAATTCATTATAACTTGCTACATGGTTAGGAAGAGAAAATTCTAAAGGATCATTCAACAGAAAAAAGAACCAGTATATCTGAATCAATGTATTCAAAGTCCTAGGTAACAGTCGCTATCACTGGAAGTAAGAAATACACTTAGTTTAAGCTTTTTAATTTCAGCATAAAAGGTTATTAATAAATAATAATGAATGAGAAAGAAATACTAATAAATAATTAGGGACACAACCAGCTTTGCCTCTGTATTGCTGTCATGTACCTTCCCAGAAGACAGACCATAATTGGAAAGGAACTGTAACTTCCAGGTAGCAGTGTAAATGAATTTAAATGAGTTTTATATTCTTTTCATATTCTGTTCATGGTACCACTTTAAACTGTTATTTTAAATGCAGTTACATCCTCTTCCCTCTAGAAATACTTGTACCTGCACATACAAGTATTATTTCTTATATATCACTGCCATATACTACATAGATGAGAACACAGGAAAATTTCTCAAGTTTTTGCAAAAATAATTGTTAAAAAAAAGTTATCCCCATTTAATACATCCTTTTCTTTAGAAAATGTTTAAAATCACATGATTTTCAATGGTATCCTGCTGCTTATTATAGTATATTAACTATTATATTTATATTACAAATTATATTAAAATTTATATTATAATAAAATGTTATATTTATTAGGATATATAAAGCTTATTCTTCAGTGGGACATCCACCAGCCAGGTGGATATTCAACAGTTCTTTAACCTTCCTGATACTAAACTTAACTTCCACCTAAACACTTTAAAACACTTTAAAATAACACCAGGAATAAGAATTAAAATATACTTGCAATCACCTTCCAAAAAATCACTGTTAAACTGCTGCTTTCCCAGAGCTGTGAACATGAGTCCAGGGCTCCTTTTCACCCCCACCAAAACTATTGGCAAGTCCACTGCAATGGCAATGGGTAGACTTTTTCCTTTTTAATTCTCTCTGACAACTTTCAAATATTACTTTTAATCTTACTCTTCATATTCCTAGAAGGATTGCAGCATTTCTGCTTCCTTCCTGCTCTTAGTGTAGTTAAGAAGATGCAAAAGGGACCCCCTTCTCACTGTGTTTCCCTGTCATTTTGCACAGCCATGTCAACAGTTGGAGGGAATTCCGAGGGAGCTCCCTGTGTATTCCCCTTCATCTTCCTTGGGAACAAATACGAGTCGTGCACGAGCGCGGGGCGCAGCGACGGCAAGCTCTGGTGCGCCTCCACCAGCAGCTACGACGACGACCGCAAGTGGGGCTTCTGTCCAGATCAAGGTGACGCCTCTGCTCGGGGCAGCACAGGGGCGACTGAGCAGCGCCCACACCCGCGGCAGCACACTGCAATGGTGTCACACTCCTCACTCCAGCACTTCTCCCCAGCCTGAAATCTCAGCAAAATCCCTGTACTGAAGCGTGAGACAACAGCTAGAGAGCCACACCCAGAGCTCCTCTGAAATATTCAGATTTTCTGAAGCCATAGTGATGCAGGATCCTTCCAAAATACAAAATCATGAAATAAATTAATGAATAAATAGATGGTTTTTCCCCCACCAGTTTTTCCTTCCAAGGCTAAAAGCCACAAGTACTATAGTATTTCACTAGTATGCAATAACTTATACACTGATACAAATTAGGAAAAAACACTAAGTGTAAAAAATTAATACATTTGTGACTGATATTAGGAAGGATGAAAAACATGTTTAAAAAGTGAGACAGTATAAAGTTTATGTGGTGAATGTCACTATTTAAAATTATTTTGGTTAATATTTGCCATAATTTAACAAGGGCAAAAGGCTTTTTACATATTTACAAAAAAAATTCTAGATTTGGGGGGATATTCTAGGAAGAAAGAAACCTGCCAGATTTCAGAGACTGGGCATAATTAATAAAATGTCATCCTATGATAGAAGGCTATTTCTAACCTAACAATATTGGGTACACCAGTACCGATTCGGAGTCTGTTCTCAGAGACACATATTTACAGACCTGTTTATCACTTACAAGCCATTTCATGGTGAAAAGGAAGATTTTATATTTAGATTGCAAGTACAATTCTTCTGTACCTAAAAGGGATGTCCAATGTCATTTGCTACACTTCCTTTTCTCACACAAGTATTAAGGCTGTGCTCAGAGTCACTTGCATGGGAGACAGCAGCAAAGATCACCCACAAGGAAGGTTTTAGAATCTCTCCAGTGAAATGGCATTATTGGTAACAGGTTTGATGTTCACCATGGGAGGCTGTAAATATTAATCATGATTATTTATTGTGAATAACCTGTGTGGTGTAATTCTGAAATGCAAGCAGCTAACACTGTCTTACTGTATTATTCAGGGTACAGTCTCTTCTTGGTTGCTGCCCATGAATTTGGCCATGCTATGGGATTAGAGCACTCTGAGGACCCGGGAGCTCTCATGGCCCCTATCTACACCTACACCAAGAACTTCCGACTTTCTCAGGATGACATTAAAGGGATCCAGGAGCTATATGGTAAAGTCCTCCCCCATCAGCAGAACTCAGCAGAAAATCAGGCAGCACAGGCTGAATTCTGGGACTCAGAATTTGCAGTAAATTACAAACGTCACAATCCCACCAGTGCCAGAAACATCTTCTGCTCCTTTCCCCCTGCTTTCTTCATATTGCCAGGCCACCTACCTCAATCAAATATCACAACTTAAGGATGACGGGTCACTAAATTTACTGGATGAAAAGGAGCATCAAAACACCCCAAAAACAAAATTTTAAATGAAAATTTCTAGTGCCTTTACTGGGACAATGAAATGCCATGTTTGTCTCTAGCTTGAAATACCTGATGTGGGTGGGTTTGGATGTTACTTTCTGCAACACTCTGAGCTTCCCAGATTGTGACCCTCTGCAAGAGGGGAAAGACATTGTTTCCTGTGTCCCAGCTTGGAAACAGTTCACGTTGCCTTCCCACAATTCAAGCTGTACCATCACAATAACATTTGCAGAAAGTGTGTGGGAGCTGAAATTTAGGCAGTCTCCAAAAGAAAAAGTGAATTTAAGTATTTTTATGTAGCTACATCTTTAACATTTGTTGTTTTCTCCACAAATAGTCTTAGTAAAATGCAAAAGTAGTATCATGATTAAGATTCCTTCCATGTATACATTTTCTACCTTGCAGAGGCACCAGTATCCTACAGTCAATTAAGCAGTCATTCCCATATTCCATTTCTCTTTCTGTGCCTTTCACTTTCCTACTGAGAGATCTTTTTAACTATGACTATATTCTACAGTATTCCCCACCTCAGAAATTTTAATAAGAATATGACAAAAATATTATCACGAGACAAAAATCTGATTTGAATCTTCATTGTTCCTTGTTCTTAGCTGCTTTAATTAAGAATGGGAATTGAGACATGGTCAAGATTAAGTGAGTTTTCTGAGCCCATACTGTGTATCTTTGATAATAGTTCAGAACTTAACCCAGGTGTCTTAAAGCATGCTTCAAGATCCATGATGAAACTATCTTTCTTCATCTTTTTAACTCATATAACCCTTTACAAACTGCTTTCTATGTAAAACAAGTATTCAAAAAACCCCTTCTTTTCTTGCTTTGTTATTATCACAAATCAGCTACACTCCATTTTTGTCTCATACAGTAAATTAACCCAATGTCTGAGAAAAAGAGGCAAATGCCTCAAGCCAAATAATAATGCCAGATGAAATAAACCAGATGGCAAAATGCATGTTCTGAAAAGCACATTCTGACTCTCAGTGAGGGCAGAAAGATCATACAAATGGCTCAAAATGCAGCTTTGTAATTTGCCAAATATTGGCACTTCTTTAAAAAAGAGAAATCCACTTTGACATCTTTCTCAGCAGAGCTGCACATAATTCTGAGTACAAGGACTTTGAAATCTTTATCTTCTTTTTAGAAGCCAGCAAAATAAAAATTGTAATGTTCACTTCTGAACCCAGTGTAGTCACTTCTAATTATCTCTCAGGTTAAACAGGCAGCTCAGCCCAGACAGACAGACACACACAGGCACCATGTCTCAAATGAGGCCACACAGAGGATTAAAGCAGGAGTGGAAGTCAAGGCTTCCTCAGCTCTGCTCAACCACCCTTCTTCTGAAGAGATTTTATGATAGATTTTCCTCCTTCAAGAACTCTCCCCAAATGATTGCCTTTCAGAAGCCATGGCATCTCTTGTTCCCCATGTAACCTGTGCAGCCCTTCAGTGTAACAGAATGTCTCTGTTCACCATCACAGAGGTGTCACCTGATGTGGGGCCAGGACCAGGACCAGGACCAGGACCACAGCCAACCCTTGGACCTGTCACTCCAGAGCTCTGCAAGCATGAAATTGTGTTTGATGGAGTCGCACAAATTAGAGGAGAAACGTTTTTCTTCAAAGATAGGTAAGTGAGATAAATTGCTTACCAAGAGAACCTCAAGTGAAGGAATCTCTGAGACCTATTCACCAAAACCTAGAAATTTATTATCAGGCACGACATGCACCCTTTGTTTTGTGTGTTCAGAGATGGGAAAGTGTTCTACTTAACTCCTAAGGGAAATGGAAATGGTTTAATTCAGGCTGAGTCCAAAGTCATTAAATATCAGCATTAGGTGACTCATGGCTGCTGTAACAACACGTCAAGGACACTGGTGATTGGGATGTGTGCAAAGCCTCCAAGACAGAAGGCTCCAAAGGCATTTTGGATGCAAAAGCAGAGACACTTCTCATAAAATGAGGTGGCAGCTCAGCTGCAGCTCCCCCTGCCTTTGCCAGGGCCTGTATTACCCAACTGCTCAGCAATGAAGAGCATCTCCTAAGGAGTATGAACTTGGCAGCAGCATTGTGAGAGACACTAAACCTCCTTTCTTCCCTGTCATAAATCAATGCCAAGTTTGGAATCATTTATCCTCAGCTACCCTGAACATTCTCCCAACACTACTGAAGATCTGGGTCCACACACATTTAATGTGTGCCAAAATCAAACACTGTCTCCTAACATATAAAAACATATGCAAGCATCTCAAGCTAAGGGAAGTGTTGCAACTCACCTGTTCATTCCTCCTTGCCAGCTGTCAGTTGAAATTTAAAAGGAAACAGGAACTAACAAACAAGTTCCCCTCACAAAATAGCAGTTTAAAAACTATTTGTATCTCCTGGTGATATACCTGTGTCCAGCCATCTACTCCAGATTCAAATTTTCAGCTAGATACATGAAGCATTTATTACTATGCTGCATGGTTTAACTCTACTCACCAGCTTTTAGTAACAAAAAACAGTGTTTGTTAGTTGATTTTTAAGGGTAAACACCATGATTCCATGTATTTCCTTCTAGTTCAAATCAATATGATACCCAGCATAATGGTGCTTTAGGTTTGAAGTTGGATTTAATCTTTATCACAGGCTTTGTGTTTTAGCAATGCAGAAATGGAATTTAAACCTTCTGCTTGTAAGAAGCTCCAGTCTGGTCTGTGGGGATCACCTTGATGCCTTTTGTATTCTTTCTCTTGGGCCTGTCAGCAGCAGGCTAAGACTCCAGTGATCCCTACTGGCAAGGACCATTCTTCCTTTGGCCACCAAATGGCCCCATAATAGTGGCAGATCAGCCTCACACAAAGCCTCACAGGGCTGGCCCCACGAACCCATACCAAGTTTGCCAAAAACAGTGCCCACTTTTGCTAATTTAGTCATCTGAGTGCTGAAGTATTCACTTGAGCTCAGCACCTTCAAAGGAAAACATTCTCACAGCAGTAAAAGCCCTACCAAGTTCCACACCATTCCCAGCTCCTGCTCCTCTTCTGTTCACTCGTGGCCCTGAGTTTTCAGCCAGACCTCCACCTTGCTTCTGCTCTTGCAAACCCACAGTCAGGCACAGGAACAATGTAAAATGTATTCTTAAACCAGCAGAGCGATCCAACATTCTATATGATCCCAACAAAATAGAAATATTTTGCATTTAGGTACAGTTGGTCTAAGAACTATGAAAATACCAAAACAATCTGTTCAGACTGGCTCAGCCTTTATCCAGCATGCAGCAAAAGCAGACAACTGTTGAATTGTTTTGCTCTGGAATGGTTTTGCCTGTGTCTTGCAGCTTTCCAAGTATCAGGCAAACAGCATTGTGACTCACTTTTGGAATTCAAGAAACAACTGTCTATCATGTGTCGTGTGACTTTTATGATTCATGAAAATTACCATGGAATCCGTCACATGGCAAAGAGAGTAAATAGCAAAAAGGAGGACAGACATGATTAATTCTTTTCCGTCCCCACCTCAAATCAAGGAAAGGAAATTACCAGGAAATGGGAATTACAGGAATTATGGCTGTTAGCCATAGAGAACAGTTGAGCTTTTCTGTTGGGCACAGAATGCCCAAGAACAGCATTTCCAGAGATGGTTTTATTCTGAGAGTGAACAGAAGTTCACACTTTGAGATTTATCAGGACACTAAAAAAGACCCACTTTCAATAACTGCATATAAAAATCATCGTCATCATTGCAAATATAAATTATGTTAAAATATGATGTAAAATACCTACTGTAAGTAAATTATTAAATCTGTCTATAAATGTAATATTAAGATTTAATATGGATGAGTTAAAACATTTTATCGTATTCAAACTGAAATGAGAAAGCCAAATAATTAATTTCACCATTTCCTCAGTAAGATGTGTAGAAATAGAAATACCTTCTACCCAATTCAAAAACAAAATAAAATTCATCTTTGACAAAGTTTCCCTTTCCAAAAGAAAACCTCACCAATTTAACAAGTCCCTTGAAATGTGTGGTTTATTAAAAACCTGGTGTTAAGTCTCCATTGGCCCTGGAAAGTTTGAAATTCATGCAGATAGCAATTACTGGAGCTGATTCAGCCATAAATCAGGTCCAAACTTGACTGAGAATCCTGTAACTTGGATTTTTAAAGGAACTACTTTTATGAATGCTGTGTTATAAAGATTTTCTATATTATTTTCTGTTCCATATCATATTGGATCTTCTTTTCTGTCTAAAAAGACATGCATGAAATGAACATTATTACCTATTACAACGTGTTCCATGTGTTTTAACACTTTCAAGAAGAGTAATTAGCCAGATGGATTATTCTTTACCTCTTTTTTGTAAATGAAAATTATGAGTCATGCTCAGAGATGTTTTTGTACATGTTAAAAATGCAACTATGTATGCAAAACATGGATAGGATAACATACATTATTGATAAAAATACAGCAATTTGTTAAATTAATTTAGGACTGCTCCTCCAAATTTTAGACAAAAAAAATGCAGTTTAATATCCTGGGCTTCTCAAAGGTATAATTATTCTAGGCAGGAATGGGTAATAACAATTTATACTCTGCAAAAAATTAAAATGCCAGCAGCACCTTGAGGTTCAGAAACATATTAATGGTAAAAGCAGTTTGACCTCAAAATTTAATGACTACAGCTTGGTGCAAGAGCAATTCCACCAGCCTGCTGATTTTTCATTTTATGACCAAGTCAAAACTTTTATTCTGTTGGGGAAAAAAGTTCTTCATTCTATGGAGGATGAAATAGCAGTGCCATTTTAAATACCAAAAGCCCTCAGCACAAAGCTTTGCCATTTAAAGATAATTAGAGCTTTTCAAAGCTTAAATCAAATGATCATCCTACTTATACGTAAAATAACCAATAAATTACCCTTTGCATTTCTCTAATGAATGTTTTTAGTGCTAGCAGTTTCTTTTACAGCCAAACTCACTTCCAAGCACTATGATATACTGCTATTAAATTTGAACTTTTAGTCACTACAGTAGTAATTGCAAAAGCAGTTCATGGAATACAAAACTCTGCTTTTGTTAAATGCTCATCCATCTGCTCCATACACAGCACAAGGAGGGCTCTAACAGTTTAAACACTGTGTAAATGAGTTTATTTGTATGCTCAAAGCACTTTATTTGTGTACTCAAAGCATAGATAAATTTTGCCCAGATGCAAATAAGCAACGGGAGCAATCAGCACAGCAATTTCACCTGCAGTCCAGCCTGCAGCTTTTGGTGCAGGTCTCTAGCAGCATAAACTCCAAATAAATGAGTTTGCTTTTCAGTCAGTGGAGAGAAGAGTTACAAGTGCGTGCTGCGAACACGGCTGTGCGCATGTGTGTGTGTGTGCGCTCACGTGGCTGTGCCAGAAGTGATGAGAAACAGATGTGCTGCTGAATTAGTTCATTGTAAATCTTGTACAATTTTCTGTTCTGCTCAGATTCATGTGGAGGACTATAAACCCCCGAGGAAAACCCACAGGTCCTCTTCTCGTTGCTACATTCTGGCCTGATCTGCCAGAGAAAATTGATGCTGTCTATGAGGCCCCTCAGGATGAGAAGGCTGTGTTTTTCTCAGGTATTGGTTTTAAAGGCTATATTTTTTTTACAGGTATGGGTTTTAAGTTTCAAAATGTAAGTAGCCATTTGCATAATGTACCTGGGACAGGTAACAGCCTGTCTAAGAGCCAGCAGAGCTGACAGGTAGGGTGACAGATCTCCCTATTCACAAGTTGAGGATTTTAGGACAAAAGCTGGATCTGAAAGACTCAAAACAACATTCAGCCTCCAGTACAACACAAGGACCTAAAAAGACCTAAAAAGCACCTAAAAAGAGACATTCAACCATAAGCAAAACCAAACAAGAATCATTATTTAAAATGCAAAGCAACAACAACAGTGGGAGCTCTCTTTCCTCAGTCCCTGCTCTGTTTTTCTTGTTTCCTTCCATTTTAAGCTATTATCTCAGCACGTGTTGCTTGAGAAGACTACATTTTCTTTTTTCTCCTCATGCCTTTCCCTGTCTCCTTGTCTTTTGCCAAAGACTGACTTCCACTTTGGCTTCCAAGCATCTTCCTTGGTGGCTCATCAGGCAGAGGATACAAGCAGCTCTGCAAGCTGCCTCCATGGGAGAGGAGGAGGACAGGAAGCTCTGCTCTGTCTGTCACATATGGTTCAGCTGTAGTGGCCAAATGAGCAGAGTTGTGAGACTGTTTTCAACATGAAGAACTGAGCCAGCAAAACCTAGGCTCCAGTATCTACTAAAAACATGACTAAACATCTCCAGTCATGTAAAAACCACATGGCAAAAGCTGCTGTACATTTTCTGTACAGGAGAGAAAAAATTAATGATAATCTATTCCACATGGCTCAGAGGCCATTTGCTTTAGTTTACATAGATGGGGGAAAAATCCCTAAAATTAGTCGGGCGAACCAAAAAACTTCAAATATTGCATATATTATATATAATCCTATCACAGCTATACCTCTCCTTTTATTTATAAATTCCAGGAAAATGTAGCTAATGTGCTTTTTTTAAAAAAAAATATAAGAACTATCAAAAAACAAAGATTGGTTTGAAAATAACACAACTGTCTTAAAATACTTACTAGTTAGTCCTACCCTTTGCTCCTGAATAGTGAATCAATAACTTCCAAGAATTTCAAATGCTACACTTTAGATTTTTCTCACATCAATACTTTACTTATTTATTTTCCCATTAGCACAGAATCAAAGAAATGTCCTTGCATGAATAAATCTTTCCATGGCTTTCAGAGAATCCAGTGAGGCTATTTGCTAAGCAAATTATAATTCCATGTAAAGAACATGGAACACTACTACTTAGTCCACTAGTGCATATCTGGAGAGACACTAGATAATGTTGTGTGACAAAGGACAACAGGAACTCTGAGCAAAACCTTCCTATTAATCACTCAATAAAACTGGGCAACAAAACAAATAACGGGTGAAAGTGAGTTGCTGCATTTGAACACCAGGTGCCCCTGCCTGGTTTCAGACAATTTCAGACAAAAAAAATTTCCTGTATAAACTACTTGTTTTAGAATATAACTCCAATGCACCAAGGCAGTGTCTGTCTCAAAGGTGCATCAGCTAAAAAAGGAGGAAGCAAGAGAAACGAGGGGATGTCTTTTCCTGAGGCAAGGAGCACTTCAGTAACAAAAGCAGTGGGAATCACAGTCCATTTGGAATGTAATCACAGATGGTAAAATACTGGAAAGACGTGGTACAGCTAGTGCAATAAAAAGTAACATGGCAAAGCAAAAAAGAAGAAATACTGATATTTTGTTACTGATTAATAAACAGTTTTTGTTTGCTTTTCCCCCTTCCCTTCTTAGGAAACGAGTACTGGGTTTATTCAGCCAGCAACTTGGACAGGGGCTATCCAAAGAAACTCAGCAGCCTGGGACTGCCCCCTGATGTGCAGCGTGTCGATGCAGCTTTTAACTGGGGCAGGAACAAGAGGACGTACATTTTTGCTGGAGACAGATACTGGAAGTAAGATGCATTGAGTGGTGGTGGGATGCTGTTAGCCGAGCTGTCTCTAGGGCTAAATGCACCCTGAGCTTCGGGAGGCAGGGACCAAACACAGAGCACATCCTCTGGGAATGCAAAACAAGGGCTGCCAGGACAGTGCTGACAGCAGGAAAGTGCTTCAGTACAGCAACAGGAAACCAGCACGTATCTGAAAAAAAACCAGCCTCAAAAACAGCAATGGAAGAGGGTATCTGGGAGTGTTTGCTAGGCTGCTCACCACTAACAACTCATCCATGTGCCCCCATGTGCCAGCAACTGCCCCACATCAGTCCCTGGCTCTTAAGAGGGGCAAGTTGTCCTTACTGTCACCTCACAAAAGCTGGGAGAAAATTCTACAAAGAATTCCTTAAAAATACACTGAGCTCGAATCACTTGAATCCAAAGACTGACCAGGTTGCCTAAGAAATTCTTTTACTAAGCCATAAAGTTTAGAGGCACAGGGTTTAAAGGAAACAGCAGTGTGACTACCAAAACATGCTGGGGATGACTGTAAATCCTTTCAGGAGCTGATCTACCATCACTTACACCTTTGCTCTACTAATATAGTTGGCACTGAGGAAATCTGAACAAACCACAAGTGTATCTGTAAGTACTTTGAGAAAAATCTTAGCTTCAATTCATTTTGACAGTCTCTCAATCCTTTTCATGCTTCCAGTGAAACTCAGGTGACTTGTTACCATGCTCTTATCATTTTAGATTAAGAAAGAATGTCCTTAAAAAGTCTCATGGCTATGACTGTGGTAGAAATAAATATCCTACACCTGAAGAGTCTACTAAAGGTATAATTGTATTGAATAGAATTTCATTACCATAATTACCAGGAAGATCAGGTACAAAAGACCATATTAAAAAGCAGAGGAGGATCTTTGTGAGTTACCTCTGTGCTATCAAAATGGCATCAGAACAAAACAGAGGCCCTGACTCCTGCAGTCACTGTCAGAGGCCCGTTCCAGGAACAGGACTTCACTTCAGGAATGCAGACATTGCACAACAGGCTGAAAGTGGATCCATTCATTAGCTGACAATTTAGAGGAAAGTTAAACATCAGAAATAACCACCAGAAATCTAAAAGATTCTCCAACCTTTAAGGGCTCATTCTGAGAGATGTTCTATATAAGATATCAAAGGAGGTCTCAGTATAATTGAGTCCATTTTATGTAAACAATAATTTCATGTTAGAATTAAACGGAATTATTTTATTTTATCCTAATGGCTGTGGATTCCTGTAAGCAAATAAAATACTTCTATACTTATAATATACTTTCCATACACTTGCACTTGATCATAATTTTCAATTACTTTAAGGACAGTAATCTGCTCCATTATCTAAAGAAAAGAAAAAAGAACTAAATACTTAAAAATGTTATTCATTCTTTAATGTCATATTGTAGAGACCATTTAAACACTAATACAGCCATTTGCAACACTTCAGACTCCTACTAAAACCTACAGCCTTTGAGTTAAAAAGCTGCTGGTTTCCTCTGTACCAACTATTGTTTTGATTAACTGTACTGCAGGGCCTCCAAGTAATTCATCACTCCAATCACAGACAGTATTTCTATCAAAGTACCTTATCAAGTGCAGTCACTGCAGAATGCATAATTTATTGTTAAGGAAACAAAATAGGATTAAGTGATTTCTATCTGCATGAAGTAGAAAGCAAGCAGTTGAAAAATATTTCAGAAAAAAATGCATCTCTGTTGAATAGACGCTATAACCCTTAAGTATGTGGCTGTTACATTTTATACAAGGACTTTGTCAATGGAATCAAAATAGTTACATACCATAGTCCTTCCTGTGTCATTATCACACTTACTTTAAATGGATTTTTTGGAAGCCTTCTCTCTCCTTCATTCCAGCCACAAGCTATTTTAGTGTTATTATAACAAGACTGTTGAGCATAGCAAAGTTTTGTGAGGGAGGGGGAAAGGAGCTGGCTCAGATTCCACAGCTGAAGTTTTAAAGCTACCCAGCAAAGTATTAGATTTTCTTTAAATAGCCCAGGGGGAAAAAAAAAAAAGAGTAAGGAGTTTAAATGAAAATTTTAAATTGATTTTGACCAACCTACTGCTCATTAGTACTGATGTAACGTTGGATATATTCCAAGTAGTTCCATAGAGCAATGAGGGAAAAGTAACCTGAGATACCTACAGACATGGATAAATAGAAATTAGGAACATAAATGGTTTTCTCCCTCCAGTACTGTCAAGGATGACCTCTCTGAAGTCTTCTGCTCCTGAAGAGGTGCTTGAGCACCTGAGGGGTCACTGAGGCCTCACATGCTGTACTTGAAGCCTGCTTCAAATGATATTGCACATCACTGTGCTCAGGACACCTCCATGCCTCCTGCTCAGCACTGACCCCATCCAAATTACTCTTCTGGAAAGAACTTTCCTTGGAAAGAGTATTTTCAATTCAGTATTGCATTTTTGAAGGAAAGATGTAAAATTTCACAGGGTTTTAAAGGAATCAGCAATAATTATAATGAAATAGAAACTATGTACAATCTCAGTTATTATATTTCTATTTGTTTTATATAGTCACATTTGCTGAGGACACCCTGAAAAATTATATTACAATTTGACATTAAGTGCAGATTTGTAATGTAAAGATATGATTTCCTTCAGGTACAATGAAGAAAAGAAGAAAATGGAGCTTGCATCCCCAAAATTCATTGCTGATGCTTGGAATGGTGTTCCAGATAACCTCGATGCTGTCTTGGGCCTTGGGGACAGTGGTAAGCTGTAATTCTGATTTAAGTCACTAACAAACTCTCTTATTTGTTTGCTGCAAAACTTATTAGAGACTTTAATTTCTTGTGGCCCACGAGCAGGACCCAATGCCTGATGCACAGGATGTCCTAACACCAGGGTGCATGACCGAGCCAGTCCTTGTGGCTTGGACATTTCCCAGCTCCTTGACACTCCCCAGGTTCCTCCACACCAGCACACAGTCCCAGCACCATTTCAGCACCATCCTGCCCTAGCACAACCAGAACTCAAGTATGATAATCTCCCTGATCACAGGCATGAATGGGTCTCATGCTGCAATTTTTTCTTAATTTCCTATGCACTCCAGCTGAGATCCTGGCCTGTGGTTTTAAGGGGCCCCAAATTTTGCACGCATATGCACTAAAGTCTGAAAGCAACACTGATGTCACATGAGTCTTGACTCAGTCACATTTTCAACATCTATTTTGCCAGTAAACATTTCATCCCAGAAAATTCTGGCTCACAAAGTAGTGACCTTATTTAAGCTCCATTTAACAACAAGCTCTCTTCTACAGGATGAGAATTTTAATGTAGTTTTAAAATATATCTTTTTAATAATACAAATGAATATTTTGGGAAATAAGTCATTCAGTTCATTAAGCTTCATGAAATCACAAAGACAAAAATATCTTTGACCAAGAATTATGTGCTCCATAATCTGAGCATGTTTATTTATTTATTTTAACAGGATATACCTACTTTTTCAAAGATCAGTACTATCTACAAATGGAAGACAAGAGTTTGAAGATTGTTAAAATTGGCAAGATAAGCTCTGACTGGTTGGGTTGCTGAACCATATGAGATATCAATAACCAAATATTTACTTTTTTGTTATATGCCTTATCTGTAATTAGAAATAGATCTGAATGCTAATTACTGGACCAGTCTGGTACTGGCACCAAAACACTGAGTACCAGTACTGTACACATCAGATAATTTAAGAGTGTTTGCCTCCTCAGTATACAAAAGATGTTTACGTATATATTCTGGTACAATTTTTCCGTTGTCATGCTAGTCATAGTAGTGCTATGAACAGAACAGCCATCATTCGTTATTGCCTTGGTGCTTAAACAAAGCCTTGGAACCTTTGGAGACTGGATCATGCCCCTCTGTTATTCACATACCAGATAGGCTCAAATGAGATGTACCAGCAGTGCACTTTGATTTTTATTTTTTTTTAAATACAACTCTGTTATAAATGGATGGTTTGTCTTGATGTTTTTCACCCTCTTATGAGTTTGATCATTACTTCCATTTATTTACATAATAATACAGAAAGACTGTCAAAGGCACAGGTTGCCTCAGGATCTGCTTTGTGTTGATGCATGATAGAATCATGGCAAAAAAAACTGTGTTAAAGTATTGTTTTAAAGTACTTTTTATTTTAATACCTTAGTTAAATTTAGCAATTTGCTTCATGCACTTTTTTACTACTATACAACTTGTTTATATGGATGGAAACGACTCAGATTTTTGAAGACAATGCGTTATACATAAAAGTCAAGTATTGTTTAACGTGTTTTATTTTTCTGTTCTTTATAATATTGGGGGGGTTGTTCAATTAGGCTTTGTTCTTTTCACAATCTGATAGAATGTTTCTCATTAAAAAATAAACCAGAAAAGAATGTCCCACACATGAAGTGCCAACAATACCAATAAAATCAAATTACACTGTCAACACTACTCATGGCCAGGCTTCCTTGTATCACTTGAAATTATAAATCCAGTAGGATGTTTCAGTGCATTACCTGTCAAAGGCAAAAATATTACCCCAGTATATGAGCACATAGGGGGTTTATTTAGAAATCTAGGTTGTTTTCTCTGTTGGTTCCAAGGTGCAACTGCAGCAATTAAAGAGATTATATGGCCCCATGTCTGTGCAAAGCCCGCTACACTCCCTGAACAGTTTCCATTCCTGTCTATCATCCACACTCTGTGACAGGCTACCTCTCCACAGCCCAGGCAGGAAGAGAGGGTGTATGTATCCTACAGGGATGCAAGCTTGAGAAACAGGGATACCCATAAGATCAGACACCATCTGGCCAAGGATCTTATCCAGCTCCGCACACATGAAACACTTCAAAATCCTCTGTGGATCAGGCAAGAGGTCAACCTAGTTCCTTCTAAAAACATCTTTAAGTCTATGATTCACAGAACTGAACAGTAACTAAGACTTGAGCCCATGATCTGTTTTTTTCTCATGTCCTCTATAACTTCATGTGCTCAGTGCTTTTCTGTTCTAAGCAGAGTTTTTTTACTATGATATTTGGAAAAGATACTTTTTCTAAAATGGCTGCATTTGCCAAATCATCTTTTAATTGCACTCATCCAGATATAACTCCACTTTAAGAAGCTGTCAATTACTATAGACAATCCTCACTGAGCCAGCACTATTTTTACTTATGCCAAAAGGAAAGATGCCTTATCTCTTCCTCAGAATACTCATTCTCATTAGAAATCATTAATTGCGTTCACAATTAGTCTTGCACCAGAGCCAACAAAATAAAACAAAAAACAAAGTGGCTCTAATTGCAAAATGTTACTGTTTCAGTTTTTACAAACACCTGATAACCCTCTCATGATAGCAGGATCTATTTCAGGGATGTATGATCTATCCTGATCATAAACATCTTCCTGCACTAGTGCTGAACATATTCTCTAGCCTTAATGACTGCCAGGCATTCCTTTTGAGCACTGCAATAATTTAAGCTCTGTTTTAAGAATCCTCAATAACCATCCCCTTAAGATTTTTATATTCTTATGTCAATACAGCCCCAGCGTGCCTACTCTAGCATCTGTATTTAATATGGAAAGGGTTTCAAACATAGATATAGTAGAACATTTGCAATGGGCCTTCCAGCTCTGAACTTGGTAAATCACATTTCTACTGATTACTGAAATAGTTTCCTTTTCGTCTACAGCTTAGGCATGTCTTGCAATATTGGCAAATCTACCATCTTATGTTCTGTAGTAATAGCACCATAATCCTACAAAACTCTGCACATCTGGTGGGTGTAAGGAGTTCTGCTCAGCGTCTCCTTTTGTTCCTGCCCATGTAAACCCATTCTCCAATGACTAAATCACTGGCAGAAAACCAGAAATAAATTTTCGATCCTTAACCCGATGCACACTTCTTTGGGTTCAGTTTCAGACTGGCGACTTTAAGATTAACATAGGTCATTTATAAACACATCTGTTTCTGTTCATCAGCTGTAACATTTGCCAGGTTATCACTTACGTATGTCAGACAAGCTGGGGGAGTATACTGACCTTCTCATTAGCCTTTCACATCTGACCTGGGAAACACTAAGTCACAAAATGTGTCCTGAAAAAGTCTTTTGAGTCTAATTTCACTTATTGAGAGCCACTTCTAAAACCTCCCTCTCCTCTCCTGTTTGCAATGAGTTAACCATGAGATGGAAAGTCCTTACCTGAGAAGCACCTCAGCTCAGCCTGTACCCATGACCCATGCAAATCCATCCCACTCATTTGCTTCCCTGTTTAACTCCAGGTCTGTCCCAACACTATGGACGTTCTTGATGATCCCTAGACCCTTGGCTGAACCAGATTACCCTTCCTAAGCCTCTTTTTTCACCTCTCTTGTGCACTTTGAGACTGTGCCCTTGTCAAGGATGTCGCTGCCCTTGCCTCTCCTGCCCTCAACACATTTCTGCCAAGACATTTTCAGAACAGAACCAAAAGTTTTTACCTACCTTCTCCAAAGAGGAAGAAACAAAGAGAAAAAGCATAAGTGTTTACCTCAAAGCCATACAAAATCCAGCACAAACATTTATTGAACTTGTTCTACTTCTAGAGTTTTATTAAATTGAAGTTGGGTTCACTTAGGACTTTTTGGTGTCAGGGTAGAGTTGCACATGTGTTGCACCGAAGCTTGTTGCAACACGGGGAGAGTTCAGACACTTTGGCTCCTTGAGCTGAAGGAAATCTTCTCCCACTTATGAGCAGGATGGGCTGCAGGCCCCCAGCAGGGCAGCTCCAGTCCAGTAGGGCAAAGGGCAGTGGTTTAGCAACTGCTCCATCACAATACATAAAAAGCAGCCAAGGCTATAATGAAATGCCACAGCTTAAACACTCAACAGACAAAGCAGCCTGAACTGTGAATCATGCTTAACAGTTTGTGTCTCACTAACACTTTGTATTTGCTAAAAATACATTTTCATCCTGCTACTCTGTCTTGATTTTACAAAGCAGAGTTACCCATAAATTTTAGGAATTGACTGTAACTGTGCTATTCTTAAAATCAGGAGGAAGTAGCCCCCTTTGGGTCCATTTTGGACAAATTATTTCTATTTACAAACTCAGATATGTATGTTTTTAGCAGCAAAGACTAAGTGAATTAACATGCTTCTGCTTTTGGGAGAGCTGAAATTAGCAAACATGCATTTAGCTCTGTGGAATCACAGAGATTGGTACATGCACTTGTTCCAGACTGGTTATGTAAAACAATCAGAAGTTTTAGGTTTTTCCAGGTAGGAAACTGTAGTAAGAATAAAAAAAAAATCAGGAAGAAAACCTCAAAACAAACAACTAAGCCAACATCTATGACTTCAGATCAAGACTCCTTGCCTTTTCAGAGAATATTCTTCATCAGACATATTATTTCTCATGGTTTTTGAGAAAACAAATTCCTGGCCTGGACCAAGAAGGGAATGGATGAAGTGAACCAATAGTCTCTTCTAGTCTTGAAGTGCCTTAGGGCATGAAATTAATATCTATAATTTAAGAAGTATATATAATAGCTTTTTTCTAAATTACATATTAAATATATGCCTGCATGCATATATACATATGCACACACAAAGAAATCGCTCATGGCTATATTAGAATATTTTATTTAATATAGATGTCAGAATAGAATATTTGGTTTGAAGAGACCTATGACAATCAGCTAGTCCAACTGTCTGAAGGCTAATTGACCTAAATCTGCTCAGCACATAATACCAGCTTTTCCCTTCTCCAGAAAATATATCACAGTCTGAGCAAAGAACAACGCAGCGAGATAAAGTAAAAGTGTTCGGCCTGCACAGGTGATCTTCCCTGGTAGCACTACTGAGATAACAGCCAAGAAATCCAAGATAATCAGTAGTTCATTTGTTTTATTGCTCAAGCACTTTCTCCATGGCTGCAATAGCTGCATGAGAGGCCACACCAGCAGGTTGGTCAGCCTAAGCAGCACTGGGAAGGCTGTATCCACACTGCCTGCTTATGTCATCACTGGATCATTCTTCCACCTCATTTTGCAAATCCACAAACTCCCAGGAGGCTTCTAAAGTTTAGCTTCAGACAGACTCATGCTCAGAGTCTTTCAGAAAACCAACAAGCCAGCCTGGAAGAGTGATACAAGAATAAAAGACCTCATAACACTACAGGTCTGCATTTGCCTTGCAAACCTGCCACAGATGCTCTGCACAATGAGCCAGAGGGTGAAAAACAGAATCTGTTGAACTTTCAGCTGTCTTTTACTGCCCAGTCCTTTCCTCTGGGACTTCTCAGAATTACTCACAAATGACTGACTTGCTTTGCTCTTTAGAATTTGTTAGCATCGCCAAAATAAACTAAAATTGTAAGAGGATAATTGTTTTAATTTAGATTAGCCTGGAGTTTGGCAGTCTGTCTCTGGAATTAGGTGGAGGTGGTCTCCACTTTCTAAAATACAGGAATTTACAATATTAAGTTATCCAAGAGGGCTTATTTTCCATGTCTCTTACAACTGCTCCAACCCTGGGCTGCTTCATAGCTATATTCTGCCTTGCCTATGCCTCTTAAAGCACAATACTGCTGCCAAGAGGGCTGAAGCCTGAAAGCAGCTTCACACTCTGCAGTTGGGTACCAGGCAATGATGCAGACCCAGCACCTCCACTTCATAAAGTTCCTAATCACCACTAGCCAAGGAACTGGGAAACTCAACCCCAGGTCTCCCACCCAGTGTCACATCATACAGTTACTTCAGCCATGGAGACATTATTTCTACTGTGGCTGCACCTCAACAATTCTGGCCACTCTCCACTGCTCTCCTTTCCAGCTCCCTGAACCTGACTCAGTGGAACCCTCACAGCAGCACTCACTGCCTCAGGACAGCAGCAGGGGTGTGAATAAGGCAAACCAAACCACAGGACTTTACCAGAGAGGCAAGTCCTGCATGCAGAAGGAAGACAAGGGCTCTGCTTTCTCTCTGTGGTCAATGCATTGACTGTTGAACTCAGGCCTCAAAAGAGAGAGCCATTTCTCACTAGCAAAGACATGGCAAGACTCATTAAATTCTAGCATTTTCATGCTTTTCCATTAAGAAAATGTACTTTTCAAGGCCCCTCACAATTCTATTCATCAGCAGCTCAAAAGAATGAAGTAGGAGGACCTACCCTGAAAATCCTTTTTCTGTTGGTTTTTAATCTTGTCAAAGGGGCTTCCAAAGCCCCCATTTGTTGGACTTTCATCCAGTCTCACATTTAGATGCCTTTCTATGCAGCACAGCATTGTATTTCCATATAAGATTGTTTGCTAATGCTAAAATTCTTAGGAATTTAAGTAATGGAGCATGATCTGAATAACTGTGACATGAGCTAGGCTGCTGTAGACACCACACGACACACTGTGAAAAGGCAAAAGGAGGCTCTGCAAAAATTATGGTGGAAAAAATACAACCAAAGTACATGAGCCTTACTTTCTCCTAAGTTTGGAATAAACTGCATCCTCACTAGCCCTACACACAGTCCCAAAGTAGGCTAATTCAGAAGGACATTTATGAAATGTGGATGTAAACTAGAACCATTCCTGGAGTTCCAGGGGATAAAAGCTTCTGCAGAGCCAAGAAGTGGCTTTACAATAATTGACGGCTTTAAAGCAAACCGAGGGAGAGTTATTGCAGTTGACACAGCATTGATTTTCCTTCCAGAGGCAGCAGACGGGCTGTCACAGACAAACATTTGGGAAGGGCAGTTCTGTTGAAGTTCTCGCTGTGGGCACGTTCCGCGCTCCCGGGCTCGGAGCGGCCCCTGCGGGAGCGCGGCCGCACCGCACCCGGCCCGCGGAGCGCCGGCACCGGGACAGGGCTCCCCGAGCCCAGACACCCGCTCTTCCTCCAGCACAGCACCGGGACAGGGCTCCCCGAGCCCAGACACCCGCTCTTCCTCCAGCACAGCACCGGGACAGGGCTCCCCGAGCCCAGACACCCGCTCTTCCTCCAGCACAGCACCGGGACAGGGCTCCCCGAGCCCAGACACCCGCTCTTCCTCCAGCACAGCACCGGGACAGGGCTCCCCGAGCCCCAAACAGCCGCTCCTGCTCCAGCACGGCCCCACGAGAGCCCCCTGCACCAAAGGCAGCACACAAAACAGCTGCGTCCCTCGGAGTCCTCCTTACGCTGTAAGACACAGAAGGCTTGAAGGATTTTGCTCTCTTTGGGCCAGTTATTTTGGGGTAGTCCAAAGCTATTTAAAAAGATAAAGAGTATTTAAACATCAAAAGGAAAGCACATTTTGTTGGGAATAAGTGTGAAAATTCTTTTATGGAATCAATTCTTTAAAGAGAGGGAGAACTGCTGAATCACGTTCCACAACTCCCATATACACTCTGCCATATGTACACCCCATTCTCATTTAGGGGATGCTTTTCCCCTGAGTTTGTCTCTCCTTCCTCATGTCCCTCAGGCATTTCATTTTAGCCACCATCCGTTCAAGCCAAATGAGGAAAGTCATCCAAAGCCACACAGCCTTCAGCCAGGACAGGCTGGGAAATGACTGAGCCAGGTTCAAGGAATTTCCTCACTGTAGGAGGTAAGTCCCCCACAGCAACTGCTGCCAGTCTGAAGAGCAAATATTGTCTTTATAGCAGCACAGTGTGCTGCCAGTAGACCTCTGGCCACGTCTCTGCACTATCTCCACCACGCACTATGGGTATTCCAGCCTATTATCTCTATTTTTTCCAGACTTGTTAAAGTCTTTGTTCTTTAAACTGATACCACCTGAGTGTAATTTTAACAGGTCACCTTGGTGCAATTCTCTGGTATAATTCAACAGCTGAAACTGTTTATTTAACTCTAAAATTTTCTGTAAAAAGTATTTCTTTTTAGATCTTGGAATATGACTAGATTCCCCTCTTGGAGAATGGGAAATTATGCAGACCTTGCTTCTGTGGATAAAAGGTATGGCACAATTGTGGCATCACAGTGGAAGTGTAGCCTGAAATATCTTGCTGTGCTTGAGAACACAGGAGTTAGAGTGGGAAACCTTGCTAATTAAGAGGGATAACTGCTGCACACTCACACCCCTAAACACATAACTTTGGGAGAGAAACCAAGGAGGATGGGCAGTGCTACCCAGTCTCACATTAACAGTGCAAACACAGAACTACCAGCCAGTAACTCCACAGGATAACCCAAAATGTGAGAATAGCCACAGCGAAAGAGCAAGGGAAATGGCAAATGAGTAGCTAAGTAGCCACATGGTTCATCTTCACAGAAATTATTTCTCTGTTTCACCCTTGGGAAGCCAGCATTGGCCTCACCTCCCCTTTGCCATCCCACCTGAACATCACTCAGCACTCACTGTTGGAGGGACAGCAACACAAAGTTACACTTTGAATCCAAAAATTATTCTTCTCGACCAGACAGCTGTTACAGCTGCTACTGGTCTTAGGCTGACACCAAAACTTCAGGCATCATGGAAATATTAACAAAGTGTTGACAGTACAAAATAAATATGCAAGCAGCTCAAAACTCTGAGATGAACTAACCTGTCATTAGAGGTCTTCCTTCTATTATTTACAGGGGGGACGGGGAGAGATCACCAGAAGAGGAATAATCATAAGCAAGGTAACAGATAAATTATTACTAGAAACAGAACTACTGAATTCCATTCGAGCAGCTGAGCATGTTTCACACAACTATGGAGACTTATCAGAATATAAAATCAATTCAAGACATAGAGCATGCTCCTGGCTCTTTACTGCAGCAGATGTCTGTCAATAAACAGAAATTTAACTGTGCCTCGATGGCATTTCATTATCTGGAGCTCAAGAATACTACTAAATACTTCACATTTATATAGATTAATCTATTCTCACTTACTGTCTAATATCCATCACAGTCTAATCTATGTTGGCAAGACCTCTCCATTTCCCTCACGGGATAGGTGTGTACCATCACCATGAACAGGTTTTTTCTGTATCACTGATGGCTACTCATAAAAACACTTCCAGTTTACTAAAATACAAGATGATGATATTATTACCATTATTAAAAACAAACAAACAAACAAACAAAAACCATTGATCTGGAGTTAAACACAACAGCAGTGCCTTGTGGATAAAGGAGGAATGTTCTTTTCTGTCTATTTGCAAGGCACTCTAAAGCAGCTCAGCATTCATGCTGAGTTTGGGGAAGGGAGGGTTAAAATGAAGGCCTCTCCTCTCCCCTCAGAGCACTTTAGAACAGTAGACACTCATTTCGACATAAATGTGGTACATAAAATTCTGATGTGCACGTGCTTAGTAGTGCTTTTGTAGCTTTTACATTTGAAGGAGCATTATGATAATTTAACCTGATCTCCTCAAATGTCCCCTCAAATTCAACCACTGATTACTACATTGATCAGTCACTTTTACCCTTGATTTAAGGGCTATAAACAACAGAAAATTTACCACATTCAATGACTGTCTTCTTAAGTAGTTCATTTTCCACAACATCATGAATGACAGCTTATTTTTCATCCAACATGAAGGATATGAGGAAACCACAGGACATGACTGGCTTCCAAATCATGCTGTTTAGGAACTATGTGCAAACATACAAACCCTGCTAGCTGAGTGTCTCTCCAAAGCCCTGTATCAGACCTCCAGAGCCCAGGAATTGTGCTGTTTATCCATGTGCACAAGAATTTCATATCCAGTATAGAATATGCTTTCAACAAATTTGTCCATAACACTTCTTACTCTTCAAAATTATTGACTGCAGATGTGTTTTTGAAAACATGCTTCAGGTTAGTTCATTCATGGAAACTTTGTTTCATAATATTCACTAACTCAGACTAGCTCTGGTGCTCCAAGCAGAAGCTAGAACTACTTGGTCTTCCTAGAAACAAAGTATTTAAGAAGGTTAAATTCACATTTTCAGAAGTTAAATTAGAATAAATTAAATAACACAACTATTTTTTAAGTGCTTCCATCATACTATTGTGTTCATCTTTTCAGGACATGTATGTGGTCTGGACATGTTAAGTCCCAGTAAGACCCAGAGCCAGTGAAATGATTCCTCATTAGAGGAAGAAGGAAAAAGCTCTTGTTTTCCTCAACTTGCAGTGTTACATGTGATCAAGAGATAGTGGAATGCAGAACTTTAAAACAGACAGACTATCAATTATTCCATAGTAACACATGTTCATTTCACCAGTTACATCATTCGCCCACAGAGAAATCTGCATCTAACCTGTCCAAGGCTTCTGACAGAAAGCAACACAATGAATGAGAAATAATACATACAAGTTCATTTATACTTCCTTTTTCTTAGAATTATTTGTGAAGGCAGCAGTGTTTTCTTTCCAAAGTTTTTATACCACATTTACTCTAAAACACAACAAAAACTGTTTTCATTAAGTGCATTATAGCCAAGCAACAGAGACAGACAAGGAATTTCCTGAAGAGCTGAGGAAAAATACAAATACAGCATATTGGCACGGGTCTTCTCAGTCTAAATATTTTCAATCAAAGCAGCGCTGTATGCAATTAAAAAATAAAATCAGAATAAATCTAAATATTTTAATGTCAGGCAACTTCCGTTCTAAATTTAAAAAAAAAACTGTTTAAAAATTATATGTTCTTAAAAGTCAACTGAATGGTAATAGCAAGCCATGAAGAAAAAATCACTGGAATTCAGACAATGGGATTGTTGTTCTCAGGATACACAGTTTTTGTAACTAAATGTCTTCTATCTCTTTACCAAGAAGATGTTCAAGGGTATTAAGTAATAATACCAACACTTTGTACATCAGGACACATTATAAACCTGAACTAATGAACCCATGGGACACTTCTGAGGAGTAAGCTGAGGAGTTTGTTGTGGAGTTGGGGGGTCAGAGCTGGCACAGGAAGAGGCAGCAGGTCCAGAATGTCACCTTCTCTGAAGAACTGCAGAGCAACCACAGGCATCTGCTAATCCCTCCCCCTTGCAGGATTAGTAGGGCCAATAACAGGCAAGGCAGGCTGTACTCATAATTATGGAGCTTCCTAATTTTGGTGTAATTATGGGCTGGTAGTGGTTCACTCTTAGTGCCAGCCCAAAAGCCAGCAGCACCAAAGTCTTACTGGGGTCCTGACTGCCTTTGGAGGAGGTGTAGGAACAACAGAACACAGCCTCCCTTTCAGAAAGACAAGACCAGAGTATTCAACATACAGCATTATTGATAGAAATGACACAATTATTTATTGCACTTGTGTCCAGAAAACACAACAGGAACTTGTACACCTGCAGCAGTATGTGCTACCCTATCACATAAGACATCCCCAAATGGATAAGTCAATCAGCCCAGCGTGCAACTGTGCAGCCCAAAGTAGCAATTAGCTTTTTCTTTATTCCAGTAAAACTTCAGCACTTGCTGTACCAAAGCTCTGCCCAGTGGCATTGGATTAGACCACCATGTCACAGGGCATCCTTTGCATTGCTTTAATGAAGCAGAACAAGCTCCATGCTCAACTGTGCATGCTAAAACCCCTGACCTTTTATCTCAAAGTTCCTTAAACACGTTTATTCTCCCCTCAGGTACTTTTAAACTCAGCCACAAACTTTGTGCTCAACCATGTTATGACAGCCTGCTTGATTTAAGTTATCCAAGGATATTCAGAGGTCTTAACATCCAATTCAGCTTACTCATGCAAAGACAGAACATTTACTTTGGGACAGAGTACAGGAAAAAGAAATCTCAAAAAAAAAAAACCAAACCAAAACCCAAAGAACTCTCCAATGTTTCCATTCTTCCATCATTAAACTACTTTCTTCCATGACATTATCTCCATGGGAGATGTGCCCTAGGTCTGTGTTAAAGCAAGCAACTTTGCTTTCATGGATAAGCATTGTAGTTGCCAGTTTTAGCTACAGAGAAACAGATCTAAACCAGCTTGAGAACCGACCCAGCCTCACCAAATAAACCATGAACAGATTTTAGAATGCTGCAACTCTAGACTTCTGCTTGTCCATGCAAAGCTAAACAACCACCACATCACTTACTGTAATACAGGTAGCATTACAAGTCCCTTACAGTGATCTTCTTTGGAAAAAAGGAGGAGAGAAAGACAAAGCTCTGCAAGACAGGTAATGATTGTCTTACCTGAAAAATTGTCTACACAAAAGTTCTCCAATGATATGTGGAAAAGAGCAGTAAAAAGCACAAGCAGAATATAAAACTGGAGAGACTGCCTTTCATTCTGAAAATATTCAAGTGATATTTCTGCATAGGATGGAGTCACAGATTGGCCCTGTTACAATCTACCCTTTTCACTTGCTTCCTGCCTGGTTGGTAACTTGGCCCTGAAGAGATGCAGAGGAGACTTCCTGAAAGGACTACTCAGGAAAATCGGTTATATTTGCAGACATTTGTAAAAACAATTACAAATACATCTTCAAACTTGCAAGACTTTAAGCCTGATATCTTGGGAAACTAAAAGTGGTAACTGGGAGAGTTGATAGAGTTACTGAGGAAGACTTCAGCTAGAAGGAAGTGCTGGCCTGGCACTTAGGAAAGGAAGTCCTTTGACACGAGGGACAGCAGCTCTGAAACACAACTGCCAGTGAAGCATTAACACCTCCAGCAGCCAACTTTAATGCATTAATGGTTACACTAACCCTGCCAACCTCTGAGCAGCGTTCTAAGTGATACCTCAGGGTAAAGTAAGTGGATAAAAATGATCTCAAGGAAGTTATAAATAGAAAGCATTCTTATGGAAAATGTAAATGCTGAGGAGTGATAAGTGCTCAGAAATAAATCCTGTGCCATACCATCTTGTTTGAGAGCGAAGCTCTAGAATCTGGGGCAAGGCATAAAACAACAAAGAGGCAAAATGAGATTATTAGTAACCTTTCATGGGTTTTGGCTTCCTCCCTTGTCTCTTATTTTCAAAACTTGAACATACATGATAACATTGAGAAAATCAGTTCTCTAAGGCATTCTTGCCCTATGGCCACAACTGGCAACCCAACAAGCACAGAGAGCGGTTTCAGAGATTTTATTCCATATCTCATGGCCTAAACTGTGTCTTAGTTTGCTTGTAGGATTTACTACTGCAATGGAATACAGTTTTAAAAAAAAAGGGCAAACACTGCTATTTACATAGAAAACACATCTCTATGCCCACTGAAGCACAAGCTCTTAAGAAAAGTTTTTATTGAAATTTAAGTATAATAAAAGCAGTGGTTCAGTAAATTTCAGATATTCATGGCAGCACATTTTCTTTCAGAGGTTCTTGGGTTTGCTTTATCATTTCTGACATTTCTTATAGCACATTATAAGCTTTTGCAGGGGAACAGCATTTTTACTAGAGCAGCAAATTGCACAGGCGGGAGAGGTTGATGCTAAACATTATTAAAAGATCTTCCTTCACAAAACAAGAAATGAATGCAAAAGCATAAAATCATCTGGGAGCGCAAATTCTTTAGAAAAGAATTAGAAATAAATAAGGGATAGCCTGTTTTTTAATAAGAAAGTCACCTGTGCATCTGTCTGTTAACTCTGCCTACTATACACATCTTCAATGGTCAGATGAAACACTGCACTGTGATTTAACAAGACAGTACAGGTAGTTTAGAATACTTTCCAGACTTCTGTCATTTATACGTCAAAAGACTCCAGCTGACATGGCTACAGCACAATTTTCCAAGACCATTTCCAAGGAGTTCTAAGGCCCCATAACAAAATCAAAATCAGATTTTATTTAAAATACAGACATTAATATTCACTTTTGCAACAACACTGAGATTACCACTACTCATAAATTCTGATAATGGCAGTTTCTGGAAAAGATTTGTTGCTTTGCCTCTCCAGCCCATTTGGTGACTGCTTTGATATATAAATTGTTTGCAGATCTATACACTCTGAAATTCTTCAGAGAAATATCCATCCTTCTTGTTTAAGTCTGTAACTGTCACAGGCATCTCCCAAATATCAATACATTTTCAACTTGATTTACATTGGGGTAAATTTCCACAAGGCCTGTTTTATTTTGTGTTTGTGGAGATTTTTCTGTTTCTTTTTCTGTTGTTGTCTCCCCATCTACTGCCACTTTTCAGTTTCCACAACAGTGCTGGAAACACTGTGTTTATTTCTAAGTTCTTTCATGGATCGGATGATCCATTTTAATGGCACACATCCTTTTGAATTACTGTCCTCTGCTCAATTAACACATTTGATGTTCACTTTCACTTTCCACCAAAATGCCTAGGGTATGTGAACCTCCTTCACTCTGCATGTTTTGTTTGCAGACAGCAATGAAGCTAGAAGTTTCCTCAAAATTTCAAGTTAATAAATCCCTGAGTAATCAGTTGACGTAAAGTGTCTACACTATGCCATTGGACTACCAAGGCAAGGACTGGCACTGCACAATTCAGCCTTCCAAAAAACCCAGATCCTTAGTCTTGGAAAGTCTTGTGTTTACCTAAGGCCTCTTGATAAAGCAGCCTGATCCTCTTCCTGCTGAAATCAGTGATGGAATTGCCAGTGACCTCAATAAGAACAAGGTTCCAACACCACTACCCCAAGGCTTTATTATTTCCAATTGTCTCGGTACACATCACAGGCATTAAGAAATGTGTCTCCACCTCAAAAGTAAATCCTTTGGGTGTGCAGCAGTAGATAAAACCACTTTGCACTGAGATAGCACTTTCCGTTTCAACACATTTTACAACTGATTATGCCTTTCAATCCCTCCAGTAAGATAACCACTTCATACTACAGACTAGAAAACGAGCACAGAGTTACTGTCATTTGCCCAGTGAAGCACGAGTGAAATTCCAACACCCAGCCCCTTTGGGTCCATGCCCCTCTGCTGCTGGGAAGGAAGCTCACAAGCCTCTGTAACTAATCACCATTTCTCTTTATGAGAACTGAGCTACAGCTTCATAATCCTTTGTTAATATCCACATCTGTGATCTGATTCCACAGAAGAAAAAGAGGTTATTTTACTGTTCAAGGCCCAATCTCAGTTTTTTGGACCTGCCTCACATATCAGTGTCCAAAAGCTTCTCCAAGTCAGCTGGGTAGATCTTAGGCAGTGTTTCTAATCCCACAGCACATTTCCAGACTCAAACCTTCTTTGAAATAAAGAATGAAAAGCTTGGGCAAAGCACCTGTAATCAGCATCTGAAATGTCCCTGTTACACACATACATTTCCTCAGAGCTTCTCCTGCCTTTTTGATGGCCACAAACTTTGGCTACAGTCAGCAGAAAAGCAGAATGTTTATTCTTCGGGCACAAATAGCAGCACGTCTCTGAAAACTGCCAAGTTATAGCAAGCCTGTTTCCTAGCATTCACTCCTTTTTTTGCAAGATGCATTGTTTCCACCCTTCCTGCCCTTTTCCTCTAGAAAAATATTTATTTTTTAACCTGTATTCCAAAACTTATAATAGATCTCTGCTTTGGGCTTCACTGCAAGTGTCTAGGCTGGTCCCTATGTCAGATCAACCTTATCTATGAGTACCTGTGCAGAAGAGACACTGCTGTCAAACAGCAGGAATATATGGTCTTGCTTTAAATTACCCAGTATCCTCACCTTCAGTATTTGAAAATGCAGTGTGGTTCAGGGAAGATTATATTAGCATTAACTGAGCTCACACACCTGAATTTTGCTAGTGTCCTTACAATACAGCCTCACCTGTCATATTAATAGCATTAGAATGGCTTCAGTGATAGCACCTTAAAAAGCAGAAACTGGTTTGAGCAAAGCTGACAGATGTTAACACTACAGAAGGAAAGGTAGAAGAAAACTTCCTCCAGTTGCTAATAAGAAATAATCATTGCGTGCTTTCCACTCCCCCCTCAATTCTAGCTACCAAGTTCTTGCTCTCATTAGGTACCTCAGCTGAGTCACACTTAGTGAGTTGGTTGGAAATGCCTTATCTACTCTTGCTTGTTCATTCTCAACTCCTCTTTATTTCTTGAAATGGTATTAAAATAATTGGTCCATCTGCATACTTACTCTTCTACTATTGTGGTGTACTTAAAACTCCAAATAATGACAAAAATATTACTTAAGTATCCTCCTGACATACGGAGGGAGTTCTGGAGGGTGCATTTTTGTGGTAAGAAAAGTTTGTTTTCCTTAGCTGGAAACACATGAGTTATACATTACAGTGAGGAAGATCATATTTACAATTGAATGTGCCTATTAAGATTTTCATACCCCTGGACACACAGCAGAGCCGGGGCTGCATCTGCCAAGGCAGTCAGCAGACATTGATGAAGCACACAGAACTCTGCTGCTGTCCAGAGGAAAGCTGATAGGAAACCAACAGACACAGTCACATGGGTTTGTTATATAATTTTGGTCTTTACTAAAATAGCCAAAATGCCTGGCCGTACTGAGAGAATCTCTGTGAAGGAGTTTGTGTTTACAGTGGGCTCCCAACCTGGGAACTACTGACTGTAAGACACTCCAGTTTTAGAGTTGACAAAAAACAGCGAAGAGACCATAGACCTTATCTGGTGATTAGGAAAGGCACAGGCAGACTCTAATTTCCCTTAAACAGGGTACATTTTCTCCCCAGAGCAGCAATTTGCACCTCTCCCCAGCTGTGCCCATTGCCCAGTCCTGCTCCTGCTGGCATCCCAGCTGCCAGAGCACACACCCAGCGCTGCGCTCAAGGACAGCTCTGCCCTTGCCCTGGTGCAGCCCCTGGTGTCTACCACTGCAGGAGGGCTGGAGGTGAATTGTGAAGGTTACAGGCAAGATAATATCAAAATAAATAATCTATTGGTAGCTGATTTCTAACAGCTCCCTTGTATTGCAGGCCTGAGGTAATCAACAGCTGGGCAAGGGGCCAGGCAAGACTGAGTCTCTGGAACCAAACACAGCTGAAGTTGTTGAAAGACAATATAAAGGTGGTTTTGTCTCAGCTATCTGAGACAGCCCCAGAACTCCACTGAGACTGCAGAAGGAGCCTCAAGAGTCATGGACATGTCTTATTATTTAAGGAAGTCACATCAGCTGAGGCCCTTAAACTCAGTTGGACGCTGTACTAACACACTGAGCAAATACCTCGGTGCATTGCTAGAGACTTTCAGCATTTATTTATTTTTCATATTAAGATACAGAGTGAAAACATTCTTCAGAGGCCATACTAACCATAAATTATTAAGAATTTGTTTTAATACTGACAGCTTAAAAACTGCATGGGCTGGGTCATGGAGCTTTAGAGCTGGAAGAAATCCAGCTCCTTCAAACACAGGAGCTGGAATGAACTCGGATAACATCAACAGAGACATAAAATTTAGTACACTGAACAAGTTGTTCTTTTTTCTTTTCCTTATTCCATGTAAGACTCCTGAAATTATTCTTATTATACAATGTGAAACAGAAACTATTAAAAAGAGATGGTGAATGTGAATAAATATAAATATTGGCGTGTTAATAAATTACAAAACTGTCAACAAAAATAGAGAAATCACAGTTCTTATGACAGCTGTCTATATGGATACTATCACCACAAAAGGCTTGGTTTTAGATGAAATAACATTTTATTTAAAGGGATGTTCAAAACAAAATATACTTTAATTCAAGAAAAAGATTAACATTGAGAAACAGAAGATTCTGATTACCAAAGAAAGTTTCAATATGAGGAAGAAATAAACATATACAAAAATGTTTAGGTTATGGGAAATTCTCCTGAATGCTGTGCTCAAAACCACTTTTTTATTACGTGCTTGACATTTGTCTGAATTTAATATCTGTATGTGTACCATGAAGAAAACATTTGCAGTGTGTGGTGGATGGGTATTATAAATAACTTTTCCACATCTAGCTTCTACTCATAGTAGGATCTGCAGTGGGATGAAATAAACAGAGCATAGCTTAAACTCCGCATAAACCAAAACAAAAGGCATCACAATATTTCATACAGATCATATACATATATATCAGCTTTCTGACAGCAAGCTGATCTTTATGATGTTTTACAGTGAGGTACTGAACACGTACTAGAGGCTGCATAAAGATGACTGGGGATTTATCGCCCTCTTGTGAATAGGGGAAAAGTTACAAGCTTCCTGAAGTGAACGTGCTACTGCTAAAGAATCCTGTAGTAAAAACACATATGTACAATTAATAAACAGAAATTCAGATTACTAAAAAGGTAGGTCTTCTGGTTACTTTAATAATCTATAGTAACTTTTTCATAAAAGGATAAATTTCAAAATTAAAAATAATTCTAATTCAAATCAGAACAAGCAAGGTATTTTTCTATGTAAGCAGGAAGACAGTAATCTAAATTTCACAAAATCACTGCCTAAAGCACTGACGTCAAATGCACAGACAAGCTCAAAGGTGTGTTAATCCCTGACTGCAGCCTCAAAACATCCTTCAATTTCAAACAGAGCAGGAGGATGAAAACACCTCTTTTTGCCACGCAGAAGATGAGGCCTTTTAACTGCAAAGAACAATTGTGGGTGTAAATCCAAATTTGTTTGCAGATGCCAGTGAAGTCTGCAGACAGAAGCAGGTGTGTCTTGGTCCAGCACTCCACAGCAGCTCCAGAGGAAACAGGCTAGCTCAACACTGGGAAGCCATCACACTTGTACTGAGTTATTTTTACAGAGCTTCCTCTTTGTGGTACTCCTTTTTCCCTGCTGCTCTGCACCCACTCAGGATGCCACTGCTCCTTTCCTTCTCCATCTCTGTCTACTGTCCCTCTCCTTTACCAAGAGACCACTGAAATCAGGGCAAAAGCCATAAAATGTTCAGGCAAAGTCACCACCCCTCATCTGACAAAACTCCAAGGCCGAGGAGCTGTTGGACACCAGGGCTTTCATCTCACACCTTGCCCTAGGGATGAGCAGCTACATCATCCCTTCCCTTCTTCATGCACCCCTCACTAACTAAATGCTCTAAAGGGAACCCTTCCAACCTAAACAACCCTGCAACTGCTCACTGCCACACACTTCCCTATGTCCCTCAGCAGACAGAGTGCCCACCAGTTTCCTCTCAGGCTCAGCCGAGCATGTCTCCACAGGCTTTCCTGGGCAGCCATGGGCCCTTCCTGGGTGCATGCACAGCACACCCTGTGTGTTAATATGAATTCCTTCTGGTCTTCTGTCACCACACCTACTAACAAGATGGCTCTCTCCTGTACATTTGCAACAAAGAAACCTTACCAAAACTTTCTCCTGAGATTATTATCAAGGTATGACATCAAGAAGCCAAGTGTCATTTGATCACGAGTAACAGAGGACCCTCGCCCTGAGAAGCAATAATAACACTGCCTTAGAGGAATCTGAGAGCTTCTGTTTGTTTGTGCTGCCTTCTCAAATTTAAAATAAATAAAGCCTAAATCCTATCTAAATGAAGGCATCACCGAGCCCTACTAGCACAAGTAATAACCATTTCCCTAAAAAACTATGTATTAATACCACTTAGCATAATAAATATTTAAAACGATACTGCAGTAAAGAATATAAATTCACTGATGTCTTTCCTCTTCTTAGTAGTGACTGTTAATAAACAGCTTTATAGCTACTATATTTAAATGCAATTAGTTCCATACATTTCCAGCTTAATAAGAAATAATACATATTCATTTCTGCTCATTAACAGTCCGTATATAACTCTTAGCTAATGAACATTCAATTATGTTCTCTGAATACATTGTGGGATTAATTCTCTTTTTGTTGCTCATATCAGTTCACTTCAATTCAGTTGCTGCTAATTAAAATTCTTTTGCCCCATGTAGACAAACCTGGGTTTTTTGGAGTCCCTGGAGACTTTTTTAGGAGTTCTGTTTTATCTTTATGTACAGTCAGCTCCCTAATTAATGCTTTAAATAGGGTAAACTTTTCTGAGGCTCCTGGGTTCAGTTCAAAGGAAAAAAACTCCAACCGGTAATTTTTTATCTCATTCTCACACAAATCACTGGAGTCTCTCTTTTTCTTGCAAATCTATTTTTTTCCTTTTGTTTTCAGGTGAATTCAGTAATCAGGAAAGGTGCCAGTTTGAGAGCACTGGGAGTTGGAGATGCCCCATCATCAGTTGAGAGCTTTCCTTACCCAGAGGAACAGAAGAGAAATTCTTGTCAAGGTGTCTAGTTCTGCAGCCAGCTCAGGTGAGGAAAGAGGAATCTCCAAGGGTACATACCCAATGGAATCCCTGAGATAATACCACCTCTATTTTCACTCAGCATCAGCGAGAGTCAATGCTATTTTTCCCTAAATTGTTTTCAGAGCTGGCTCAGCAATCTCTGCCTGTCTACGACCAAAAAGCCAACCAAGTCCTACCCACTCCACTGAGACTAACACCACACAAGCTGAGCATCTACTGAAGTGTCTCCCTTTGCAGAGGTCATTATCAGGTATGACTTGCTAAAGGAAGAGATTAGGTTCTTGCCTCTGATTTATTTTCCTTATGTCCATTAAGCATTGCAAAGAGAAGGGAATTCAACAGAAGAAGCCTCAGGGAATTTTCAGCATGAAGTTTTCTTCTTTGGTGCAGCATGCTAGGACTCTCTTACGTGCACTTATGGGCTGGCATGGGTAACATACTGGGGACAGCAACCTCCCTGTGACAAAAACAGCTAGGAAAAACTCTCAAATTGAACGAAGCATTTGAAAACTTACCAAGCAAACACTGTGAACCTTATGTGTATCAATATAAGGAATATAACACAAATGCAGAAAGTCTAACATTTAGGGAAGAAGGGACAGAGGCAGAGAAACAAATGTCTGTAAGAGAAAACCTCTAGGAATACCCAAGAGAAAGATTATCTTAAGGACTGTTTCAATTCTATTAAACATTAAATGAAAACTCCAAGATACATCTATCTCAGCACCTGCCTTAGAAGAAAATAAAAGGTATGTCTGGGTTTGTGTATACATGCACACCCCTGTGTGTGCCTGCTTGGATGGGTGCCTGCATGCAAGTCAGCACCTCATCCAGAGCACTGTGACATGAACAGTCCCAAACTGCTTTCCTTGCTTGAAGTTTCACTAAATCAGTGAATTCTACTGAGGGACGTGCAGCACTGGATTCCCAGGAGACTGACACTGATTGACAGAGCCCTACAGGCTTGCACACCCTATGTCATCCAGCATGCCACAGTGCCATTTAGGTGGCATGGGACTGCATGGTGCACAGGCAGGGCATAAAGACCTTTGAGAATACACAGCTTACCAGGACAACATTGGAAGACTGTCCCAGGTGGAGAAAGACAAATTTCATGTGACTTGTGTCACACTTTTTGGCTGCCCTGATTGCTGCAGAGAACATGCTCTCAGCTGGGCACAGCTGGGCACATAGAAGGTGTTAGCAGGCATTCTTCCAGGAGGAGGGCACAAACTCAACCAGCATTAGGGGACCATGGCCTAGACAGCAAGCAAGAAAGCAAGAAAGAAAGCAAGAGACAAAGAAAGCCAGAAAGCAAGACAGAAAGCAAAAAACAAGAAAAAAAGCAAGAAAGCAAGAAATTGTTGAATTGAGAACAGAAACACATGGCAGTCTACTGCTGTCCTCATACACATTTCTCACAAGTAGCTCACATTTAGTACCACTGAATGAAATTGGAAAATCAGAATGGCACTTTGCATGAAGAAGTTTTCTAGCTAGTCCTTGAGCGGAGATGTTTTTCCTACAAGCAGTGAGCAGATGCTCCCCAACTGCTGTGTGCAGCAGTGTTACACGGCCGGGCCAGGAGATGGCAGATTTTTGTCAGACAAATGGAGCAGCAGGGAGCAGGTAAAATACGAGAAGGTTTTCAAGTTCTGTATCAAAAATGTCTTTGTAAATATGTTTTTATAAAGGTAAAACAACAGCCTTGATCAAAAGAATTAAACAGACAAATGTTAAAAAGGGAGCCTCCTTTTAGCCTCTGGTTAAAAAAAATGTTTGCAAATATTTAATATTCTGTAGTATATGCTTTTGCCTACCACAAATTTTATTATAAGAAAATAAGTTAAATATATTTTTACAAAAATGAGGAAGAGAGTAAACTGTCCCAAAGGCAGCTACAATAAGGCAGATATCTTAGTCCATTTTAGACTGTATATATACAATTTATATTAAACAGTATAAAGCTGAATACACTTTGAAAAAAAAAAAGCTCTGTCTATTTATGAGAGAGAAAAATTCCTGTCTTACACTAGGGAAATGTGTACTGGGTTTTCATGTATCACTAATATGATTCATTAGGATTGTATACAGAAGGTACACCTGCTCCAGAGCCACTCTTCTACAGTTTCTAGGCAGAATCAAGGTATAGGGTAAACTTCTCAGGAAAAACATATGCTGT
Organism: Vidua chalybeata; assembly: GCF_026979565.1. NCBI lineage: Eukaryota > Metazoa > Chordata > Aves > Passeriformes > Viduidae > Vidua > Vidua chalybeata. Next base: position 11,865,116 of record NC_071540.1, read on the forward strand.
CCTAGTGACCTGCAGAACTAAAGCTGTAGTTTCAACCAAGAAAAATAATTAGTAGCAAGCTAATGCTACTTAGTCCCTTGATATCCACCCTTAGCACCACATAAACCTTTTGGTAAAAGATTCCAGATATCAGCTTTGCAAGAGCTTGGTAGTGTTTTATGTTAGCAGTCCAATTGATCAAGATTCAATTTACCACAGATTCACAGAAAAAAAAGGAATTATTATTCAAAAGAGATGCTGACCCTAATTTAGCCAAAGAATTAAATATGATCGCACTTTCTCATGTCTTCTGAATGTTAAAGGTTTTTTTGCACTGTGCTTGTATTTTGCTACTTGTGATGTTAAGCCTTTCAAATGGTGCTATAGCTAATCAGCCTTAGAAGAGTAGAAAGTTTATAATCAATATTATTGTTTTTAATAAAAGTACAGGTCACCAGAAGCACTAATCTACATATGGAAAGCATCATGTCTGCAAAGCCACAGTGCAAGTCACACGATCAGGCTAGTGGCAAAAAAAAAAAAGAGAGAAAAAAAAAAAACCAACAAAAACCAGACACTATTATATAGTGATATAATAACATAATTTGTCAGACATAAATTATCCTTCCTGCCCACCCAGTTGCACTGGTCAGGCCTCCTAGCAGTAGTATTTCCTGTTTGGGTACCTCAAGAAAGATGTGGACTCACTGGAGAAAAGCCAGAGGAAGGCTTTAAGAATGCTCAGATATGTAGAAACTAGCACCTGGGAGGGAAAATCTGGAAACATTAGTCTGGTGAAAGCATAAGGGAATCATAACACTACACAAGTGTACAAAAACTAGCTGCAGAGAGGAAAGGGACCAGTTCTTGTATCCATCTGAGGGTAGATATCACCTGCAATGAGAGAGATTCTTCTCAGATACAGAAAAAAAAATCATTTCAAGACATTACCAGAGAAGTGCTGGAATGGATCAACTAGGGAAGTCATGGGCTTTGAAAAAGAGCTTGTAAAATTATCTGTCAAGAATGACGGAGGTAGAATTGATCTTTCTCCTCTGGAGTTCCCCCCAGCCTTACTTTCTGCGACAATTGTGCTGATCCAGTTCATTCACAGTTCTCAGCTTTTTCAGAGGATGATGCTGGTTTCAAGGACTGGCAACCGCTGGGAAATCCTGGAAACCAGCCAAGGGAAATCCTACACTCATCAAGCTTCCATTATAGGCAGGCTTCAGTTAGCCCAAATATATCATTATGACTACTCCTTAAGCACCTGCAGTTGCAAAACACAAATTATTATTTTATAATAATTAAGTTTTGTGAATGCTGATGGTATCTTTGTGGAAGCAGAGACGTCAAAGTGGGAACTGAAGCATGAGATGTTTATAATTAGTTTCATTACAGCAACGTGAACAGTCTGGCAACATACTGTTGTGCCAGGAAGTACCAATATTTTCACGTAAAGAAGAAACTGGAAAAGCACCATAGCAAAACGAAGTGTTTGAACCAATGTCACGCAGGAGGCCAGCAGCCTGAGCCCAGCGCTCCCTGCACAGACAGACTGGCGGCTCAGCCCCACCACTGGACCGGATCCTGTGAGAAACCAAAAGCCTGCTTCCTAAATGTGGTCAGCGTGGAACTTCCTCTGGGGTGAAACCAGGAGCAGGCAGGCAGGCCGGCAGAAGGTGCCGGAGGACGGTGTTGTACCGCACCGCCGGCCCCGCACGGCGCTCCTGGCGCACCCCTCAGGGCAGACCTGCGGGAAGGGATCCCGCGGGCATCCGGCACGCACAGGAAGGCTGCAGCGGATCTGCAGACCTCACGTGCTCAAGAACCAGAATCACTGTGCCAGCCTTAGCAGCGCTGGAAATGCACCACTGCCCTAGAAACGACCTCTGCCGCGTGCCACGACCGCGCCTGCCCCTCTCCTTCCCAGATAACGGCCCGCGTTGCTCCCAGTGCTTACGAACATCGCCCTGTGACCGCACCCGGCGAACGCGGCTCAGCTGCGGAGCCTGCAGCGCGCACGGCGCGGGGCAAGGCACGGGCGGGGCTGCGGGACACGGACCCGGCGCGGGGCAGCGCGGACAAGGAACGGGCGGGGCTGCGGGACACGGACCCGGCGCCGCCACCGCCCACCTTGGCCGCGGGCCTGCGCCGGCCGCCCGCCCTCACCTGCCCGAGGCGGGGCTCCCGCGGTGGGCAGGGCCGGCCGGAGGCGCTGGCCCCGGGCTCCGCCGCCGGCTCATGCGCAGCCGCCGGGGATGGCGGTGGCGATGGCGCCGCGGGTGTTGCCGCTGCCCAGGCAGCAGTCCTTCAACCCGCCCACCGTCCTCAACCCCTTCGTGCACCCGGGCCGCCTAAGCGCCGGCGACAAGCTGCGGGTAAGGCTGGGGAGTGGGCGGGAGAGGCCGCCGGGGCCGGGCCGCGCTGCCCCGGGCTGGGATGCGCACGGGAGCGGGGCGGGCACGGCACCCCCGGGCACGGCTCAGCCCAGGCACGGCTCTGAGCCGGCGCTCCGTGCCGCGCCCCGGGCCTCCGCGGGGCTGTCAGCGGTGAGGGCTCGGGGCCACTGATCGCTTTCGAGCCCCCTTGCCAGGGCAGAGCGCGGTGTGAGCGATCGAGGTTTAAAAGTGCCGCCGGCAGCCGGGGCTGCGGGGCCCGGCCTGCCCCGCGCCGCCCGTGCCCAGCGCCGCGCCCGCAGGGGAGCGGAGCAGCCCCGGCTCTGGTTCACTTCTACAGCTCCTGGCTTCGCCGGGAACAGGCTGCTAGTGACAATATTTCCTTCCCTTACGGCATGGTTTGCTTCCTGATCTAACCTAGAGAGCAGACTCATGGGGAAGTTGTGTAAGCGGTCAAAGACGCAAAGGGTGATCAGCATTAAAAAGTCACTGTTTTTGAAATTAAGTTCTTCAACCTTTCAGAGTCCTCAAGCTGCATGCTTGCTCAGTGCATACATAGAGGCTTACTGACTTAAAACTTGTAAGACAAGATTCAAAACAAGCTTTTAGAACTATTTTTGCAATCACTGCTGATAACACATCACTCCTAGAGAAAACAGCGGTCCTCTTTCAGTAATTAAGTACTACCCATCAGTCAGTCATGTCAGATGCCTCAGCTCTAGAGTTAAGATGTCAATTTCTCTCTGACAGGAAAAGCTAAAACAGAAGATAACTTTTTCAGTCATGCTGTTTCAGATGCTTAACTGGCTTTAGGTTGATTTTAAGCTTGGTTTGGGAAGGGGGGAGTGAATCTCTTGGCTCCATATTGCAAGGTGTACAACAAAAAATGGTACCCCATATTCCACTGGGTCACTGACTGGTGTCACTGGGTGAATTGAATCAGGCCTCTGAGCTGAGTGCTGTCCCAGTATGACTTGTGTACAAGCACACACAAGACTTACAGGATACTTATACAACTAATAAGCTTTGCTTCTTAAAAACATTCTTTAAAAATCAGCCGATGAACCAAACATGAATATACGATTGAGGACAATGAGGACATCAGTGTGTAGGTGAAATTACATTATTTTCTGCTGATGCTTATAAATATCTGAAGCTGATGTGCAACTAAATATTTTATGTTTCATATAGATCTTCATCTCATTATTAACAATGTTTGCCCTGAAGATAGCTGGGTAGAGGAAATGTGAGAAAGCTGGAAAACAATTTCAAGTCCTTTTATCCCCTGTGTTTTACTAGCAGCCTAGAACACATTTCAAGTGTATCTGGATCAGTAGCTTTAGCTTTCATGAACCCTGAAGAAACCAGTTTCTTAATGAGGTTCCAGAAATGGACAGCTTTCTGTGCTGCCTGTCCTTTCTGGAGGATGCACAGACTACTTTCAATAGCTTGCATTTTTAAGTTATTCCATAAAGCATCTGGAAGGAAAAGCACGCTTCTGGGTTAGGGCCTGGTGCTAGTGAGCTGAGGAGCACAACAGTCACAGAATTGTAAAGCAGACAAACACGCAAGAGAGAACCTTTTTTCTATTGTGGTTTGCTCCCTTCTGTTCTTTTCCCCCTATGGTCATAAGGACTGGGATACTTCCTACTGATGGCTTTGTCCTGTAAACCTCTGTTCCTCTCTTGCTCAGCACTGCCAGTCAGACCTGCTGGGAATCAAGGCCTTACCAGACAGTGTTATTATAAACTTCAGAAAAGGGAAGTCTCCCTTCTCCTTCCGTTCACATGAAGTGTAGTGTTTCTGCATTCTTGCATGTTAAGGATAGTCTTGTTATGTCTCCCTATTCTCTACTATTCCTTTAACATACACCAATACAAACATACTATTTCAAAACCCTCTTTGGGAGTCCACAGCAAGATTTCCATATGTTGGTGACCTTACATGTAAAGGCTGCTGTGTGCCTGATGAATGGAGCTTGAGACAGGCTAGCTGTTTGCATTTCATTCAGCTTCAAATATAAAAACAGCCAGACTGAATAGTAAATGAGAAGATTTTGCAATTTCTTGCCAGTCCTTGTTAATAGTTTACAAGCCACCCTTTATTTGTCATTCTTTAGAATGTGCAAAGCAAGGATCAATTGGGTTGTGCTAAACATCTTCATGTGCCAAACGATTTTAAAACAGTTGTCAAATACTTCAGGTTTCCATCCTCTGACTGAAGTGGACTGCAGTTCATTGTTGAGATTTTTTCCTGGGTTTTAGTTCTTTTGTTCCTGATTGCTCACTTGCTGTCCTAACTTCTGAACTGCAAATGCAAAGCACAAATTCTAGTTAAGTCATTACTGGATCCCAATTTATTCAGAAAAGATGCTCAGTGGACTTCTGCAGTGGTAAACTATGTAATACCACAACCAGCATGCTAAAAGCAGTATTTTTGGAAGCAAGCAGCTGGACTGCCTGGCAGAGCTGTGACATCCTCTGGATGCTCATGGAACACTGTCTTGCCCTGTGTGTACTGCTGGGGGACAGTCCATCTGATCACAGCTGCAGATGTCAAAGTATTTCAGTGGGAGCTGGTCTTCATTCTGGTCCCCAGCCTGTTCTGCTGCTGCTTCTGGGATAACTTGACAGCAGCTACAGTTGAACAAAATTTTATATGGAATTCTGTGGCTTTCTGATAGACCTGCTTTTCCACTTTTAAGGTTCCTACTATCAGTGGAGGTATAATCCCATGTATTGATCAAAGATCAATCAGCTATGGGAGCAGGACCAGGACTGCCAGGACTGCTGCAGTGGCAGGATATGCAGTTGCTGCAGACACAGTAAACAGAAAGTACATGGGTGATTCAGTATGTGAGAAAAGGTTCTTTGGATGACTCAGAATAATTCTATCTTGGTGATTACTGCACAGAAGCTGGAGTGGCTCTGATCCTACTAGTCATAACTACACTTTGTATTTTTCTCTGTACGTTTTTCCTCCTATGCTTTCCCTTTTCTGGTCTACCTTGACCTTCCTCTTTTCTGTCCTTTTCTTACCCTACTCTGCAGCTGATGGAGCAGAAACCAACTCTGCCTCATTACACAGTGACCTAACCTAGAAAGCCAATAGCTTTCATCAGCAAATCAGTACCACCTGTGCATCTGCCTAAGATAGATTAACGAATTTATTAAAGTTTTTGAAGAGGGGATTGTTTTGCTTTTGCATCCTTTATCTTTCATTTTAGGTCAATACATATATATTCTTCTTTTCATGAAGGAAAACATTATTTTATGCTTATTTATGCTTTATGATTTATGCTTATGTTGCCCATTTTGGATAACTGAATGCAGCTGAAATGTTAAACTGGACTATAGACCATAGTAAAAGAGGATGCATATAGAGAAAAAAAAAAAACCAAATCTAATTTTGGGAGACAAGCAAGGAGTCTTTGTTGGTTTATCTTCCTAGCTGACTTTTTCAGATTTGCCACAACTGGCACCAGAGTGAGTAGTAGCAATAGATCTCTAGGGTCAAACCTGTCATGCTCATTTCTGTGATCTGGAACAGTCCTTTACCTGTTGTCCATAAAGTTATGGTTAAAATTCCATAGCTAAATACACAGAACTGTTAAATAAAAGAAAGAAATAATCCGACCTAAATGTTCAGATCTCTCCTGGAAACACACTGCATGGCAGTGCTTACAGAACATAAACATCAACACTGCTTATCGTGCTTATCTTAATGTACTCTGTGTATTCACTGTCATGTTTGGTCTGTTGCCACTGTGCCTGTGGTAACACAGAAGCGAGCCCTGAAGGCCCCAAATTCATCTTAATCCTCATCAGTGTCAGAGGGTTTAGAGCCAGATGGCAGAGCCTCTCCTGAATATTGACAAGGGGAGGATAAGAGGACATCACATGAAGATGGAGGGGATTTGGTGGGAGGGAAAGCACTGTGTTGGTGGAAGGAAAATAAGAAGCAAGTGACTGTATCAAAAAAATCGGATGAAATATACACTAAGGTGCTTATATTCAAATATACTACACTTGTTCCTTTTAAAAGAAAAGACGTAAATTCAAATCCACTGTGATGTTAGTAATCACAGCTCTAGGATGTTGCAAACTATTTTGTAAAGCTGACTTACAAAAGGCCTTGCTTTTCCTGTACAATAAGAAGCCATTGTTAAACAGCTGACTAGAAAGGTTGATTTTGTGAGAGGAACACTGCTGTTCAGTTGTAGATTTTCTTAAAAATCAGTAGAGCGTAAAACATAGGAAGCTCACAAGAGTAAGTTAAACTATCTTAACTCTCCTTCAGTAACTTCTCCCATATACTTGAACTGGTGGAGCTGTCAGTCTGTGACACACTCTCAGATAAGTTTTGGGGGACTTGAAGAAACAGCCCAAATACATTTTTAAAAATCACTATTACAGTTCTTTTGGGTGTGTTTTGTTTTGTGTGTAGATTTGCGCACAAACTGGTCCTCATCAGTGAGTGGCAGCAGAGCTGGATTAGTGCCAAAGGGAGTTGAACCCCTTACTTGTTTCCCAGGAGTGCTGGGTTCTGACCTGCTCACACAGCTCACCTGCCTCCCGGGCCCAGGCTTGCTCCATCTGCACAGTGGTTGTTGTACCATAAAGCCAACCTTCAGGATACAGTTTCTAACCTAATGTGCTGGGGTAAAACAATTAAGAATTTCTTCCTGCCCTGCCCTGTACCAGAGCTGCCTGTGGTACAACATGGTGCCAATACAACTGTTTCCTGGAGCTATGCATGAAAATACACAAGTTAAAGATTCCTTTGGGCAGGCTGGGGATGATGTTTGAGGATTATTTGCAATCAGGGCAACTAAAACCTTGGTTTTGTTGAAGTCCCAACTGGGGGAAATGATATTGTGTTGTGTGTGCACAGTCCCTGGAGCAGTAGCAAGGACCAGTTGCAGCAATATTGTGACTCAACACAAGATTTGTCATTTCAAAAGGCAAGAGTACAATTAGTCATCTTAAGGATCCCACTTGACTTCTACATAGGCAGCTAGTGATAGAAAGCTCTGGAGTGGAGATAATGTGTCAGCTGTGCAAACTCATCTGAGCTGGTTGTGTGCTGCAGATCAGGACCAAATATAAACTGGAGCCAGCAAACTTACTTTACTCTCTGTGCCTAGCTACATCCAAGCCAAAAACGGAAATACTCAGATATTCCAGTTCTTCCTGAAATGGGAACTCAGAAGTGAAAGTGAAATACCATTAATTACTTCCCATAAGAGCACTGGAATCATTAAAGCTTTCCTTACTAAATCACAAAGCAATAATGGTAGTACTTTAAAACCACTGTAAAGTAACTACACAGATAGCAGAGTCATTTCTGTTGATACCATTTCTTAAGATTTTTCACCTCTTTTTTTCCAGACTGTTCTCCAGGGGATTATTTTGCTTCCCCTCCGTGCCATATGCATCACATTCATTTTACTGCTAGCTTGGCTGTCTGCGTCAATTGCAACTTTCTCTCAGCCTGGAAGAGGATTTCTGCCACTGGAAGGATGGAGAAGGTGAAAAAGTGTTCAATATTTGTGAAAGCTAAGCTTTTTTTTTTCCCTAATATCACAAAGCCAGGATCTAAAGCTTTTTTTCCCTTTCACTCCTTTTGATTAATGATGATTCCTCAATTTTACCCATTCATATGAAGCAAATTTTTAATACATGTATTTTACTAGAATACTGGACCTTTTTAAATAGGTAAATTTTCAGTTGTCTTGAGGCAAAAAAAAAAAATTGTATAAAAACATTTATAGACTATTTCTAATCCAGGACTTATTTCAGTAATAATCCTAACAGGAATATCTGAGAAAAGAAATTCATTAAGCAAGTATTTTGTAACGTGACATAGGCTGAGCCTATGTAGCCTTTGTCATTTCTGCTATGCTATGATTCTGTGACAAAATTAGCTTTGACAGCTCCTCTCAGCTGCATTGCCCTTGAAGTGGTATTTCACAGCTGCTTCTGTGGGTTCTGGGTTTCAGTCACTCACTTCTGACCTCAAAGTACTGAAGTTCCCTTCTAGCCACGATGCACTGCAGCTGCAGGAGGAGGAGGAGGAGACACAGGAGGTGAATTCTAGCAAGACCTAAAGGTTAGGGAGAGTCCCATGAAAGGAATGTGTCCTCTCCTGTGGGAACATGTTCCAGTAAGGAAACATTGTTGTTTAATCTTACTTAAAACTGACTGTAAAAAACCAGTATCATTTACATCGATTCTTATGGAAAGGACACTAAATCTGCTAATCACTCCCTTCACAATAGTGTTATGGTACAATGCCATGAAATGTGCCATGAGAAATAGTGTACCTGGGAAGAGGCTTACACAAGGTGCTGTACACTACCTTATCTTCCATCAGGAAAATATGATCCCCTTCCCCTTTAGCCCTACATTCTGCTGGTGAGTAGCGTTGCCACCCTGTGTGGGGCCCCATTGCTGGTTAGGACTAGGAAATCTGTTAGGGGGCTTTTCTTTTGAAGTACAGAATAAAAACTGACTGTAAGCTGGACGAGATCTCTGTGTTTCTGTTTACAAGGAGGATGATCCAGACAACCCTCTCCAGCCTGACTCGTACGGCGTACTTCGTGATGGGATTCCAGGTTAAAGTGAAAGGGAAGGTAGCAAGTCTGTCAGAAGCACCAATCTTTGTTGCAGCTCCTCATTCAAGCTTTTTTGATGCCATTATTTGTGCCCTCACTGGAATGCCATCAATAGTGTCTAGAGCAGAGAATTTATCAACTCCAATATTTGGCAGTAAGTATTTATGAAAAAAAACCTAAAAGTTACAAGTCAACAACTTGGCATTGGGCCAAAAATTTTATCTCCTAAAGTGATGTAAGGGCAGACTTTTAAGGTCTATCTTCCAAAGATACTGACAAATTATTTCCAGTGAAATTCCTATGACACATTATCTTTTTGCATTGGTAAAAATGCCAAAATTATATACGATGTCATTTTGAACTTCTTTTATAGTGAAAGCATGTTTTGCAGATGCTCAGGTTGGAAACTTTCTCTTTCATTCTCCCAGTAGTAGCTCGAAAAATCTGTTCCACAGCTGTCTTTTGATAGTGTAGCCCACAAATGTGACTGGAGGTTATTTCAAAACAGACCCAAACTACAGTAGTCTGGAAAATACCATATTTATAAGATTAAACTTGCAGGCACTGTTATGGATTTTTTTAATGGGAGCAAGACCAGGAAAGAATAAAAGAGGAGTTACTCAAAAAGGAAATGCAGGGAAGGGAAAAGATCAGATGAGTCATGCTTCTATTATTTTCTCCTCCTTCTGGCACAAAAAGAATCCCCATTTGCATTATTGCTAGAATCAGCTGTAGACTTTCTGCTGGCTATACAGTAACCCAGAACTAAACACAGTAGGCAACATAGCAAAGTGTTTTTGTAGAAAAGAAATGGGCAGAGAATATATTGATTTTAGCTTAAAAGCACAGGATTGGAACAGAGAAGATAATTCTTCTCCAGGTTTCTCATCACAAAGGTCCACACATTCTAATGTAGATTTCTGATTAAATGAGGTGTTTTTTTGTGTAATTTACATTGAAACTGTGCATGCTTTGTAACAGAAAAGGGAAGGCTAAAACTACATTTTGGGTGCAGTCTGCCTAAGTTTGGCTTAAGCATGGCGCATGAGCACACCCAGTCAGGTCACTCTTTTGAATTGTGTGGAAATGCTTAGTGAAAAATAACAGCAATATTATTAGAATGTGGGTGAATCTTGCATGTTTATATCTACTGTAAAGCTCCTCAGCTGGCAGGCTGGGTATGTCTTCTGTGTCTTATTTCCCATTTTGCAGAAAGAGAATAACAATACTCTTATCAATTTAGTCTGGAAGTTGTTTGTGTGGAGTCTGTCTCCTAGTATATGAATAACATGTTTTTGCTATAAGGAAGCCTTGAACCCATGTGTCTTCTAAGCTCTAGCATAAGGCAATTTTTTTTAATCTGTTTCACAGCAATTTTAAGATCCCTTCAGCCTGTAGCAGTTTCTCGTCAAGACCCTGACTCACGGAAGAACACGGTTGCTGAGATAACTAGGCGAGCATTATCGAGAGGCCAGTGGCCACAGGTAATAAATACACCACTAACTTCTCTTCTACCATGTATTCCTATTCCCTATTCTTTGTGCATCACAATGTCACAAGTGGCCAGCTGGATAGGATTCTTAAAATGTACAGGAATGAAGTCTGCTCTCAGGTATATTATTGGGTTAAAAAGGGAAAAATCTGGTGTCCAGAAGGAGTTTTGTTGTGACAAATGGATCAGTTAAATCCAACCAGTACCAATTGCTGTTGCAAATGCAGATGCTCTTGAGTTTCTGTTTTCCCTTTTCAAGTCTTAACATGCTGCCTGCAGTGTAGCAGGTGAATTTTATTGGTATGTGTGGATCAGTATTCTGAAGTTAGATCACAGAGCTGTGCTCACACCAGGTGGAGGATGAGCAGTTGATAAGATGGGTAATCCAGACTGTCCAAGATCGGTACAAACAGTTCTTTAGCCCAAAACTTCAGTTTCTCACATAGAATATAGATAAGGTAGAGCTCAGTTCACTCTTCAAGTTACCCAAGATTTTTAATTGATCTGAACTGTGGAAGGATTTTGGCATGAAAGCAATAGTTATTGCTTCTGCAGTGTTTCCCATGGTCATTCCAAGCTGTTCTGCTTCCAGGTCCTGGATGGCTTTCCATCCAGAAAGATGGATGGATCAATTTAGAGCCTCCACTATTTTTTGAAATTTGTCAGTTAAACATGCACATGCCATTTTTTTTTTAGTACTGGGCTTACAGACTACCCAGGTGCTTATGATTTGCTAAACTGTTTTAGGTGAATGCCCTGGTAGACCTGATCTCTGCTGAAAGCAGCATGGGGAGGAAAGGGAAATGGGCTCCTGCACCAGTCCTGCACTCAGGATGAAACCTGGATATGTATCATGGCATAAATAGATTATGAGTCAAGTAATCTGGGAATCTCCAAGACTGAGTCAGCAGTACAACTGAGGGTGTCACTGGGTGATTCCTAGTCCTCTGCCCTGGCCACACTTTCTGATTACAGGATGTGTCCTGGAGGACTGGCTGTAACGTGCTGCGTGCAGTTCCCTCTGTCATACCCTTGAACAGTGTGACCCTTGGGTGTGACCTGCTGAGGCTTCTCTCACAGCTAGCCTTGACTTGTTCATTCAGACTGAAGTAGGAGCACACCTTGATCCAAACCATTGTGTGCTGGGGTGTTTTTAGAACGCTGCTTAGGATCCTGTAGTTTTATGAGAAACACAAAGCTTGTGTTCCCTAGGGGCCAGATTCAGTGTGTCACACTGCAGTTCACAGTGCACTTCATGTACTGTCTCAGACACTGATTCAGAAACTTTCTGGGTGCTGGTGTGTCTGAGTCACTGGGGTTCAGAGGCTGCTGTGGTGTGTAATGCCTTCAGAGCTCTGCCTCACAGCACATGCCTTCTCTGCCTTTTGCTCTGCTGCTCAAGCTGTGTTCTCATCACAGCTGGCATCTCACTGATAGCATCTCCACCTGTAAATGCCCAAATACCTCGTGCACTTCCTTTCAGCCCAAACTTCTATATTTACACACCCAGCAGCTCAATAAGGAACTGCTGTCAGAGGAAGAATTCTATTATTACCAACAACACTAAAATGACAAGTGAAACACTTAAAGCCTTTTGTACCATATTTCTGAACTGATAAAGGCCTTTCCCCAGAACTCCTTTCTTGGAAAGCATTGGTTTCCAAATCAAGATGGACCAGGTTAATAATATTGTGAGCATCCTTCATTAACATGTTTGTTTCCTTTGGAAACAGTAATGATATTCTTGTAATACAGTGCAACGGGTCACAGAGCTTGCATAAGGTCAGCCTGTGCATAACAGGTATGAAGGTATAATCCTTTTATGAAATATATGTGTGTGTATATATTTTTCTCTCTCTTTAAATCCAAGATACTGATTTTCCCAGAAGGCACCTGCACAAACCGATCCTGCCTGATCACATTCAAACAAGGTGAGAGATTTTGTCCTGTTGTTGGGGAAAACTATGTGCTGGTAATTTGATAGTTGTAGTAAGGACTGAACTTATGAAGATACATCATCCACAACAGCAGTGTTGTAATCCCTTACTTTAAAAGTTTCGGTGGCACTAAACCCACTCTTTTATACTAGTCAGCTTACCTCTCTGGTTTGTGGTGTTGTGTAGGATGCAAAATATCTGTGACGTATATGAGTAGTCCGTTGGGGGATTTTTCTGGGTACAGTTTTCATCTACTTTATTTACTCGGAAACTCAACTGTGATTGTTATGAGATAAATTTATGAATTTATGAATTTACATGATATTCTTTTATCTCAGCTAACAGTTGGGCTGTCTTAGATTCCTGTAAATTTTGCCATGCAAGACTTAGCAGCCAAGTTAAGTGTCTTTGCATAGCACTTAGCAAGCCAGGAGAACAAATAATTTTTGACAGAGAAACATACTTCATTGCACCACTGATCATTAGATTGTTGTGCTACCCTTCAGTAAAGAAAGGAGAGCAACATGACTGTCTTACAGTATCTTGGGTAGAAGTGTTAAAAACCATTACTCCGTGGCCAGATCCGTATCACTTGTGATGCTGAGAACACAGAGTGATTCAGGAAATGCTCAAAAGCCTTGTGAGCATCTCATCCTTTGAAATTAATGCCCGTCAATGGGGAAATAATGCACAGAAAATGAGTTTAAACAGTCCATGGATCTTAGGCAGCTTTTTCCTTGAGATGGAGCTGAACCCTTTTCTGTCACGACATCTTGCTGATTGTGCTCCTAATTCAAAAACAAATAAAAAACCAAAAACCCAACCTACAATGTACATAAACCCCAAATCAAACAACAAACAAAAACCTGAAGTAGAACACATCTCATTTTCCTTGTGTTTTTAAAAATGTCTCCTTCCAGGTACTGTTGTCTGAAATAAATCACTTATAGCTCCCAATTGCTGTATCAAGCTTAGTTGTAACAATTAGTTCTAATTTGTGGCTGCAGGTGCCTTTGTTCCACGAGTCCCTGTCCAACCTGTGTTACTCCGATACCCCAACAAGCTGGTGAGCAGAACACTCTTCTCTTACTAACTAATAATACAGAAGGCAAAAGTCTGACTTAAGTGGTACCTACAATAAATACTTTGCATTGTCACTGAAGATTATATTGTCCTGAGCTTTAGCATTGAAGAGCTCCTGGAAGCAGCCAGGCTTCCCAAGTGTCACCATGGTGTAGTTGCTATTCTGACTGTGAAAAATTACTGCTGGGTTCTTAGCTAAAGGGGGAGACAGGAAAGTGTTGCGGAGGAAGTTGGAAACTTCCTGCAGTGCCACAGAGCCTGTACTTTGAAGTCTAAAATGGACACAACTTCCCTATTAGTCATCGTTTTTTGGTTAACCTCAAGATAGCCTTACTGCAAAAGGACTTGTAAAGTTTCTGAACGGAAGCAAAGCTGAGCCATGCAGTACATCCAGCACCCCTCCTCAGGAGAGCAGCTTTGCAGATGTTCTTTTCATGCAGCATTTCTTCTGCAGCTCCACTTTACTCTGTCTGTAAGGCTGGGACCTTTTCAACTTTTTTAAAATTACCTGGTCATCCAGCAAATCCAGAAAAGACCAAACTTTCCCTTCCTAATGTTTTGTGAAGATGAAACATATGGTTGTTATTGTTATTTGCAAAGACTCCTTTGTGTAACTGTTATACAAATGAATGTCAAGTGAACCGCTCAAGGGGATTGGTATCGAATTTCACTGAGAAGATTTAAGGATCTGCCAGTACACACTGTAAAAATAATGTATAACAATAATAAACACAGAGACAGGAAAAAAAAAAGAAAAAAACAAATTATCAAAGAAAAAGCATGATAAATTATGCAGAAATGAGACATATTTATGAGAATGCCTCTCTAAAGGCTCTGGTAAGGCCCACTGACAAAGTCTTACCCATTTTTCTTTTCCCTGCTTCTGTTGTTTAGATCAGAGAGAATGATTTACAATATCTAACTAACTATAAATGTTATTCCCAATTGTTTATAGAAGTCTGCTGTGCTTATTTCCATATTTTTAAGGCAAGGAATCCTATTCGCCTTAACACCTTTATTTATTTTCACTAAAGGCCTATAAAAACATCATTCACTTTTACTAAACTTGTGCCTGTTTTAAATTGTAACTTATCTGCTTGCTAGCTTTCATCTGGTTTTGTCATACATTTCTGTGTTTTATTATTTCCTTAGGATACTGTGACCTGGACATGGCAGGGCTATTCATTGTAAGTTTCTTAATCCTACTGAAAATTATATACAGAAATTTTTCCCCTGTTGCTAAACAGTCTGCCAAACAGATTCCACTATGCCAAGACACATGTTCTTCAAGATCTGTTTTTATGGGGGGGAGATAGCTGGGGATAATGCTGTCATGCAGTAGATTTCATATCTGAATGGCTAGAGAAAGGGTTAGCAAAAGAAAGTATTATTTCCATTTCCACCACTCCTTTTATTTTCATTTTCTCCTGTTTTGCACATTACATTAGAACAAAGGAAAGTATTAAACAACTGCACTGAAAATATGTCTGGAAAATACTTTTCACTTTTCAAATATTCATTAAAATGTGCATTTTCAGAATCCATATACCACATTTTCATGTGGAATATGTAGTGTATCTAAGCACAGTAGTCCTGATTTTCTAACATTTGTAAGGCAGTTAATTTTGAAACACATCTGGACTAGCGGAGCAGATCCTAAGCACCTTTTAAGCCATCTTAAATATTTATATATATGTATTTATAATATATATAACATATATATATTATAATATATAGAAATATATATTTTTTATATATATATACTTTTTATATATATAATCCTAACATCTTCACACTTAGACAATGGACATGATGAAATGTCCATTTTGGTTTCCCAAGATTTTTTTCCTGTTTCTACTACTGCTGATACATTTATCAGCTTACTGAGATTAATGAACATTGCAAATTCAGTACATGCTACAGATTTCCTCCATGGAGGATTTATGCTGAAATATTAAAATAGAGCTGTATCTTCTGTTATGATAGATGGAGTAGGAATAGGCAAAGAAAGAAATTAAATCAGAGGTATTCCCATGGGAGGGAGGGGGCTGCCCATTCAGTCAGAATGGAGAAATGCTCTGAGCCTGGTGGCTGGATGGGGAAGGCTCAAATCAAAACCTATGAGCAGGTGAAAGGAACTGCTTAGCAAAATCATGAGGAGAGAATGGATGGGTGGAGAAGAATCCATAGATTCTTAATAAAACTAACTGGAACCAGGAGAAGAATATTCCCTGCACAAACATGGACATCACAAAATGCAAAACTGTCTCTTTGTAAAACTTCCTGGATATTGTGGCCAGTACCAAGACAGGACAGTATCAGTCTCCTCAGAAACCTCCTGACATAGTTCCTGCTTTCACTTACTACTTATCTCTTACTTTGGTGCTTTACTGGGAGGAATACTGTTAGAAAATCAACCATTAAGAGTGGACTTGTGTAGGAGATAGACAGGATCCCATAGGTTCTCTCGCCTTTTCCCTTTTCTTTTTTGTCCAAAACAAGAACAGAGAAAGACTGCTTGAAAGTTTTCTGTTATAACATTCCTGTTGTAAAGATCAAATGTGCATTTCTGCTTAAAAATCGTTGTGAAAAGAGCAAGTCTGAAGTGACTGTGCTTATCCGCTTTAGCACTTCCTTCCTCCCCCGAGCTTATCCGTTGATCCTAAAATTTGTGACTTTTTAAAAAAGCACTGATGGTCCTGACCCTACTGGCCCTTCATTAACACGTCTGTGTAAATTTTACTGTAATTTGAAAAATGACTAGTAAATACTAACAAATCCAGTTCTGCTTAAGAAAGTTACTGGTCCTATTTTGCAGCTGAGAGAATAAAAGATGAAGTAAAGCTTCTTCTCAGAATCAAAGCTCTTAAAGTTTAAAATCCAGTATCCATGGACTTCCTTAAAGAGAGGGAGACATTTTACTGGCCAAAGAGCTGTGCAGAATTGTTAATGTGCATGGGAGCAGACAACAAGTTGCCTGCCCTGTGAGCAAGCAGCAGCTATATGCAGAAGCCCTGTTGGAAAAAATGTGAAAAGTAACTTTTTGGGAAACTTCACTGCAAGGTACTTAAAAACCTTGCCTAATACTGGCTTTGGGTTTTTGTGTTTTAAAATGTTTAATCTACTGACATGCGAATTCTTCTGTTTTAAATAAGTAAAATTAATTTTTGTCCCTCTTTGCCTGCAGTAAAGAGCTGTGCATAATGACACTGTGTCAGATCTTCACAAGATTAGAAGTTGAGGTAAGAATTGGAAATATTTTTGTATTAAGATTTAGCAACCAGGGAATTTCTGCTTTAATATATTCACAATATAATGCATTATTCACATTATTAGTTATTTTTAGTGAACGATAAACAAATGTCTCAGAAACAAGAACAAGCATCATAGTAAGTAATAGATTTAATTTGTTGTCCATATGTATGTATCATTCTGATGAGTTTCTAAGACAGCTGCTGGAAATGTCTTTATTTTTAGAGCATTATAAAATCACTGTTAATTATCACCACATGAATTCTACAGATGTTAAAACTAAGAATTAACATACATTCTGTCAAAGGTAACAACTTCTTTTTCCCACCTCACCATTTCTCTGATCTCTTCGAAGTAAAATTCTCTTCCTCACTGGAAGACTGGATTGTCATAGATTTCTACAACTAAGAGCCCATTCAGTGTTCCTGTATAGTGCATGCATTAGACACATATTTGTAGAGGGTGTAATCAAGAGATAATTCTCCTAATAATTTTGTTCAGTAGGGCATAGCTATGTGATTTATATACATGGGAGCAAGAAACACTTAATGTAGTCCTTCCCATTGAAGGAAGAGCAGCATTTTCCATACTTCAGAAGAGACGACAAACTTGTTTTTTAGAAAATAAATTTCATGTTCCAAGAGATGAAACTGAAACATGAAAAAATTTTCAGCTTTCACAGCAGCATGTGTCCCCAAAATGAAACTAACTTCTTAGAATCAGTGCAAAAGCCTTTCAGTTTCTAAAAAGAGAAGGAACACATTTTCCTGTGGAAGCAGGGGATCCAACTATTCCTTTTAGAAGTGGACATTTCTGTTGCTGTCCCATGCTGTGTGCAAGTAGCCTCTCCACTCCCACCAGTCTTGCAGTGCCTCTACCTGCTGTGCAGGAGCAGTGATGAGCTCCAGGGCTAACACACTGGGATATTGAACATGAAACTGAGCCTGGCAGTGAGTTTTAGGGCTGCAAAAAATACAGCAATTGGCAGATTCTGTAAGAAGAGAGACTAGGTCACAAACAGATCAGAGAAATATTTTTGCTATTGAAAGAGGTGTGAAGAATCTTCTTACAGGACTGAATTTGACTGGGAAGATGTACTTGCCATGCTCCAGCAGATAAGCAGCTGAGGTGTGAGATCATACAGCCACTGCAGGAGGTCAAGAAACCAAATTCTTGCTGCTCAGCTGTTGTTTCTGGCAAACAGGTTTTATGAATAATTGTAGGGGTTTTTTTTGGAAGGAGATGAAGGTGGTGTTTAGGCTGCCAGGAATTTACGTTGCACTGTGAGCAAGACCTCAGCCTCAAGTGAAGTAATGACCACTTTCAAAACCATGACCATGTTTGCGTAGATAAACCCGGAGTTATGACTTCTTCTCACCCAGGGACGTCAGAGATTTCGGTGTACTGTGTGCCTGGGCTTTCTCAGTTTAAGAGTTATGTGACTTCTGAAGGGGAGCTGTAATAACCAGGAACCTATTTCAGACCTTGAACAAAGCTGGCAACTGCTTGCAGAAGGAATGAAATCTCAAATATTCCTGTCAACAGCTGGACTTCTCCTCTCCTTACAGGAGACACAACTTTTAATTACAAACAGAAAATTTTTATGGTTATTTGACAGATAACCAATTCCATAAACTCATTTATTTTAATTATAAAGAGAAAGCATTCCTTAAAAACAAACTTTAAATGGCTGTTCAGGACAAACTGTGTTTATATGGGACAGTTAGCACTATAATAATGCATCCCCAGCAACTGCAGTATAACTAAAGCAACACACTTAACAAAGCACATAATTAACAACTTTCTTCCAATGAACCATGAGCAACACCTTATTTTGGAATCTTTGTATTCTAGGAATTAAGGGCAGGGTGCAGAGCAGCAGAACTCAGATAAATTATAACCATAGCTGGGGGAAGGCACAGTAAACAGAGCTGTGAGCAAATTCTGAAGAAGAAAGAGGAAAGCACTCCTCCACACACACTATTTTGCAAACAGGTGCTGGTTCATGCTACAATAGATAATAGTTCATCTAGAGGCTATTTTGGTGACAAGGTACTTCCAAGTTCTTACATAATAATGCTGAATCCTCAATAGTAAATAAGTTTCCATTTAGATAACTGGGGTGTTTCCTAGGTGTGGTAGGAGAGGGTGTGGTTGGAGTTCCAAAATTGTATCCAGTTAGTGTGCTACTTACAACTCAGAACTATGATTCCTTAATGTTGTTGTCGGGGGGGGGTGGAATGTACAGGAAACTTATCAGTCACATGCTGACAGATACAACTAACAGGTACAAAGTGGGACTGCAGTGTGTATTTAAAAACATTAAAACTCTCACATACACTAGTCTAATATGTAACATCACTTTAAAAGGATCTTTGAAAAGAAGTGTGCAGTATTTCTTACCAGTACAGCATTTAATCTTCTAACTAAGTACATATTTATTATACTTTCCTTCTCTGGGGAGTTGATTTTACATATTAAAGAAGCTTCTACCAATCCTTGAGAGTTTTGCAGTAAATCTCATTTGTGTGGGGAGGGCAGAGGAGCCTGAGCAGTTTCTGAGGTGGCTGAGACCTCTAGCGCCCAGTCCTTTCATTGCATGGCTGATGGTTTTCTCCTGTTCTCCCACACTCAAACAAAAATAAGAAATTGCTCATGTTCCTAATGAAGTGGTAACTATTGAATTGATTGGATAACTCATCCCTTTCAGTTTCTGCCTGTTCATGTTCCTACTGAGGAAGAAAAGAATGATCCAATTCTTTTTGCCAACAGAGTCCGACAAACCATGGCAAAGTAAGTATTTGATCATCAATAAAACCTCTGAGAACTGTTCTTTTATATCCAGCAATTCCACATATAGCCTAGCCATAAAGTACAATTTAGTCAAGTCCCAGGTACTGTACATAGGAATTGCTCTCGATTTTCACTAAGAGGTGTCAAAAATCCTGTACTAGATTACCCTGATTGTTTTTACATGGAGCATAAAAAAGGTTGTCTTACATTGGAACATGGTATGTTAAATTCACAGAAATCTGGAATAAAAGGATCTCTCCTTGCTTGGCAAGGATGAGTGGGTGGTGGTTTGTTCTCCAGCATTACTGGGCTGCATTTACAAGATTGTAAATCTTAAAACCTCATGGTGCTGCTACTCATAACGTAGTTTCATGGTGTGGTTTCACAGTTTCATGAAATGGTGTATATTGCTTTGTGCTACCTGCAGCAGTGCAAGAATAAATTACCATTTGTTTCACGTATCAGAGAAGGGAAACCGCCTACAAAAAGCTATTTTCATATATACAAAATTGATTTTGCTTTTCCTTAATTTTATTTCAGTGCTTTGAATGTGCCAATCACTGATCACACTTTTGAAGACTGCAGACTGATGATTTCAGCAGGGCAGTTGACGTTACCCATGGAAGCTGGGCTGGTGGAGTTCACCAAAATTAGCAAGAAACTCAAGTAAGGGAAGTTTTATTGCTTGGTCACATAATTACTAAAGTGCTGCAGGTGTTGATGGCCGTCTGTCAAAGGTTAAATAACCAAAAAACAGACTTGGCCATGTGTAATACAGTGTATTTCTGCATACGTCTTACATAAATTACAAGGAAATCAGAGATGAGGAACATCCCAGTAAGGACTAATCCTGAGTAATTTTTGTCACCACTGTTGCAGGAGAAAAGATTATTCTCACCAAAGGGTGAGAAAAGTAGAGCACTTGATGGTAATCTTGGTGGAAATTTAAATTGCTTTAGTGGTGAGGCACTGGCAGCTTGTAGCAGGAAGTAAAAAGCCTTTTTTGGCCTTGAAGTTTCCAGCCTGAAACTTCAGCTTACTGTTCTTAGTTTTACTGTGCAGCCATGTGTCACTAGTGATGTCAGTTTTTTCTGTCTGGATACAGTAGAATTTAAGGACTGAGCCATGTACTCCAGCGTAGCTGTGGTGAAATCTGAATGTGTCCAATAAATCTTGCCTTATTATTAAGTGCTGTATATCCATTTATAGAATTCCATTGGGAATAGTTACCTGGCAATCCTAATTATTCTTACCGAGGTGCAGTGGTGTATTTTGCAGAGATCTGACTGTTCTGAGGCTCTAGCAATACTGGTGTTTGGGTAGAGAGCTTGCTAATTGAGCTGAGACTTGCTCCCTCTGTCAAGGAAATACCCTAGAGCATGATGCAGCAAAATACTGCTACACCTGAATTTATGGTAATTAAAAGCTCTCTGCTGGAGCAGCCTAGTAATTGGACAGACAATTCTAGGTTTGAGAAATTATTCTATGGAAGTCTGACATAGCCAAGCGTAGAACTGCCTGCTTTTAATATTAATAACCAGAGAGGAGCAGTCCTTAATTACTGATTTAAAGTAAAATATCTGGTCTGAATTGCCCTGTTTGGCAATTTTTCATCTTTGAACACTGTAATAACGCCTACTGAAATTCCATCTGTCCAAGAACTTCTGTATAGAAATATCTCCTCTCCCTCATGTTTGCATAGCCTAAAATGGAATCATGTCAGAGAGCAGTTGGATACTTTTGCTGCTATTGCAAGTGCTTCCAAAGGGGGAAGAATTGGAATTGAGGAGTTTGCTGAGTACTTGAAGCTGCCTATTTCAGATGTCCTCAAAGAGCTGTTTCTGCTTTTTGACAGGGTGAGTAATTGGTTAAGTGACTAGATGACAATATTTTGTTAGAAATCACGTACCGAAAGGATATTTATTGTATTTCATTATGTCCAGCTCAGTAAATGCTTCTTGATTAACAGTTTCTGTAAGCAAGGTAGGTGACTTAAAGTTTTGTTCATAAGTTTCAGTGGAGAAAACATTCTTTAGTTTCTGCCTTGTGAGATGGCAGCCATCCCGTGGACCAAGTTACTCCACCAGGATCACACAATAATCTTCATGCTGGTAATAGCTGAATATTTTCTTCTGCTGACTGCAGATTTTGATCTTAAGTACATTTTGATAACTTAGTTAGCTGTTGTAATTAATTAGATAATTTAAGGCAGAGTGAACACTGCAGTGCTCCTGCTGTGCTTGTAAAGGGTGCTCTTAGACTTTACAGGGACTCCTCTTGCTTCTCTCTGGCCATAAAGGGGGCTGTGTGTTAAGATGATCATTAAGGCTTTACCCCTAGTCAGTGCTAATCTGTCCAATTCTCTCCTCTCTGAGGATGACAAAAATGGCTGCATTTCTCTCTGTACCAGAAGCATCAAAGACTAGAGCAGAGGTAGAATTACTCTTACTTCTAGGCCTCCACATGTGCTGCAGTGCACACAGCCTGTTGTCCTGCAAGAGCCTGTGGACTGGAGGTTTTCTCTTACCATAAGAGCTTTCCCAACTCACCATCACTCTTCCTGACCAGTTAGCCTTAGCAGTACACCTGTCCTTGGGATGCCATGGTATATGCTGATTAAAACTGTTTCAGGATTTTTCCACATAAAAAGTTTTTACAAACTCTAAAATAGGAAAGAGTCAAACATATGTCCTGATCTGCTGAATGCCTTGAAGCTCTAGCAGAGCTAGGTACTCATCCTTTTGTCATTCCTGCCTCCCCATCTTGGACTATTGGCTCCTGAGGCATGTACTCTCAGTCCTGAAGCACAGTACCTACATCAGAAATGTGCAGTGGCAGCCAGAATAATTAAGGGCAATCATACTCCTTTCACTTTCTTTATATGGTGCAACATCAATGACTAGAACTAGCAAAGTAATGCTCAATTCACTAAAATTTTGAGGGAATAAAAGATTGTAAAAACAAAGTGCAAGGCTGCATTCACCTTTAAGGAGATCAGCACAACTGAGGAACAGTCACACTCATTTAATAGAGCTGTTTTCAAATTGCTTCAGGTATGAGCACAAGCATTCTGAGACTTCTGCTTTGTGGGTTTCAACCTCATTATTTTTTTTCTCTAAAATGGTTCCTCAAATCACATAAACAAACAATGCAAAGAAGAAAAGAAATAGGGGCGTATCAACACCCGACAGAAACTAGTGAGACATAACTGGCAGCCAGAAACATGCACAGACACGACGAAGCCTAAGCATGCAGATAAGCTGTGTTTTGCCCACACCCAAGTCAGACACAAAACAGCTTCAGAGAGCTACAGAACACTGGATCTCCGAGTGTCTCACTTCAGAAAATCTTTGCAATGTTCCTTGCTAAAGCTTTGCTGAGTGGAGGAAGTGGTAGTAGTCGTGGAGGAAGCCTTGCACGTGGCCTTGGAGGGCTGCTAACAGGAGGTGGAGGTGCAGGGAATATTGGAGGACTACTTGTTGGAGGTCTCGTCAACCTTATAAGTGAAGCAGCAGCTCAGTATAATCCAGAGCCACCTCCACCTCCTCGCAATCATTTTACAAATGTGGAGGCTCAGGAGAGTGATGAGATCAGACAATTTCGTCGCCTGTTTGCCCAGCTGGCTGGAGATGATATGGAAGTGTGTGCCACCGAGCTAAGGGACATCCTGAACAAAGTCCTTTCCAGACACCAAGACTTGAAGGCAGATGGCTTCAGCTTGGACACCTGCCGTAGCATGGTCGCCGTTATGGACAGCGATGCAAGCGGCAAACTGGGATTTGAGGAGTTCAAGTATCTGTGGAACAACGTCAAGAAGTGGCAATGTGTGTACAAGCAGTACGATGCTGGTCAGTCAGGCGCTGTTGGGAGAGCCCAGCTGCCAAACGCCTTGAAAGCTGCGGGGTTCCAGCTGAACGAGCAGCTGTGCCAGCTGATCGTGCGCAGGTACGCCGCCGAGGATGGCAGCATGGATTTCAACAGCTTCATCAGCTGCCTGGTGCGCCTGGACAGCATGTTCCGGGCCTTCAAGGCCCTGGACCAAGATGGAAGTGGGCGCATCAGAGTGACCATTGAAGACTGGCTGCAGCTGACCATGTATTCGTGAAGGTGTGGCAAAGAAGTGGCTTTGTGTGGAAGATACAGCTGGAGGACTACACTCCTCTGCTACACAACTGTAGTCTTTGCCTTTTGTCTTTCTAAGGCAGGTGTAGCTATTGGTAGATGGCTCAGCTTCAAGTGATTCCTCTTGTGCATGCACTAGTCTGCTTTTCTGAGGGGTCTGTGTAGGTTGTTGATTGGGCAGTTGCGTAAGTTCAGAAACTTCTAGATTCTAAGGTTAGGGAATATATTTGGAAAGATCCAATATATTGGAAAGATCAAAGCTTAGTTACTTTTTCATGTAACGTGGCTTGTATAACTATTATATAAAAAAGCTCCTGTTTGGTGTTGATATTGCTGTTCTGATTTGCCAGCAGTCACTAAGCTGGAATAAAGGCTGTTTGCCTGAAGGCAGTCACTGGTAGAGTCTTGTGCAGTTATTTCTAACAAGGGGAACATTAGAGTTGCAGTAACTGTAATGATCAGTGAACTTACATAATCATTCAATTTCCTTTCTACTTCTGCTTTTTCATGCTTAGCTGCTGAAGCAAAACCTCAGTTTTACTGTCAGTTCTATTTGGTGGCCAGGACAAAATTGAAGACTTACATGAGACTACTTCTGCAATGATCTCCTTTCTACAGTTCCATGAACTAGTCTTTTCTCTCTTTCCTTCAAGCCTAAAGCAAACAACTTAGAATACTACATTTATATTTAGCGAAACTTGAAATAATTATGCAGTCACATAGCAGACAGAGAGCCAAAGTCAACCTTTGGCCATCTGAGTGAAATTTACACAGAGTGCAGCATCCCACTCAAGGTAGTTATGCAGTTCTGGCTAAGATGTCAACTTCTGAGTAAAAAAATAAAAGGAATAACATGAACTGTCAAAAGTGCATTTCTTTGAATTAAGGATTACATTGTTGATCAAAACAGGTCTTGCACAAGGCAGATTTCTTGGCAAGGCTCTGCTGCTTTAAATGAAAATTGTCTCGTGTGTGTGTGAGCTGGATGGAATGTGAAAAGATGAGTTAAATCGACAGCCTGGCACTAGAGACAGTCTCCAGATGTGAGAGTCCTCATGCCCCTGCCCTTCCCCAGGGACACAGCAGTGAGTCATTGAGAAATACCACTCAATACCTGCAGGCCATCTGCATGTTAATGGGGTACTGTGGGTTGGTTTGGTTTGTAAATTTCCATGGCTTTGTTTTCTAAGTCTTGCACTTACACTTGGCAAATATTATTTTTCAAATTGATGAGATATCCTCCCTGGTATACTTGCAGAAACCTTTTACTTGAAACTGACTTAAAATTTGTGCCCAAACCTTTCTCCTCCAGTGCTTTGTTTAAGAGCAAACAGAAAAATATTCATACTATCCCAGAGGAAAGAGGCTAATTCCTTCCTAACAGCATTCAGCCTCCTCCCAGTTCTTCAGTGGAAAAGCACTCAGTTATCCATTGTGCCACGTAGTGCCATTTGGGCTCTGAGTAATAGAAAAGTGAGCAGGAGGTAAAGTGTGATATCCTTCTCAAAAGTATTGATGCAGTAGTACTTTAAGCTTTATACTGCATCTGGCTTGCAGTCCCTGTGCAAATCTAAATGGAGAATGCTTGTAACAGTGCAACTTTCTTGTTTTCCAAAGTCTGAGATTTACTGTTCTATATAAAAAACTAACAACAAAACCCCCGTTACCACAGCACAGTATAGGGAAAATAGTAGCAGAACGCTGGCTTCCTTAAAGAAAACAAGAGTTGTTAAGGTTACATTATGTTTTGATTGTTTTGTGTAGCGTAACTACAAATACCCAAATTCTGATGTTCTACTTTACCATGTAGAGAACTGGAGCTTAGCTCCCACGTTGCTTCCTAAAAATATTCTTGGGTACATAGGCTGCAAACACAGTTAGATATGCATAGAAAGAAAATTACAAGTGCTTTTTGCTGTGGTGTTACACTTAAAGTTTTCCCGTATTTTCAGTTTAACTTCCATTTCTTTTCCCAGGCAGCAACCCCATCATTTCTCCTTAACCAGAATGCCAGAGCATTTGGAAGTTAGCCAGCATCCTAGAGTTTAGTAGAACTAGTCACAACATGATCTTGTAAGCATAGTGGCTTTATTTCCTACTAAAATGGCTGGAGTTCTGTCTGACTGCACTCAGTTTTGATTCCTGAGTTTTCACACTTTAATGAAAGTAATATGACCTTTATTTTGTCTTTTTTTTGGTCATGTTTCCATGTGCAGCGACAGCTGTGTTAACTTCTTTCAGAAGTTGTTTTTAATTAAATTATTTTAAAGTTTATTTCCCAATTCTTTTACTGTGATACATATTCTTGACTTTGAAAATAAATTTTTAAAATATTCTAATCACATCAAACAATCCTTTGCTAAGAATACAGCCTGCAAGACTGTCCAAAAATAATATTCTATGGAACTTTGAACAATTATCTGCACTCATGCTTCGGTTGTTTTAAGACTTTATATTTGTAATGTTACACTTTAAAGTTAAGTCTGTTACCTCTGAGAACTACAATGCAGACAAAATACTGAAAGTCAAACTCTGCACCACAATGAGAGCTCAGACTTGTAAATAAAACAAATTGTAAAAATGTATATGGGACAACATTGTCCTTTTCTAATGATTAAAAACTGTCAAAAGTTATAACCCTTAAACACCCATGAAAGTAACTTAAAAGTTCATAGCTTATATCTGTGCTCAAAAGTTTACCTGAAATTCACAGGTTTCTGAAGTACAAGATGTTCAAAGTCAATCAAAAGGTCAATCAAAAAGATTGGTTAGACCATCAATATAAAGAGAATGGCAGTTGTCTATGCAAAAGAGTTCTGCATTGGTTTTGGAGGCTAAATAAAATTATATCTTAGAAGTTTTAAATATTGTGAATAGCTTGATGATGACAGGTTAGTAATACTGATTTCATTATATTATTACGCATATTTTGTTAATCAAGAACTATCTGAAAATCTAAATTCAATTACTGAAATCCCTGTTTCATAGCATCCAAAATTTTCAAAGTGCTCTACAGAGCAGCCTTAATATTCTCCCCTGGCATATTGCACTGTTCAGCAGCAGAAAACCAAGAGCAGTAAGGTTAAGGTTGGTATGCTCAAGTGGGCATTAGAAGTTGGTAGGAGAGCCAGAAATAGAATCCTAGTCTGGCTCTTTGCTGCAGATTTACACAGCTGACCACCCCTCTCTCACTTGGCTGGAAAAGTTTTGTGTTGTTCTCATATGTAGGGACTCCACTTTCTAAGAAAATGTTTTTCTTGTTGAAATGCAAAACATATTATCCACAAAGGGAGCTCTGCTTTACACTTCAGTTTGCTTTTAAAACATTTTTGATGTATGCGCTTATTGTGAATATTCAAAACAATGAACTGCTTGTCATCTCTATTATCTGTCATTACCTGCTCTGTCTCCCACCATATAAGATTTGCAGGTGGCTTTTGCCTAGAGAGATGTTCCCCAAAACACTCAAGAAACTTCCAGTGTGGTGACAGAAACACTACTGATCCTGTCTGCAAATATAATGCAGCTTACACAGAATTAATCACAAATCCCATCAAAGCAGGCTTCAAATGTTTTGTTGATGTAGCTTTGTAGTTAATGCATTGAAATGTTTATTCAGATCAAAACTGCAATTATTACAGAGGCTGTTCCAATGAATTCCTTGCCTTTCTGGCTTAAAAGGTAGAGGAGTGCATTGGCTTCCAAAGAGCATGCAGGGCAGTGCATAGGCTTCAGAGGAAAGCTTAAGATAAACCAGGTAGATTTGGTTGTCCTTTCACTGACATATATTTTATTGCTGAAGGTTCAAACTCAAAGCAACAAGCCTCACTCTTGGCCTGTTGTTTCTGCATTGTGTTGTATTGGTCTCTGAACTTCAGCAAGTGCCAGTGCTGCATGCGCTGCTACAGTTATCTCAAACACATGAATTCCAGTTACTCTTAGAGCCTTCCTGAAAGTCACGTACTAAAGAAAAACTTGAAGTTGTTTTAAATCTTTTTGTTTGTGTTTTGTTTGTTCATAAAATAGGAATTTATACCCAGTTTGTAGCTATTGAAAACACGTATTATTGCTACTCCAGCAATTGTATTACGGATTTAGTGAGCTCTTAGGTTTTTTTCCCAGGAAGAACAAAAATCTCAAGTTTTGTAAACTGTCTTAGTGCATGTGTTGTGTTTGATTTACAGAAAAGCTTTTAAAGTGATTTGCAGTATTAACTATAACTACTGCCATGCATGTTTGGGTTACAGAATGGAGATGGCACCATCGACTTCAGAGAGTATGTAATTGGTTTGTCTATTCTTTGTAACTCAGCCAACACAGAGGAGACTATTCGGATGGCATTTAAGGTAAGTTCAATTTAGTGTAAATCTACAAACCTGACAAATCAAGACTGACTGTAAGTCTGTTAGCTTTCAAATCATAAGTTTATAGCTTCAATCTGTTATGCAAATGTGAGTAATTCTCTTAAACCAATTGACATTTAGAGTGTGAAAGGGAGGGGAAGAATTGCAGGCATCATAGAGAAGGGTTTCAAAAGCCATCAGAAGGCACTAATGAATATGTAACTTGGCAGGCTAACTCAAAAAATTATTCAGCACCACTTGTAGTTTTTTTTTGCCTGAGGTTTTTTTCTGCTGTGATTCTTCAAGGTCACAATAGATGGAATAATATCCTCTTGTGGGTTAAGCCTCACTAGAGTCATTGTTCTTAACAAAGAGGAGGGAGAAAAAACATAAAGGGCTGTTCAGGACTGGCACATTGAAAACTGGACTGCATCTAAGAGCTGCTGGTTTTTCCTGTGGTGCCCTGATAGTACAAGCAGTCAAGGAGCAGTAGCTCCTTTCACATTCAGGTACATGCAGACAATACATGACCAGGCGTGCCCATGTTGTGAATCCTTGGCTCTTTTTTCAGTAGCTCTTTGACACAGATCCAGTTGTTTTACCCATTAGTCTGGTCTTACGAACTCTATTGAACAACAGATTGAGATACCACTCATGTTCATTATAAACTGGGTGCTTCCTAGTACTGATGCATACTTGGGAAGTACCAGAGGCTTTGTGGCAATCCATTATATCCACTAGCTTCTTTTCAGATAAGCACTAGAGCTGTTCAAGGTGATTTGTTCATTTTTAGGGATCTTTCATCAGTACAGATTCCTATGAAGAAGCAAGCCTAGCAGCTATTGCTGTTCCATTGTGTTGTTTCCTAGACTATACTGTTCACAAGCATGCTGATTATAAAATCAGTAATTTGTTTTAATCTCCAGTTTCAGCACAAAACAACTGGTTTAGCCGGTAAAAGCCTGTTTCAGTCCAAAATGGAACTGTGGGTTCCTTTTGCTACTTGTTTTCAGTGCCAATAAATGTCTTTTCCTTCACAATGGCAAAGTTTGCCTGTAGCAAGTATTTAAGAATTACAGCCATCCATCCCTTGTATTTCTCCAGGAGTGATTCATAGCAGATGGTTACTGTCACTGCACTGGGCAGGATGGGATGATCAGTGTACATCAACTGACTGCATTCCAGGAACCAAAATTCCTTGTTAATTATAATTAGTTCCTTAGTGAGTGATCAATCACATACACTAAAATTTAGGTATGTCAGAGCATAAACTGTGATAGCAAGTTTAATCTGATAGCAGATGTGCTATAACCTAACAAAAATGGAAACTAAAACCTAAGATGTTCCAGTATAGACTGGCTGAATCCAGTAGACTCTTAGAATAGCTCATGGTGACAGTAAGCATACATCTTTGTTTATGTTTTATCAGTTTTATATTATTTTATCAGTGAACTATGAGGTTTATTTGTTTGTTCTGGTAGAATGTTCTCTTCCCAGCTGTAGTATGGACATTGCTCTGCAAAGCGTCTGCTTAGTCTTATCCCAGGCTCTTCAAATCCCAGGCATTGTTCACAGATCTCCTGAGTGCTGGAAAGCCACGATGAGTGGCTAATGTGCACAGAGGGTTCATAGGCAAAGTGATGCCAAAGTACTTCTACACGTTCTGTCTCTTCCAGCTCTTTGACATGGATGAGGATGGCACTATAACAGAAAATGAGTTTGCTTCTATCATTCAGTCAGCACTGGGGCTGCCTGAGCTTGATGTTTCTGTGCTCTTTAAAGAAATAGATGCAGATGAAACCGGGAAGCTCTCCTATGGTAAGCTACGTCCTTTTGTAAGAAAGAATACTCTGGCTGTCATATTGACAAGGGGTTTCCTTTTTTAATTCCCTCAAGAGAACCTGATGGTTCTCATATGTTGTTTCTGGGGATAACTGTTGAAGCACAGACCTAGATATTTTGTGTGATACTCCTGGGTTTCCTTAGAGGGAACTAACTGGAGATCAGCTTCAGTGAAAGAAGCAGGCACTGAAATTTTCTTTGATTCTGTTGCTGCATATAGTATCTGTGTTTTTTAATGTTTTTCAGAGGAGTTCAAGAACTTTGCACTCAAGCATCCAGAATATGCCTCATTGTTTACTACATACATAGATCTACAGAGACACCAGTTAGGTATGTTTGAGGATCATGACACTGAGCCACTCAAAGGCAAACACAGCCCAGTTAGAAGCACAGCCCTGGTCTCAGAAACAACACCATTTGCAAGAAATAAAGTCTGTCCTGAAGGCAGTGAAGAAGATAGCTCAAGTACCTCTGACAAAAAGGATGACTGAGAAGAGTTAAATAATTCAGTTAAGAATTTTTTCCCCAGCTGTTTATAAGCACAACTGATGTAAAGTAGAGATGGAAGTTAAAACTTAAAAAAAAAAAAGTGGGTGTTTTTTTTTTTTGTTTTGTTTTGGTTTGGGTTTTCTTTTTGGTTTTTTGTTTTTTTTTTTTTTTTTTTTACTTTCATATCAGGAGGAGTTATTCCTGTTTGATTGTAAGGGGAAAACCACTGTCAATCCTTAATGTCAGTATCACAGTACTGGGAGTGTTGTTCAGTGTCTTCCAAGATCATGCTTCCACAAAAGTAACAGGTGTGCTAAGAGGGGTACGAGGCTCCAGCAGTGACCTCTCAGAATGGAGACTGAGGAGGCCACTTGTCTAAAAACAAGTGGTATTTTTGGTGCTGCTCAATTCTTCTACATCCCTGACACGACTTAAGGGAAAAAAATTATGCTGGAGTGTTTTAATTTGCAATATCACTTAGATATTCTCAACTTTCTGAGACACACAAATGAGTTACAGGAAGCTGAGAGTTGAAGATTATGTTTTTTGGCTGTCCTTAGATTGCCCTTAACTACTTATGAACCAGAAAGCCTAAGCTTCTGAACAAGACATGCTGGTTCACTGATGTTAACAAAAACCATTTTAGGCCTAAAGGCTGGTGACAGATGGAAATGGCTGCACTTCTAACAACAAAAAATAAATTGGAATTCCAAGATAGCAGCTTACAGTCTAGAGGAAAATGCAGGTAGTAAGACCTAAGAATTAATGGACTATTTCAAAATAAATACCATGTTTACAGTAACAACTGTTCAGGATCACATTGGGAGGAGCATTTCAAACTTCAGCGTATTTTTTTATTCTCGCAATTATCAACAGAGGAATGTGACCTTGTTCTACAAAGCTTGAAAGGCAAATATGCTGTCAAACCATAGTTCTAGTATCTATCTAAAGCTGTCTCCTAGAAACCATATTTGCATTATTGTGCCATTACTCAGTGTTCTTGGGGCTTGGTTCAAAACTAAGCTC
The DNA here is from genome assembly GCF_026979565.1 of Vidua chalybeata. NCBI lineage: Eukaryota > Metazoa > Chordata > Aves > Passeriformes > Viduidae > Vidua > Vidua chalybeata. The sequence continues at coordinate 11,896,489 of NC_071540.1, forward strand.
TTCCTAGTCAATTATTTGAATATGTTTTGCCTCGGTCCTCTCTAGTGCACTGGAAATTGGGCCTTTACCTTTTTCCATCCTTTATCTGAATGCACTTTATGCACTATTTAAAATACTATACACTATTTAGGCAAATACTTCTCAATAAAAACTTGGAAGGGATGAAATGAGAAGATATTTTCAAATTAAAACTGAGATGAGCAAAGCCTAGACTGTCTAGTACCAATAATAACCAACTTTCAGCAGGTTTTCATATGTGAAATGGTAACCTCTGCCTCTAAGTTATTGCTTGCAGTCTGGCCACAAGTTCATTGCTATGTTTTACTTTCTCTGTTTATAATTGTGCCTCTCCTGATGTTTCATGTGCTTAAAATAAATCTATATTTTTTAAAAGACTTTACTTGAACAGCTGAGTCTTTTTATTTTTAGTATAGTGGGAAGGGTACTTTGTCTACCATAAGGGGCTGGGGGGGTTTCCAGGAAATCGTGCTTAAGATGTCTTACCTTGGTAAACTCAGTGCAGCCTGAAGTTGGCATTTTCAGTTCTCTGCATGGTGGCACTTTGCTTTATGGTAGAACTGGAAGAGCAGGACAGGACCAATACCCTTCCAAAGATTTACTTCTGGTGGCTACCTCAACAAGAGGGATTATGATATAAAGGTCTGCAAATCTGTGGAGAGAGCACCATTTTTTGATGGAAAATAAGGTGTCACCATTTACATGTAAAATGAGTGACCTCATCCACAGTTGAGATGTAACAATCATGGCTTTGAGTATTGTGAACATTAGGAGAGTATTTTGTCCCAATTAGAGAAGGAGAAACAGGAATACAGTTAACTGGAATACATGTTAATTCTTAGCAAGGATGTTTTTACCTAGCATGTTAACCAAAGTCTCAGCTTTTCAACCAGCAGTAATCTCTTCAAAGACTACTTCTATTCCAACCAGTAAGAAAAAGATGGGTGGGCAAAGATGGCAAAGGAAAGCACTTCAGGGTCTTGGGATGCAAAGGCTGCCCTACACACACTCCTGCTGAATCCAGCCACATTCAGCACCAGGAGCTGTGCTGTCCAATAGCACAGCATGTTTAGTGATTTTATAAAAATCTGCAAGTCACACAAGCCCTTGGCACTTACAGCTAAAAATATTGTGCATATAAATCTACCTCCCTGTAGTTAGAGGAAAGGCCACAAATGGGTTTGGTATGTAGCAGTGATTCAACCATGCTCTGAAGAGAAATTAGCTAAACACTAGAGACACTAACTCAATATACACACATCTGCTGGGTGTGCAGGAAGGGAATACATTAATTTCTAGGCATCATCGTGCCTCAGGGAGCTTTTAAAAGGACCAAACTAAAAGCAGTCTGCAATAAACAGGCATTACATTAAGTGGTAGAGCAGGAACTAAACAGAAGGAGAAGGCTAAAAATGCTGAACATAAAATGGCTCTCAATCAGGCATTGAGGGATGACACCTTTCTGCCTCAGACTTCCTGAGGTGTAAGTTTGTAACTCTACGGGCTGCTTTAGGATCATTGTGAGTCCTGCACAGCAGAAAGGATATTTGGCCCCATGTCACCATAGAAAACATCATTTATTGAATCAGGACTTCTCTGTCTTGCTTTGACATGGATTTGATGATAAATCCTTCATGGATACAAAAACAAGACACTTCAAAGTATGCAGAAACTCCAGCAATCTTAACACAGGCAAGAATCAAACAAGGACAAGTCTATTACAAGAGGGAAACACAACTTATTCACAAGAATACAGGCTCATGGGATGCTGTTATCATGAGGTTTGATAACTATATACACTATGAATAAATCTCATTTACATTTTTTAATCTAGGCTCTTGTTTCTGGACACATGAAAGGCAATGCTGGGTCACCTAGAAAAGTGAACCTTCTTTGTACACCTGGAACAACAAAGACACAAATACTGTAAGTTTAAGGAAGGTGAATTAACAGAGTCACCACTGGCCACACCAGAGTTTGATTTCTGAGGCAAAGACCTTTCAATCCAAGAAAACTAAAACTATTTGTACTTCCTTTGCTGAATCAGTGTTACTGCCTATATAAGTGGAAACAGAGATGACACATCCAGGCTTCCTGTCAGGTTATACCTCTATAAGATCTGGCACTAAACTGCCAAAATCACATAATTCCTGGCTGGTTGCTGTCCATCAGAACTATGAGGAGTAGTAACACTTTGATGGAAAGCATCTGAAAATGGCTCTCCTCACAGTCAATAACTGGGCAGCACCAATCAGAAGGCACCAAACCATCAGTGACTGCTGTTCCTGAAGTCTTGTGCTCATCTGCATCAGAATAAGTGAGGTGCCAAATTATATTCCACAATATTCCACATCCTCTTCCTCATCAGCTTGCTCCATGGCGTGGGAGTGCAGGGGAGGCAAAGTTTTGTGATTCCTGAATGGTTTACAAGGGAAACTCTGCACAACAGCTGTGGATTCTGCCCATTCTCCCCTTCTCAACACCCCAGCAGGACTAAGAGGAGTCCAGCCAAGGGTTGTATTGTGTGATAGCTCTATTGACCATTCCTAGAAGAGCTGCACAGGGTAAGGGCTGCTTGGCCATATCTGCCATCTCCCTTGCAATTCCCATCTAAAACAAAGTATTCCCTGGGTATCAGAAGTCTGAGAAACATTTGTCAAGACCTTGCTTCTATGGTAGTCAGCCCATCAGGGCCCTATTCCTGGGTAATTCCTCAGGCACCATGCCAGTGCAAATAAATACACCATTCTACCTGAGCAGGCTCCTCTTGCGTAGGTGCCAAGAGCTACTCAGAACCTGTGGATGTGAAAAATCAGGGCCTGAAGGTTACAAACTAAATGTGAAAAATGTCCCTACATATACAAACACACCCACGCTGGACAGTGCTGTGAACTGTTTGACCACAGCCTTCAGCAAGGAATGCAGCCTGAGCTTTCATGCTCAGAATTACACAGCTCTCACTTTGAGAATGCCACAGGAGAAATGCTAAGGAGGGGCTTGGGAGGTTGGCAGCTACACTCTGTGTGATTTGCTGGAAGATAGGACTCTGGTCAGTGCCCTTTGGCTTACCTTTTTCCCTTTTGTTTTGCATCTCTTGAAACAACCTACCTTTCTCTCCACTTTCTCCCTCCACACTTCCACCTAAAGCATAGCTACCACCATAAAAAGTTATATTCCACAATTATTAAAGTTAAATTTTAATATTAAAACATAAAAATTACCAAATCTGGTGGGATTCAGGGGCACATGCAGTATTCAGGTAACTACTTTTGCTGGCCTGCAGTAAGAGCAAACTTGTCAAAGGTTGCAAGGGATTTTAATGACACTGAATTAATTAATTTTAAATCTTTACTCAATGAAATAACATTTATTAGACTGACTAGCAGCAGGGAGACGTTTGTCAGCAGTGCTTAAGTTTGCAGACTCTCTGTTACTATACATAGCCAGAGAGGCAGAAAGTAAACATCTTATAGGATTAGCAGCTATGTTCATAGCTGAGATGAAATTTGAACATTTCATTAGTATAAGATTAATTCTGACATTTCATAAAGCCAAAATGCAAACAATAAAATGTGTCTGATATAAATACAGTATGCAGCACCTACTCAGATAAAGTTCAAGAAGCACAGCAGGTTTAGTGCCATGACAAAGGAAATACAGGAGGGTCATTTAAGGACCCAACTTCTGCTAAGCACTTCAGTGAATGCTTAATCCTGTAGGTATCAACCAGATGCTTTGTACTTATTAAAAGTAGAAAACAATACTAATAATCAGAAAACAGGAAAAATATCCATGACTAGTTATTGTAAGGATGCTGAGAATTGCATCACTAGCATCAAGGAACACAATACCACAACTGATTAAATTTTATTTATTATGCCATCCTCTTACTTTGTGATATTCTATAACAACTACAGCTTGACTGATGAGACTTCAGAGAAACATGACAAGGTTATAATAGAAAATATTTCATTACCTTGGCTAAGCACTACTTTTAAAGCCTCTTCCTGCTACAACAGATTGAAAGTAAATATATACCCCTCCTCTATTCCCACTTCATGATTATTCTTGGTTTTCATGCTATTGCATGCTTTACCGTGCTGATAATAAATCAATATTAGCTTTTTTCATCTGTTAAATTTTATTACAAGTTTTATTCCAGGAAATAGTCCGTTGAAATTCTTCCTTTCAAGATTGAAAATTATTTGTTAAAAAGAGGTTCAAGCAAGGTTCACCTCTAAAGCTGCAGCTGCATGTGCATTGCTTTGTTCTATACTGGGCATCTATACTCTATAAGAGCAATCATTTGAAGGAGTGAGCATTCACTAGATTAAACCTGCCATTAAAGGCCTCCACAAAGGAACATTGCACAGCCTTGCCCATCTAATCCATTGCTCAATAATTTCTGCTATTAGAAAAGTTTTTCTACTGGTCTAGCCTGAATACTTTTGAAGCTGAAGTGTTGTGTTCACCTTGCTCAAGGAGACTTGATTAATTTCTATTTTTCTGCTGGGTAACTATTTATAACTGCACATACCTATATCTAGATCTTATCATCATGTCTGTTTCTCTCTTGCCTCTCCCAGCCTGCTTTTCTTAAGTCAAAAAGCAAAATCTCTTTCTTTTTTCCTTCGCAGGTTGCACTTTCTAAACTACTGATTATTTTCATTTAGGTTCTCCAGAGAGAGAAGCTCTCAGCTTCAGCTCCAGACCTACCATTCCTCAGTAGACAAGAAGACTTTCTGTAGTTTGTAGTCAATGCTCCTGTTCATACACACCCAGTGCAAAGCTTGGCTTTTTAAAAACAACACAGCATTGCCCACTATAGAGCTATCTCTGATCTAATGAACTGGTCCCCCCTTTCTCTCTTCCTACGGCTGCTCATTCCTGCCTACTGCAGTATTTTAGTTTTATCCTTATGGAATTTAAAAGACCAGTGTATCAATAACATTTTGATCAGTTCAAATTAGTGTTAAAAAGAGCTTTCTTATTTTAAAAAGCCCCTTTATTTCCCTTTTGTTAAGGACATAATCTTCCTAAAACTTCACTAAGCATCTGACAGTGCACTAGAAGCAAAGCTTCTACAGATTAGAGAGACATGATGAAAGCTTAGAGGCTATAATTGTTCAAAAAGAATAATTTCCTTTTCAAAGGTAAACATCAGCCTTGCAGACAAAGATAAGGCCAAGTGCACAATTAGATACGCAAGTCTGTGTTTCTGCTCATATCTCCTGATATCAAAGATTGCAGGAAAATTCAAAGTGTTTTCTTAAAACATAAGAAAGAAATGAACAGGAAAAAGTGTAGGAGACTAGAAGGAGTCATACCAGAACTGCCAGCAGCTTTTAGAAAAGCTGTTTTCCTCAGTGCCGGAAGTCTTTGAAACAGGAGATAACCAGCCATGAGCTACAGCAGCCATTCAAAGCAGAAATCATTTCAAATGTTTACACTTTGCCCACTGGCCTTTCGAATGAAAGCATGCCAAATTCCATCACGTTATTTAATCACATCCTTAACAGCCCATCTCTTGTAAGCAGAAAACTGTATTGTCAATATACACAGTGGGGATAGAAACAGTGCCATTGTCACCTATATGGTTTAAGTTCAGGTTTGAACTATTATTAACTCAAAGCTGCACTGAACCTAAAACAACCTTTGAAATAAACACAGGCAGAAGCCCTTCTTTCAACCTTTGGTATTACCAAATTTAAGGCAAAAGTCTATGCTTTCTATAATGCAAACTTCTCTTTTGGTAGAAAAGATATTTAGTGGACCAAAGAGAACCAGGCCTTTGGGCAACAAGTACTAGGAGACACCTTTGACAATAATCTCCATTATTATTTATTTTATTAAAATGGACTTTGCAGCTTAAGCAGAAGAAACAGCCATTGAAATATTGTATAAAACACATAAGAACAGTTTCCTGGCTATTTAACAGTTTATAAATAGACAAAGCAAAAATAAAGCAACTACCATGCCAAAAGTTGCACAGGAAAGCACTGGTTTAGCAAACATAGAAACACAAGAGCTCTGACTCATGAATTACCTATGGGCGCTCATGGTGTTCCAAACCCTGTAGTCCAATTTGACATTTTTTAACACTCCCACTGATTATTTTTTTCAGATGCAAGAAGGTGAATTCAGCATCAAGACAATGAAAAGCACAGATTAAACAAATTTGATAGTTATGGTAATATGATGCATTTAGACTCTTTTAGCATCTTTTTCCCTATTAAAATACTTGTACCTAACCTACAGCTATCTCTGACTTGCTTGCTGTCTCTAGGCATTTTTGTGATACCAAGCCTGATTCTTCCCACCAAGACTCAGGGCACGCCAAGGTGCAAGGGAAAGAGATCTCAGCTCTCTCTACAGTTACAGGGGTACATCAGCAAGCTCTAGCCCAGCAGCCAGGTCAGTGTCTGACCTTCTGGTGGAGTCTGTCTGTCTCCTTTTACTCGTCTTCCAGCCTAATGTGAACAATTTCACAGCAGACAAAAAACCCCTCCCCTCCACCTAATCTCTTATTATTTTCCCTAGTGGAGTCCATCTAGCTTACATCAAAGAACTGGTCTCGTTAAGCCATTGTTTTATAAATCTGCTAGTATTTTTCCTATCCATAATACAGAGGACACTGCTGATAGAAATATGTCAACAGGAAGACAAACAGGCAGCATTTGACATGCTATTAGTCTAAGTCTGGGTGGATAAATAAATCATGGATCACATATTCACAAGGGGGAAAACACTGTTTATTTCCACTGGATTTATTACGCACACATCTCCCATACAGCACAGTGACAAAACACATCCCACAAAAAAGGATGTCACAATGTACCCGAGAAAGGACTGTTGATGCAACCAGGACAAAGTATTCTCTCCTTAGGAAGGGCTTCAGTCTCTTGGGAATATATCACACTGGTCACACAAAATGAAGACAGCTGGAAGTGTCCTTTAGCTATATCACTGTGTATGGCAGGCTAATTAATCAAGACTGAATCATTCCTAAACACTGGATGTTTCTCTGGAAGTAATTTGTTCTATAAATATTAGGTATTTCACCCCTTTCTTTAAAATATTGCAAATTCCCACGCAATTCTTAGATGAAAAATATATGCTAATCCTGTCTGATTCTGAATCAGGCCTACCCATCAGTATATCCCACCATCTCCTAAATGAGAAAATACAAAATAACTTCATGATGTTGTTCGCCATCTACCTACATTTCAGCTCAGCATGCTCTCCATAATAAATTATACTGATACTGCAAAACTGAACCCGATTTATTTTGGTGACACTTCCTAATTAAGAACAGCAGTAAAGAAACCACCTTGGCAATTGTTTCAGATACAATCTTAACTACAAAAAAAAAAACCCAGGATTATAAGGTTAGCATTTTATCTCTCTTAAAAAGGGCACTTTGCAATCAGGTCACCCAAAATCTAAGGAATAAAACACATACAGATGTGGAGTCTTCAGTTAAAAGAACTTCATAACTGGAGTCTTTACTGGTGTAATAGACCATCAAAAGAAAATATTTACTTTGGCTTAGAAGTTTGTCATTACACAGGTGCCTGTAACCCACTGCTGCCATCCACTTTCAGACAGTGGAGAATGATTTTTAAAAATCAAGAGCTCGTCTTTATTTTTTCAGAAGCAGTTACTTCAGAGGAAGTGTCTCAGGTAAAAATTTACCTTGATCTCTTGATAAATGCTGTATGGAAGTATTCAGAGACAGAAGGTCATTTTGTTTAAAGGGCAAGGTGCCCCTGTGCCTAATATACCATGTTCCAAAAGCTACCTACAGCTCAGAGGACCAAGTATCAATAAAAAACATTTTCAGTCTGTTTCTTCAGAAAACACAGCCCAGGGCACAAAGATGGTGTGATAAAAGAGAAGAAAACCCCTATTAAATCCATTTTAATTGGGAAAAAAAGCTCTCTGGAGGACCTAAGCACAGGACTGGTAAGAAAGCACAAACTCTCTTCCTCCACTGCTTTCTTAGGGCAAACAAAGACTGATGAGAAACCAGGCATCCTTCACAGTCCTGGCTGAAGAACAACTTTCATCCCAGTAATCAGGCAGCCAGAGGCACAGCAGAGCAGCACGACACAGACTTGTTGGCTCATAGGAATCAGCCAGGTAATTTCCAGAGCCCTGCAGTGGGGGTAATGGAAGGGGCTCGCACCCAGTGCCACCAACCCTGAGCTCCTTCTGTGCTGAGAGCCTCACCTATGCTTGAGGAAGCTCATCTCGTTTGTATGGCACAGCCCCACACTGAGCTGGTTTTTGCTGCTGAGGGTTGGGGCTGGCTCACGAGGCAGCTCTGTGTGTGTGTGTTGGCTCTTTTCCAACAATGGCAACTTCTGTCCAATCCTTTCCTTATTCAGGCCTGGGTGAGGGAGCACTGCCACGGTGCCATATTCTGCTGTGATCTCCTCTTGCTTCTACTCTAACTAGTCAATGTTCATTGTGAGTTTGTTGGCCCCAAGTTGGGCAACTCCCTGGGGCTCCCCTGGCAGGGGAGACCCTCCCGGAGCAGTTCTGTGTCAGGAACGAGAGATGCATGGAACTTTTTCGGTCTTCAGCTTTTGTTTATTGTTATCTTATCAAAACTTCAGCACACTGTCTGCACCAGACTCTGCGTGCAGGAAAAACAGCACAAAAATGGCTAACAATCTCATGTTACAAGGTCTTTTAAGTCTAATCAAAAACTAAGCTACCCAATTAAGAAGTGACACCTAAATTAATTTCCTTTCTAACCCAATAACTGACCCCTAAAGACCCACAATGTGGATTTTTCTACCCAATTACAAGATACCACCTAAACCCAATAAGAAAGAGGAAGAAGAAGAAAGAAGAAGGCAACTCAAGACAACACCCTATATCCTCCATTTTGAACCCATCTATAACATACTAAAAATCCTAAAACCTAAATTTCTCACCCATGTGACATACTACACTACTCTACAATCTCTACAATCTATTTCACACTTTTGCAGTTTCTAGTTTACCTTGAGGCTTTGGAAGTTTCTCCATGAATGAGAGTCAAAGTCAGTGCTCCCCTGGGGGTCAGGACAACCCAGAGCAGGCAGAGAAATATTCCCAGTGCCCTGGGTTTCCACAGTTCATCACCATATTCATCTTTGGGTTCTCATTAATTGATAAATGGTTCAAAAGCCAGGGCTGCTGATCCCTGAACCCACTTATCACGAGAGAACATCTAATGAAGAACTTTAATGGAACACATTCAGCCCTGGGTTACACCACAGCTCGAGCCTTACTTACCAGTCTTGCCACATAGCTGCAATCACATATTGTTTCCTCTACTCTTTGACTGAATAAAAATATTTTTAAAGATCCCACACCATCAAAAAAAAAAAAAAAAAAAAAAAAAGAGGAAATACAAATCACTAACCTTCCAGGAAATATTAATGCTCTTCCAGCAATATTAATTCTAAAATCATGGTACCTTTAGTTGCATAATTATTTCACTCAATGTCTGACCAGCAGAAATCTGAGGCTTTCTCAGGAGCAAATGAAATGAGATCTCCTCACTACAGGAAAAGGTATCCTTCATTTGTTTGTTTTAGATATCATTAAACAACCCTGAAACTCAACTGCATCCCTCTAGGGAAAAAGTTAAAGGTGATTTTCTACACATATTACAGGCAAATGCTCACCATTACAAACAAATGTGTGGATTTTTCCTAAGAAACTCTAAATAAAATCATATATTAATTATATTATCAGGATTGTTCCCTTACTGCAATTCAGTATAGCAAATTTTAACAAATTCAGCAAACTTCAAGGAAGATTCAAAGAATGGTTGTTTCATTCCTGCAAAAGGAACCAATTAAAAACCCAGCACTAAAAGGAATTTTGAATGTATTGCTCTTGAATGAAACAATGTTTGAAGAAGGAAATGAATTTGTTTATGAGACACATAGTTGGCTTTGCTGAGTTTTACTACCACAGTTTTCCTCCAAGAGGAAATACATTATTAAACAAGAAAGAAGAAAGCCCCTATCAACCCCAGTAAACCAGCCTAGTGCTAATGTCAGCAAAGTCATGGCAAGGCTTCTACCAGAGTTTCATTTGGTATTCTCAATTATAAATCCTCCAGAGCTTCCAAGATCCAATTTACATCCAAATTCCTTCCAAAAGGTTGGGATTTTGATGTGAGCTTATTACATGTTCGTATCTGATTATTTTTTTAAACTTGAATTCTTTAGGGTTTGGACTGGCCTTTATTTGAGCATTTTACAGAGCCTATAACAACAGGGGCCAAACCCCACCAAAATACAAATAATAATTTATTCAGCACAGAAACCTGACCTTTTCATGTGCATTTTTGGAAGCTGCATTATCAGGTAGATCTGCCAAGAAGCAGAACCCATCAAATAGGTCCTACAAACTGTATACCAGAACCAGAAAATTACATTTTATGATAATGAACTAGCACAGTTAAGGAAGCATCAGTACTGCTTTAGTGGTTCCTAAAAGTAAAAAAACTGAATTACTGTGCCATCAGAGCTGTGCTGTTATACCACAGAAACAAATCTTCCAGCACTTCTCTGTTCCTGGCCTCAGACTCGTTCCAGTAAGAAGACTGTGCCCTGCTGCTGCCTCTGTAGCTCTGACCCATTTTCTCCTTCTCCCTGTAGGGTCTGGAACAAAGTTGCTGAGATCAACGCAGAAGAGGGAAGAAAGAATGAGGATAAGAGAAAATAGGGAAAAGTATAAGATAAATAATATGAGACTCATCGGTGGTCAATGTTAATTATTAATTGATTGAGAAAGAGAATACTGAAGTGCTGCCACTGCATTAAACTCTGTTTGTGCCTCCTTACAGACACACAGATCAAGAGCTGCAGGGATGAAGCCCACAGGAAAGGGGAATGTTGAAGACAACTGCAGCAATTCTGTACCAAAAAAAAAAAGCAGACAACCTAGTAACTGACCTAGATGTTGTAAAATATTGATAGTTTTGCTTTCAGTTGCCCTCTTCCTGATGAAGTTATTGACCACACCAACTTCATTTGGTTCTATCTTATTTTTTCTCTTCTAGTCTTGCTAAATCAGCATATACTGGCATAATAACTATGTAAACAATATTCCTTCAATGTAGAGTTTTCCTTCCAATTTTGACCTAGGGTCTCCTAGAGCACAGCTCTGATGAAGGAAAAAAAAATATGTAGAAAAAAGCTTCCCATTCTCAAACAACTCATCCTCCCATCCTCAAACTCCACTCAATAACTTGTTAAGTTATTGAAAGGGCTCCTGTGCTAACTAGCAAATAGGTATTCCTTCTTCCAGCCTAAATAAACAAGCCAGCTCTTAGCTGCCTAACCAAGAAGTACCTACCCCATCTTCTTTCTTTCTTTTTTTTTGCTCTCTGATAAAGAAAAACAAGACAAGAGAGCAGGAGAAGCCATGTTTCTGAACTTCCTCTGAAGGTTTTGGGTCTAGCTCTGCTCACTTGCATCAGACTGCCTCAGCTCAGAGCTCTTCCTTCTGCAGTGTGTGTGGAAGCTGAAGGCTGATCCTTGCCCAAACTAATATTTAACAACAGCCTGCCATTAATCAAAAAGCTTCTTTGAAGAATTAGGAATGAGGATGTGCAACTTACTGTTCTGTGATAATTTTGGACCTTGACCACAAGGAGTTATACTCTTGGACACCAAGAGATTGCAGCATGAAAATCTTCAGGAAGTGAGAGATATTTTTCTATGCTGAGGATACATCTGAATGTTCCATTTTTCCTCCAGAATATAATGTCTCACAAAGAATGTCTCATGGTGATTAATCTTCTGGTATCACTACTATTTCAGAACATAAACTTAAGGTTTAGCTGGCCAAAGTAACATCATATTTTTAATTACATAATTTTATGTTTAGACATTTCTATGGTTCTGTTTGCTGAGATGCAAGAAAAATACTTTGATTAAGAGCAGCTTGAAAACTAAATAATCACAGCAAGGAAGGATGACTGCATGTTTACCTGCTGGTTACATCTCAGCTCATTTATTTGAAAGGAAGTAAGAAACAACTGATTCTTCTAATCTATGTCTAGCTTCAAAATCAACATTTTCATTCCCTTTTCTTTTGCATCAAAGATTCCTCCCTGTGGAGGACAAGACACAACCAGACAAAAATTCCTATTAGCTTCAGCAGATCTGAATGGAATAACAGGTCACAAAATTTTAGTTCTTGGAAGTGGCAGAGACAGAGGATGTCTGGTGTGCAAGAGGGTGGCTGCCAGAAAAAATGTCAGGCAGAGGCATGTTCCAGTATCAGTTCTTCTATACATTTGTGCCACAGCAAAATCTTAACGAAAACATTATCTTAACAACATTTCCTAAACTTTGATTGCTTGACTTTGCATCCAGAACTGACCTTTAGCATTGCTATTCACAGCTCTCAGGTATATGCTTTAAATCACCATATTTGCCGCACCAGTAAGGAAGTTTGGGTCTCCCTCATTTTCAAGGCAAGTGTCTTTAATTTCTGCGGGAAGCTGCTGAGCTCAGCCCCTCCGGAGCTCTGCAGCGATGCCTGGGAGCAGAGCCCAGCCGCACGCCCGGCCCCGCAGCAGCCGCGGCCCGGGGCGCGGCGCTCCCCGCCGGGCTCAGGGAGGCGCATCCAGCAGGTGGAGCTTCAGGGCAGCCCAAAGGCCGCTCTCCGCTGCCGCGGGTCGGAGCTGCTCTCACCTGCATCCCCGCAGGAGCCTGCCACCAGCGCAGAGCGCTCGGAGCCGAGCACGGGAGCGATTTTCCCTTTAAGCAGCCCGGCAAGGCCGGTCTGGACAAACGCGAGCCCTGCCCGGGGCGCCCGGTGCTGCTGCTCTGCGGGACGCGCGGAACACCCCCGGCTGCGGCGGCCCCGCCGGGGCCGAGCTGCCTCTGCCGCCTCGGGGGGCCCTCGCTCGGCTCCAGGAGCCGTGCGAGCACACGTCCGATTTAATATATGCGCACCCAAAGCACCAGTCATGCAAGTTTGAGTTCACTTTGCTAGAGGTGCCCTAAAGCCATAATGCAAATGTGTTTTTTAATATATCTTTTTTCATTCTTTGCAAAACAAGGTAAATTCCTAATGAAACTATTTGTGCTGAGTCCAGAAATGGAGAAATTGAATTAGGAGTTAAGTGAGTAATAACGGGGAGATCCTGTCTCCTACTACCCTGCAGTATTTCCAGTTACATTAAATACATATACAAGTTTATTTGAAGTTGCTTGCACCTTGTAAAGCTTTCTTCTGGCTTTTAAAAAATCACTTTTAACTAGAAAAGTACCTTGTTCTTCATTTTACAGCCTCTTCCTCCAGTACCTCTGCATTTGCTAAAGTTCAGGCACTGGGTGTCTCCAGAAGGAATTTACTGTCTCCTACATTACTGGCCAACATTTTGGGCTTGCCTGCTTCTTTTAACACACATGCACACTGCACTCCAAAAACCTCATCTGCTTCGTGAAATGTGGTTTTTACAATGCAGCCTTCCCTTTGAATCCTTGAGCTGAACAGCAGAGATAGGTACAGGTACATTTGAGTGAGCCCTGTGGGTCACCTGTGGTTTTCAGTGATAAATGGCTGTAGATGCGCAAATTAACACAGAAGCGACTAATTATAATTTTCTGGTTTTCATATAGAAAATGCAATTCCTCCTTCACGTCCCCCAACACTCCCCAGGGCTCTGCTGATTTGGAAATTCATAGCCACTGTACCTAGAGAAATCGAGTGTCCATGGTCCCTACCATATTTAGGACATAAAAGTTAACTTGTTTTACTTAGAGTTGCTTTTTTCCAAGTCCACCTTCCTTCAATTCAGCTTCTTGCTTCTAACCTTTCAGCTTATCAGCATTGATTTATTTAATATAAAGTAGTGAGGTTACCTTAGATCAATTATACCTTTTTTTCTGTGCAATTTCCAATGCTTAATACATCTGTTACTGCTCAGCCGCAGGGACAACTTGTCCAGCTGGATCCTAAATTATTTCAATCCTTAATTCAATTGTATTTTTGCCACAGCCCAGCCAATGAGCATAATTCTTTTATGGCTAAGAAGCCTCTTTAGAAATAATCCAATAGCCCATATTAAAATATAGGTCATTGTGAAAACTGCCAAGTGCCTGACTTGTCATAACTTTGAGGATAGGCTCTGAGTCTCCTTTGGCATTACTGATTCTTTCAGTGCTTGGAGGCTTAATTTTAAAACAATCAGCTCAACAAAAACAATTTACTTAGAACTGTCCAAACTACTCAATGTTAGCTGGAGAGCTAAATTGCTACTTGGTGCTACACTTGGATAAATGCTACAACTAAGGGCAACTGGAGGTTTCCGAGTATTAATCAGTTCACAACTCGATGTGCCTGTTGCTATAAAACTGCAAAGGTTTTGGACAGTAAAAGCAGGTAAAACCCACTCAAACCTATACATGAGGTGAAGACACCTGTAAGATGAATGTGTAAACTTTCATAAGGCAAAACATACAAAAAGTTCTTAAGCTTTGGGGAGAAACTATTTTTTGCTCTTCAGCTAATATCCATTATGAGACTTGAATCTTTTAAAAAGTTTATATTTTTAGAGATTCACTTTCTTCTTCAGAGAAATAAATAATTGGTCTTTTTCAGTGTTTTTGAGGAGACTATTTTTAGTTAGCTACTGGATTTTTGTCTTTCTGTGTCAAAGATATGGAATCACAGTATCACAATCTTAAGGAAATGAGTTGCACTAACAGCCACAATGATCCTTTCTTTCAAGTAACAGCAATGGAAAGCTCACTACTTCTAGGCAGATTAGATGAATCTAACTTTTTTCTGTCCTTGTGGATGTCCAGCACCTAGCACAACAGAATTCTGATTTGGATATAGCCATAGTGTAAACCTTGGGCAACTGTAGTGTGGACCTCTTCTTGCATGCCTTCTCTTAGTGAAAAAGCAACTTTATTTAGCATCATTTGATTATTTCTGAGTACTCTTAGAAAATGAGAATTCTCAAAAATGAGAAACAGAACTTAGATAAGTGAGGCTTTTACTTCCACATATCATTCTCACTGGCCACAGAGAGTTCTTTTTCTGTACCAAAGGAAGAAATTTCATCCCAAATATTTGGCCCAGGAGAAAGCACCAACCATTAATAATTTAAATGTTTGCACTCTTTGTTTGGACTTTATTGTAATCAGTGAAATCAGATGCTTTGCATATGGAAAAAGAATTCATATTATTGTGCCTTCAGATAAAGGTGCATGATCCCTCTTAAACTGAGAGTAATAAAGATTAGCTTTGAATGTTCACTGATCAGTACAGTACACAATAAACTTAAAATCAGTAGCCTGTATTAAGGTACTTATTTTTAGTTAAGCAAGATATCAAGCTCATTCTCAGTCTTTTTTTTTTTTTTTTTTTTTTTTTTTTTGCAGCCTGCATAATTGGACATATTTTATTTGCTGTACAAGCAGTGATACCAGCAAGAGACTGGCAGCAAAAGAAAGAACAGGTTCTCCCATCAAGTAAGAACAGATTGCTTCTGGCTTTTTGTTTAGTCTTTTCAACAGGATGAAAATAATACCCAGCACCTTGCCATCAGCAGTGCAGTTAAAAATCACCTTAGGATCATATGAAATTCAGCAAATTTTTATATCACTGGATATTTTGAGTCATCTCCCAGTCTAGCTTTGGACATCAAGTGAGATGTCTTGTTCAGGGTCTGCAGATGACAGAAATGATGAAGTATCTTACAAAAACCTTGATTTAAGCAGATGCAAATAATGCTATGACCACATGGAGCTCCCAAGTTAAAACACTTTTCACGAATTCTACCCACAGGTGTATAAGCACAGAAAACTCCTACATGCGAAACCAGCTTCCCAAAGGAAGACAGATTAATCTGGTACATTTTTCTCATAATTGCCTTTTATAAAAGCAAGGAAAATGGGGTAGATATTAATCTATCACGACTTTACAAATTAGCTGTTACAATGACATTTGTAATTGTTAGTCTGAGCAGAAGACATGGAGATAAATAGAATCGTTAAGACAGGAAAGGAACTGACTAAAGAGGATATAATACTACGTTGTGCTGTAAGGGTAATTACAGGCTTGGAGTGAGATTACCCATCTTGAAAGATCTGTTAGTGGGAATGATTTTATTAAATATTTGCATTAATAATATGCACCCAAAAGTTTGTGTTTGCTAATGAAATTTAGAGATGATGAAGTTGGCAGGCAACATTTAATCAGTGAAGAATGGGACTCACACAGGGAAAAAAAAGGAAACCTAACATAACAGAGATGGGACGGAAGCAAACAGAATTAAGTGGTAAACCTGGTCTTGAAGAATTAGAGAAGTGACAGAGAAGAATGACTTGGGTGCTGATAGCCTGTCTGTGGACAGACATTTAGTACAGATGTGAAAAAGGCAAGTGAGATCCCCTTCTCATTAAAATCTTGGATGATAATCCTGGGAATTATTACTATTTCTCTAAAGGTTGGTAAGACTTCATCTAAAATCTAGGCCATTTTTTCTCGAGAAAGCTTTATTCCAACCAGAAAAGAGAAAGATTATACTGATATAGAACCTGGTGAACCCAAAGGAAGGACTACAGCAGAGCTGGTTGTACTGGTTCTCCTACTGTTCAAAGCAGAGACGAGGTCAGTGTGTGCCCTTGCTCCTTTTTGCACCTTTTGGACTCTTGCACCCTTTGGACCCTACACCCACTTCTCTCTTGCACAAGCCAAGATAAGTATGGAGGAGGATGGAGTGTACCTCATGCACAGTCAGACTGAAACTGGGAGTGCTCCCAGTTCCACCTCACTTACATGCAGCTTTGCAAATTGCTCTCATACAACTATCTCTGAGACAGAAAAGGCCTGGTGCTAAAGCAGCAGCAGGAGCTAGTGATCCAAAACAGGTAGCAAGAAAGAATATGCTGAAGCTGAAACTTAACTACTGTATGAAACGTTCCAAAGGAGATTGAAATCTTTAAAAGACACTAAGTGCTAGTAAACTGGAAAGAGGTCAAAGGGAGGTGAAAAAGTTATGCCTGTAGAGAAGGGGCAGTGGTGTAGTTATGAGGGATAAAAACTGCTGGACATCAGTGTCATCCTCTCCATACACACATATTCTATATGTTATAAAATGATAAAGATGCCATGGGATAGCTTGCTTGGGTGACACTGATGGTCTCAGGAAGGTCATCTGGTGCTGGAGGTAGCAGATCCCAGGTAAAACGTGCTTTGAAGGCGTGTATTTGTGACAATCTCAAGCAATTTGATAAGGAAGTTACAAAAGCTGCTATCATGAGAAACAGGGAGAAGCCTTGTTTTCCCCTAGAACTTGGTATTCTTGCATGAACAGAATACCAAAATACTGTGAAGTGTTTCTGTAATATTTATTTTCAGTCTGAAGATGGTTTGTAACATGACAGACAACGTCAAAATGCTGGGTAGGACAACCCAACCACCCTTCTCAGTGAAAGAGATGCATTTCTTTAGCTCGAGGGAAGAGATACTATGACAGCAGCCTGCTAACAATAAAACATGGAAGTTTTAAATACTAAATAAACATTACATTTGGAATGGCATTGTGATTTTAGAGACACTGTGAAGGAAACTTGCCCAACCCACTCGTAAAAGTCCAAGAAGCTGGGGCTGATATATCTCCTGTCATTAAAAGATGCCCAGTATAGTCCATGGCTTGGCATCCTTTACCTGCTAACCTAGAAAGATGGGCACCCCTTCCAATGCCATGTTCCTATCACTGTGAAATCCTTTTAACATTGATTAGTCAGAAGGCTTTGTTCCCAGTTCCCGCAGCAACCGGCTATTCCTCAAGTTTCTTCTATTACAGAATAACCAAACCTAACTTCATTCAACTTATGCACTTTGTTTGAAAAATGTTTCGTCTTTTTAGTGCTGGTGAGCCTCAAGGCCAGAATGAGTTTCTGTAGATGTACCAGGACATGAAATTAAATACTTGATGTATATATCCATTCCCCTTTTTACTTTTTTCACTGTGTCTTGGATTATAATAAGAAACTGATGTCCCAAGTCTTCAAGTCTGAAACAACTTTGGCATATAAATCTACTCATAAAAAATATCCCAAACCCCAAGTCTTTAGTTCCCACTGCATTCACTGCTTTGATAGCTAGAACTCTTTTCATTTTCCCACCAAATTTATTGTGATCCCTTTGGTTTAAATAGTGGTGGTGTTTTTTTCTCAGTGACATTTATCTCAATTTACTTACAAAACAATTATATCCTCTCTCAGTTACTGTTTTGCTTGGCTCAACTGCCAAGCTCTTGCACCAAGTGTATCAGACACTTCGTGAAGCAAGACTCTTACAGATGCACCAACAGTAAAGTGCAAGTTCCAGACTATTTAAACACTGTTTGTTCAGTAACACCCTTCTCAGAAGATGTTCCTAGGTTCATAGGAAGGACTGTAGGCAGCCCCTGTAGTTCTGTTGGGTCAGTGGCAGAGGGCTGTGCTGCAGCACTGGAGAATTCAAACCCTGCTGAGAATTCAAACCAACAAGCACAGTGAGCCTTCACACCACCAGCAAATGGAGCTCTGAAAGTACACACAGAATTGTTGTTCACTGGGTTTTTTTTCTTCCTAGACACTAATGTGTGAGTGACAGCCTCAGTTTACTGTTACAGCACACAATATATTCTCCCATACATCACAAGAAATGACAGACAAGAATTTGAATTATTGATGACTAACCTAGCAATACCTGACTATTTTCTGAAGTAAATGACAACCTGTTTCCCAGCCAACTGTGGCATATCACTAACACCCTGCCATCTTGCCTGGCCCCACCGAGGCTTCTAAATACAATATTCTCTTCTCTGACTTCAACTCTACCCACTGTCAGGCTACATTAGGCATAACAAGATCCAGACAGATTCAAGATTAAGCAACTTTTTCATAAAATCCAATTGAGGACTTTCTTACCTTGAGGGTGCAGCAGATATTACATTAACCAGATTGTGCACATTTTCCATGCAAGAACTAAAGGCATACATGTATATATATATATATATATATATACATATACATATATATATGTGTGTATATATATATATATATATATATATATATATATATATATTCAGAGTGACTTAATTCTCTTAGGAAATAAGCGGGGGCTTTCTAGATTCCTCCCACCACAGACATCATGATCAAGCTCAGCTAATTGAGACCTTGTGGGGAAAAGGGTGCTCCTTAGCAAGGCCCTATTTTTCCAGAAGCAATACAGGAGTGCCGCTGTCTAGCGTAGGAAGTCTGTGCAGATCATTAAGGCAGTAATAGTCACGTGGAGAGAGGGGAACCAGGTTTAAAAAGCTCCTTACTGGCTAGGCTACATCTTCAGCTCCCAGAGAGACTGCAGTCCCTGAGTGGTGGAACCAAGAAGGAGCAATCCCCCTTCAGTCATCTTCCCCCTCCCCATAGGTACCAGGGAATGGGACAGAGACACCCTCAGTGCTATCTGGTGAGTTTGTCAACAAGATGCCTTCAGGGCTGTGCAGCTGAGAGCAGAGACTGCCTTTATGTCTGAAACAGAGCGTGTCCTTTATTTGCTGTGGGAGAATGGGGGTGCAGATTCACTTAAACTCAGGTGAGCCGAGCGTACTTGGGGGCAGTGCATGGCACAGGGTCTGTATTTGGTATATTTGGTGTATTTGGTGGAGTGACTGATGGCTGGTGCGAGGAGGAGGCAGCAGCACAGCTGCGCACGAGCACGATCCCGTGGGCTGCACTGCACAGGAAAACAGCAACTGCTCATAGGGCACCATGGGATAGTCATACAGACTTGCAGCACGTATGGCATGGTGTGTCAAAAAGCAGAGAAAAAGTCTTGTGTGGTGTCTTGGAAAGAGATGAGGACAGGAAATCACAGAGTGACCAAAAGAGAATGCATGAGCTTCATGATCTAAGCACCTAGGTGCTCTGGAACAGTATAGCCACTGCTCAAATACTACACCCAAATGAAAGCTTTAGGATTCAAGTCAGAGCTTGGATGCTGGAGCTTGAACCAAGCATTTTTTGTGAAGGCATAAAATCTGTATATTGTCACTAGCTCTCTTGCTAGCATCTTTTTAGTCTGTGGCCTAAAGAGAGATGGGGTGGATGCCAATAGGTGAACTTTAACTCTGAGGTGATATTCTTTTTCGCATTCCAAGTTTGCAGACAAATCTGGTTTTCTTTATGAACTCTGACTAGCGCCTCTTTATGTATTACAATATATGTAATAGTGTTTAATCAGCCCTAGCAGAGTAAATAAGTATGGTAGGCTTGTAGGTATGGTAGTAGGTATGGTAACACCTTCGAGAATCCTGTGTGACTTGACCTGCTCCTACTGATGACCAGCAGAAGGAAAGCTACTTAATACTGGGGAGGGAAAGCTGGCTTCTGTCTTTTGAGGACAAATTTTATTCCCTTAACTAACACAGAATGTAGAGTTACTGTTCACAGCTGTGACAAGAAGAGTCCCTGAAAACCCCTTTCTGCAGCTGTATTTAGCCAACTTCTGGCACCAATCACTGCTCTGCCAGATAATTCTTTCCCCATTTTACATGCAAAAGACTCGGGTTCCATCTAGAATAGCAGCAAATAGCTAATGTCCCATAAATGCCTCAACCTGACAACTGAATTCTACCAGCCTCCTACTTGCCATGAAAGAAGAAGCTGGGCATCCATCAGCCCTGGCATAGGAGCATTAGCATTGTCCAGCTCTGCCGTGCAGCCTGCATCCCACCGGGTTCTGATGTCAAAAGCCAAAAATTCTGCTGTTTAACTAAAGCCACGCTAGCGGACAGGGGAGATCAGCCGAGAAAGAAGGGAAGTGGGCGATCCAAGCAGGCTCTACCTGTTGCCTGCTAACGGCAATTTCAGCTGGCTGGGCTAGGGATGCGTGTTTTGCCTGGCGGGAAGCAGCAGCTCCGAGCGCGCCGTAGTCTGCGGCAGGACGGAGCCGACCCGAGTAACTCGGCGGGGAACCAGGGACAGTGCGGGGCTCCGAGCGGTGCGGGGCTCCGAGCGGTGCGGGGCTCCCGGGCGGTGCGGGCTCCGAGCGGTGCGGGGCTCCCGGGCGGTGCGGGCTCCCGGGCGGTGCGGAGCTCCGGGCGGTGCGGGGCTCCCGGGCGGTGCGGGACTCCGGGCGGTGCGGGCTCCCGGCTGTGCAGGACTCCGGGCGGTGCGGGGCGCGGGTCGGAGCTGGCGGGGCCGGGCGGCCCCAGGTGCGGCCGCTCCCCGCGGAAGAAGGCGCGGGCAGCCCCGCTCCCCGGGGGCGCCCCGGCGGGCGCGGGCGCCGCGGTCCCCCCTCTCCCGCCTCATTTGCATGGCTCTTATTACGGCCGTGCCTCGCTCCCGCCGCGCTGACACCGCCGGGCTGAGCGCGGAGTCGCCTCCAGCGGGAAGCGCACTTCCGTTATCTGCGCGCCCGCGCCCCCTCCTCAGCTCGCTCTCTCTGGATGTTTAAGGCGAGAATGAACAAACAGGTCCAGCCCGAGCGTAAAGTGTCGGTGGTGGCCCCCTTGCCGGACCGCGCGGGGCCGCCGCCGCCGCCGAAGAAGGACGTGGAGCTGATCCTGGTGAAGGAGCACAACGGGGTGCAGTACACCAGCAGCAGCCTCCTGCCCGCCGCCCCCGCGCCGCGCTACGGCACCCAGGACAGGGAGACCTGGGGCAAGAAGATCGACTTCCTCCTCTCCGTCATCGGCTTCGCCGTGGACCTGGCCAACGTCTGGCGATTTCCATACCTCTGCTACAAAAATGGAGGGGGTAAGAGAACCGCTTGCGAGGTCTTTTTCCCCGGCCCCACACCCCCAAGGCGCACCGCCGCGAGGGCGGCATCCCGCTCTTGTTGGCGGAGTTTCTGGGGGAAAGCCGGGAGCCGGGCTCACCCCGCGGTGCCCGGGCGCGGTGCCGGATGGCCAAGGGAGGAGCGGCGGCACCGCCGCGCTCCGCAGCGCTCCCCGCTCCTCCCGGGCAGCGGGGACCCGCCGCGGCCCCCAGGGCACCGCTCAGCCCCTTCCTGGGAACCATTGCTCGCACACTCCTCGAAGTTTAACTTAGTTTTTCAGTACAAGCGTATATGCCTTCTGCTGCCGCTCCAGGCTGCTTAACACTTTTTTTTCGTTCGCAAAAAATAGCACCAAGAGGAGTGGGGGGAAAAAGGCCAAACCAAAAACACCCAAGCAGAAAAGTAGCATCTAGAAGAGCTAGTGCCAGACCACTGAAA
The DNA here is from genome assembly GCF_026979565.1 of Vidua chalybeata. NCBI lineage: Eukaryota > Metazoa > Chordata > Aves > Passeriformes > Viduidae > Vidua > Vidua chalybeata. The sequence continues at coordinate 11,918,752 of NC_071540.1, forward strand.
GGTTTCGTGAGGGCAGTTTTAATGTAGGATTGTGACTTCTGCCCTAGGTTCTGCAGCGTGGGGGTTCTCCCCTCCTCCAAAGTAGGTAGGAGACTTGTTACAAACAAAGCCTCACCTCCTGCACAGTTTGGCAATGACAGAAACAAAAAATTACACACAGTAACTATAGTTGGCTCAGATTGTCTGGCATGTCTTCAGTAAGACCTTAACTCCATCATCCTCTTTCATCTCCCTGAAGAACGCTGTGCTGTCAGTGATGACTCCAGACTGTGATGGAGTAACACCATCTGCAAGCCGGGCAGGTGCCTGGGGTGCTCTCAAATCACACACAGAAAGAACAGACCCTGCCTGGCAGATGGAGAACTGTGTGTGAACGGTGAACCACACAGATAGAAATGACAGAGAGAAAGCACGTTCTGAAAGATACATATGTATGTATATAGTGACAGAGTGGTTGCCTGGTGATAAAAGCTAATAGGTCACACTTGTAGCATAAAATAATTGCTTCCTGTGAAAATAGGAATGCAGGAAAAATGGGAAAATCCCTATCAAATAACATAGGCTTATACCTGTCCTTGGAACTTAATAGGATACTGATGCTAATGAAACACTCGGTTGAGCTTGGTAGCTCCAAAACTTCTGAGAGGAGTCAGAAAATCTCTCTGCTCACCACCCAAGCAGACTGAAGAAAGTAGTTAGTACTGAAAAATAGCTTTCATCCTTGTTTCGTTATGTCCAAAAATAGTCCTAGCCATTCACAGTACAGCAGCATAACGCATCAGGAACCCAGCAGGCTCCCGCTGGGTCAGGTGCAGGTGGGGCAGCATCGTTCATACCACTCAGGACAGATGCACCACTGCCACATCTCCATGTTATCTGGCAATTTTCAGGGAAAGAGATATATTCTTCTATCTCACATTGCACAAGGTGACACCCAGACTGCCTGAACTCTTTTCTATTGTAATTTGGGTCACTTAATTTCCTAACCTGCTTCCTTCATAATTCACTGCCAGCTCAGGCACAGAAGGTAACAGTCTGCAACTCTTGCATTTTGTTTAGCAACCATGTATTATCTTATGCCAGTTCAGCTAGAAAAAACTGAGTCTTCATTAGCATCTTCTAATTCAAATACTTCCAAATGGCAGTAAGAGAAAGCCAACAGCTACAAGAGGCACATTTCAGTGAAAAGTTTGCAGTAATTCTTCCATATCATCAAAGGTAGAGAGGCCCTTTGCTACCAAAGTCTATAGATTGGCCAAGAACTGTTTACTGATACAGACACCAAACACTCTGGTATCTTAACATTTTTCCATCCATTGCCTCTTATGTTGGACATACATATCAATTTTAGTCAGTAGAAACTCTTGTAAGAGTTTCAGGCTCTAGAAGTACTTTACTGAGTTTCAAGCCTACTCAGTCCCTTCTTTCTTTCAAACAGTGTTTGGGAGCTTGTTTGCTTTATGTGTAGATTTTCCTACAAGACCAAAAAACATAAGGCAACAGGCATATGTGCATATGCTGTGGCATATCATTGGATTTTGTTGAAATCTTTCCAGTCATAAATCACAGATATTCTTAAATGTCTCCCCCCCTGCCCCTCACTGCTATTGCATGAGGGAACCTTTCCAGCACTAATTTAACTTTTGCTGCCTCAAAAGGATAACACAATGGGCGTCATATAATTGCTATGTATCCCCATGCAAAAGTTGGTATGTGGATATAGACATGGCAAAAACTTAATTTCACTATCTTAGTAGTTTTTCTGGACTGCTGAGCAAATTAAAGGGACGAAATCAGAAGTTGTTTTTATACTTGTTTAGCATGTTCAAACTTAACCTGTAAAAAAATTTACAGGATGCTCATACTAGGATTACAGTTTGCCTTTTGATATTTATAAGGAACTGCTAGGTAAACAGAACAGATAAACTTGAATTGAATGGTATGCATAAAGTAAAGCAGTGGAAGGTAAAATGTTTCCTTTCCTCTTCCCCCTGCAGTTTCTCTTTATTCTGAAAGCCTCAGCAGTTACTCAGCCTCAGTGACTTAACTAGACCTGACTTTGGACAGTCAAATATGTGGGTTATGAACACATTACCAGTTGATTGATACAACATAGTTGGTGAAACAGAAGCACAAGCAGCTTACAGTGCCCTAAGTCCTGGCTCAGCACAGCTTGTGCCACCTAACAAAAAGAAATTCTGCTACTCTACCAAAAGCTACACCACAAAGGTTCTACAAATGTTCTTAGAATTTGAACAACAACATCAAGGACATGGAAGTGGTAGAAAATGGCATCTTCCTTTACATTTATAAAAAAGTTAGGTGGTTGACATATGGACTATGTCCTAAAGCTAACTATGATTAATTCAAGATGCCTGCAGACACACTAAGGGCCTTTCCATGTTTGTAAAAGTAGGTGGCTCTCAAGAAAGCACGAAACTTACAAGAACTGAGAAGGAAAATATAAACACACACTCTATTCCCCCATTCAAAGTTGAATTACACAAGGACATGGATGTATATACACCCCCTTCTTTGGGGCTTTTGGGTTAGATCTGGAAGTTCCACTTATAGCAAACTCTGATAGTTTACTTTAGTAAGTTTGACTTTCACAAGGCATACACCACCCAGCGGCAGTTATACAGACTTTTTTTTGTTAGTAAACTTCGGAGTTAACTGGTGGTGGTAACAAAAAGAAACATTTATATTTTAACAAGCTCCCAGTAACAAAAAGCTAGAGAGTAAGAAGCATCCAGCAGAACTAAACCACTGAATGAATAGCCAGAAACATCTGTGTTTTGGGAGTAGCCTGCTGAGAGACCCCAATGGGACTTCTGCACAAAGATAGATGGCAGAATGTAACCCTTCTGTAAACAACTATAATTTTTGGAATCATTCTTCTGCTATTAAAAAAAAAAAAAAAATCCCCAGTCTTTAGTAAGGTCTAAAAATCCAGAGCATTTATTTTTCTATATCAGTTACCTACTTTCATAGGATTTGCCTGCCTTACAAGGGCAGACAGATCCAGTGGCTGTATTATAATGAAACGTGCCACAGAAAGCTTACAGGACAGTTTAGTATTAACAGACTGGAGGAGTTCTTGCCCTCACTGACTTCTTGGAAGCAGGATATGTCCACTGTGTGCTCTAAAGTATTTATCAGGTGATAGGGTAGACTCTGAACAGATGGGGAAAATCTGCAAGCTCCCGCTAAGTAGATATGGCAACACTCCAAAAGGGGGAATTCTCAAACATCACCTTGTCAGTCCAGTTGATCAAAAAAGACCACAACTTGCAGTATTTGACTGCTGCTTGCAGCACAGAGGAAAAGCTCTGTTTGCAGCAGATGGAATACTTTTTGTGCAGTGCATTTGTAAGAGTTGCAAAGGAGCAAGGCTTGTCACTGGAGAAATCATCAACTATGGTCATTTCTACTGGCTAATCTTACAAGAGCTATATCCTTGTTATAACCTTTCTGGCAAATCACTTTTTAAAAAATTATTTTTAAGAAAAAAGATTCCCTGCTGTATAACTCTCTCTGAAAGTGGTCAACATCCAAAGAACTCTTAACAAACCCAACTTTTTAATTGCTCCCCAGGTCTACAAGAGGCTATGGTGAATTAAAGGAGAAGACTGCTATTAAAATTATACTCTCATCAAATTGGGGCAAGATTTACCCTGATATTTGGATTACATCTGAAATTTTACTGATGCCAAATGAAGTTGAGTAATGCCTACTATGATTAACTGATGTGCTCACAGTGGGGGAGGATGATGCTCAGTCTTAGTTAACAAGCTATTGTAGTTTTTGTACAAGACACTTACAGTATTAATGTTCATTTTTGTTTCCTGTTCCTGCATAGTCATAGGCAGAATTAATATTTCCACTGAAATTTGGAGAAAAGGAATTTACCAACATAAAGTACTTCTTTTGTGAGCCAAAGTATTTGCAAGGTCAGTCATGTTCAGACTACTCATTAGGAAGCATGTAATTGTCGGATTAGTCACTGGAGACTTACTGTATCATAAGAATCAGATTAAGTTTTTAATGAATTTAAGAATAATGGCAGATAAATATTTTAACATTTCTCTAGCTATCATAATGCACACTTTAAATCTCCCCTGCAGCATTATTTTAAAGGATTTTTAGACCACAGTATTTCCAGAAGAAATTGTTTGCTTCAACGGTTTGCCAGCAATCAATACACTTCAGAAGTATCTTACAATTTATCCTAATGCTCCCTGTCCTAGTCATAGTTCCATAAGCTGTAATGCAGGACTGAGCAATCCACAGCACAATACCAAAGACTGCATAAACCACATCCTGGTATCCCTGAACAGGCCGAGCACAAAGTCAGGAGCCCAGAGCTGTCACACATCAAGAAGGACAGAGTGGAACTGTCACTTCCCACAGCGCTGGGAGCCTGGCCACCACACCACTCCACTGAGAGCAAACTGTGGTGCTGACAATACCACCTTGTCCTTCTACTACACTCTGCCTCCTCAGTTTTGCAAAGTGTCTGCCACCAAATTTAATCACTACTTTGGGGAAGAATATAACCTGGTACTTTACAGTTCAAAGGTGGATGACCTTTGCCTTACAATATCAGAGTTTATACTTCAAAATAGCATTGATGATGATAATAATAAATCAACTTTGAAGTAATCTCACTGCAAAGCCTACGCCAAGAGTTTGACTCATCAGTCAATCAAAGCTCAGATGCAAATATAGTAATTTTGGTTTCCTAAAAAGGGGTTTTCAATTCCCATTAGCACATCAAACCACTGACCTCAGATAGGTTAAACTGTTGTGCTCTTCACTACGGCCTTGAGCTCTGGGTTCTCAGCCATAGTGTGACATTAGGGACAATGCTCAGTTGTGTGATGTTGCAAACACCTCCTTTCCCATATCCAGAGTCAGTGTCCAGCTTACAGATGCTCTCTTCCCTTTCCCACTCCATCTATTCTCTTTTCCTTCCTTGATCAGCCACTAATCACCTGGTGCATGCAGGGCATGGGTTCACCCAGGCTCAGCAGCCCTGGAGCTCACATGCCAGTTGCCAGCTGCTTCTCTGAAATTCCCTGTTCTGCTCTGCATGTCTTGTTGGCTCCACAAAATAAATCTTCAGAACAGGAATTTATGCAGGGCTATAAGCTACTGCATCATACACCTACTACACATGAAGTATTAAGAATAGCTGAGAGGGAAGAACTGAATCTCTCACCCAAATCTTTCATCAGTTGTAAACTTCTTGTTTCTGACTCTGAGGTATGATACCATGAAGTAGTGTATTTGTCACACTGATGTTATCTCAGCTAAATACCTGCCTGTGCAGAGATGTTATTTGTCCCTGAACAATTCTAGCAACTCATAGCTTGACAAATTTACAAAGGTCTAGAGATACACTAGCATAGAAAGGCTCCAGATGAGATCCATAATTTTTAGCTTGATGTTTCACATTAAGAGGACCATCCTGTGGCTGATGCAGGGCAAGTATTGAGAACTGATCTAAAAGGTGCTCCAATCAATTACCAAAACTGATTTTCCAGCTTTACTGACAATAAGAGCTGGTGTGGACCAGCTGACAAAAGCAAAGATACGTCTTTCCAAGTACAGTGGATGCACATTTTGATTACCACTTGAAGCACGTTATTCTAAACTAAGAGGCAGAAAAGACTTCAAGAACTAAACTTAGTTCTGTTTTTAAAATTTTAAAAATGTCTGCTTAAGATCTTCCCATCCCCTGCCTCCCTGCCAAGCCCTCTTCATTCCTGTATACCCTTCTCAATTCTGCCAAGGAATGGAAATACTGAAATATCCCTGGTAAACCATTTCTGCACAAGTAAATTCTTCAAGTGACATTAGGGAGCCTTCAAAGCTCATATTAACTCCTACTGAAACAAATACAGGACTTTCTTCCAGTTTGATATGGAGACCTGGGTTTGGTTACTCATTCAAACAGAAATAGCAGGCACCTGAGCTTTGTGTGCCTGCTTTCTCACTCACATTGCCCTAAGCTCTGGAGTAATGGAAAAGAGAAAGGCCAGCTTAGGAGTGCAGCAGCCAACAACCCTTCTTTACTGAAGAAACCAAAATATCTCTAAAGAGACTGAGACATAGTCTACATGGTTTGGGGGCAGAATTTCACTTTCATTTTTAGGCAAATACCACAAACTTGTCTGTCAGTTCAATGAACATATGAATACAGCTTCAGCAGTCTAAAGATATTATTTCCAGACAGATACTTGTTCCCCATGCTTAGACCAACATGAAACAGAATGTTAGTGCAACTACTTACACATAAGATCAGGAGGCACATACATCTTTAGTGAGAGTTTAAATATGCTGTAAGGGGAATGATGAATTAAAATCAGGCCATAAATTACTGAATCTCTTGCTGTGTATTAAAGTGGAAATGAATGGTTGAAAGAATTTTGAGAACTTCTGAGAAGCAACATCAAATAGCCCATGTCTTCATTTTTGTTATGTCTGATAGTAAGCACATCAGCAACTCCCAGTTGTAAAGCCTTTGTCCCAGTTTAACTAATTGATTAAATATTTAAGAAGTGTAGTATGGTTCTCAGCTATCAGTCTGCACTGTAATCTCCATAGCATTTACATACATTGCAGTTATTACATGTAGTTATTAGATACTGTTTTACCTAACTGCTCTCAACATTATTACAAAATAATAAACCATAACCAAATAATTGTACACTTGGAGATACAGTTATACTAAAGTATTATAATTTAGAAGTCAAGACACAAATTTAAATTATACATCTTTGTAAAACAGTTCTGGATCTTTCACTACTACCTCACTCTTAGTACTTTCCATTTTCTTTGTACATATAGAATCATAGAATTATTTGGGTTGGAAGGGACCTTAAGGATTGTCCAACCCCCCCTGGAATCTTGCATCTGACTCTCAACTTCTTGACTTGAAATGTGGCAACAAGAAAGAAATTATTATTGTTGTTCTTATTATAATCATCATCAAAGTTGAAATAAATTTTATTAAGGACAAATCCACTGTCCCAATCCATTTTCAATGAAGAGTATGTAAGGAATCCAGGAATATCACACTGGTTATAAACCTTGATTTTTCCCTCCTCAAAGCTTTTGGAGACAAAGAATTCATGTTAGCAGCCCAGTACCCATGTCCTGATAACCTGTAATTGCCTCCTCCAACCACAACTCCTAAATCATCTGCTTTCCTTCTCCCTACCTTTGTATTAAGTCTTGAACCTTTGATGGAAAGGTTTTGTCCTAACTGTGCAGATCTTATATACTGGTGCCCAGTCAGAATAGTTTCAAATGCAAGGCTTTATTGACATTCAAAACTTGATTTCACACAGATGGATATCTGAGTCCTTCAGGAAATCAGCACCAAAAGTGCCTAGATCCCCAGAACTGTTGAGTAATTCCTGTTCTCATGGAAATTCTGGGTAACTGTAGTATAATTCAGCATCTTAATTTCTGTATATATTCAAGATACCTAATTTTAGCCACAGAGCTTTTGAAACCTTTAATCCATAAAGAAGGGAAAAGGAGGTGAGAGGCATGGAAAGAAAACAGTTGATTTCCTTGCCTTGTGACATATTCTTCAACAAAACCATAGGAGAGAACCTCTAAACTACTTATCAAAACTATCCTTTGTTTTATTTTCACTCTTCCTTCTCCTTTCCCCTATTCTGTACTGAAACAAGTTTTGCAATCTTTCCTGAAGCATGACAAAGGTGACAGCACAGAGCAGCACTTTGGGGACCAGGGTTTACCATTCAGAAGCAGAAACTGTCAGCAGGGAGGTCTGGCTGTGTAAGCCACGTCCTTCTCTGCACTCATATTCATCTAAAGCACACTACCAACTTTCCAGTGAACAGAATTCTGTGATAACACATTACTAAGCAAAATTCAGGCAGGATTGGGCAGGCAGCTGTCTATTGCCAGTCCATAAATGTTTTTTTTTTTATGATAAACATTCTGACTGCTGGTATGTAATAAGACAAGCTGCCCTTATTATACAATAAGTCTTTTTATAGAAGATGATAATTTTTCCAGTGCTCCTACTCCTTAAGGCTTTATGAACACAACCACTCACTTCCAAAAGCACAAGTGATTGCAGAATTTGTGTTCTTAATGTAGGTATTAACTGATTGCTACAGTTTGGCTATTATAATTGTCCAAGAATATATGCTAGCTGTCCAGAATAGGATCCAATCCTCACAGACTGGTGGTGTTAGACCACAGAGACATGAAGTCTTTCTTAGAATGCTTTGTTATAAACTGTTTCCCTAGAGCAAACCCAGCGTCAGAAGAGCAGCACTGGTTTGATTCTGCCCCACTGAAGTACGCAGTTCAACAGGAAAAGAATATTACTCCTTTGCAGTCTTTACTTCAGAGCTGGAGAAAGTTATTGCATAATTTCCAGGCACTGGGTGTCCTGTCTTACTGCAGCACTTTTGCTAGTCTGAGAAACAGCTTTTGTGGCACTGGTGCAGGGGAAGGATTGTGGCTGGGAAATTGCACAGCATTCATCTTTACTGAAGCCTGCAGGACTGTGGGGATGAGCTGATTTTCTGGCCCAACAGCAGCATGGAAGAATGAACCCTCTGCAACTGCCTCATTGACCATCCAAACCACTTTTTCCTTGGGCCCAGTGTATGTACTGAAAAAAGCATCTGATTATTGTGCATCTTGGTTTTTGCCAGCTATTTTTAATTTATTCTGCATCTCCTGACCTATGTGATGTACAGCACTCTTCACTGATATTTTCATTTCTATTTTGCTCTTCTGTAATGAAAGACCCTCTTGCAATGTCTATCCTGAAGCATGCCAAAGGTGACAGCACGTTACTTGCCCTTAAGATCTGTATCTTGAGGGAAAGTATGATACTGATTCCAGTCAAATTCCAGTTAAATAAAAAAAGAGGAAGAGGATGGACTTTTCCTGGCACAGCACTCTGTGCAGAGTAGAGTTAACGGGAAGCGTTTTTCAGACCACAAGGTGGAGCAGTAGATCCTCACAGGTCTTGGGAGATCCCAACCTGATAATTAATGTCACAACCTTTATAGGAAAAAAGAATTTCATGGTGGCTCATTACTTCTAAATACAGTAATAACAACTATTATTAGCAGACCATTCTTGGATTTCCCACTTTATTTATTAGGATATTATAGGAGTGGCAGCTTTTAGCAGTGCCTAATTCATGTGTAGGACCTCACCTGTCAGCATGGCCACAATGACAGCAAGGACACAATCCATTGATAAGAGGAAGTTAAGCCCTGAACACACCTTTTTTAAAGAGAGTGCAACAATAAAATGGAGATACAGTCTCTTCTCCCCAGGGGTTGATACAGGAGGAAACAATTTCTCTAATCCTAAATTTAGTAGGTGCTCCAAATACCCTCAAAAGATTTGCCTTTGGGGAAAAAAACAAGCTCCACACAGACTTTCATGGATACATTCTACAATTGAAAGATTACTTTTTTCTTCTTCAATGTTAATGTAACCAACATTTCAGGAGGTCTCAGCATCTTTCCTTATTGGCAGAGGAATCCTTATTTCACAACACAGTAATTTCACAATTAAGTATATTGTACTTACTATGACATGAGAGAGTTCAAGGCCAAATGTTACCAAAACATCAAGTTACAGCTTAGAAGCCACTCCCAGAAGTGTGTTTGGTACATGACTCTTCATCAGCATGCAGGGCTGTATCTGCCCATGATGTGCAGTAGGACTGATGCTTGAAGAAAGCTCCCAAGCTCATGCCCTCAAACTGAGGGGAGATTGGAGCTGTACAAGGCACCTTAGTTCTACAATTTACTACAAAAGTAAGGAATAGTGCTGGGCAGTGCTTTGTGTCCTTTCAGAAGAGAAATTCAGATGTGTAAATGAGATTATGAGACAGGTATTGATGAGATCAAAGACAGTCCAGGACTTTGTTTTAGGGAAGAGTTTGATCATTTGCTTCTTTCCTACAATTTGTTTCTTGTGTATGTATGGCTGTACAGCCTTAGTTAAAATCAATAGATTCGTAAACCACATGGGAGGAATCCTGACCCGGCTGAAGTCAATGGGTGATTTTTTTCCATTGACGTCACCAGAGCCAGGATTTAAACCCAAATAACAGACGTCTCTTTCTTAAGGACTCCTAAGTGGACAGAATTTCCAGACTAAGAATTATGTGAGCAGAAAAACACAGTAAAGTAATAAAAAACTCCTCAGACTAAACTGATACAGAAGACTTCTACTAAGTAGTAACTGATATTCACTCAGTAGAATAGCTCAGTACTTTACCTAAAAAGCAAACTGCCAGGATTACATAGGTGATGGTGAGTATAAGACAAAATAGATTTACTCTGTGAGAGTTAGACTATGACCTCAGCATTCTCCTATGCCAAGCTCAAGCAATAAAAAAGTACTATTTTAAGAAGTGCCTTTTCCTCTCACAGTTTCATAGGGACAAATGATTTAGGCAAGACTCTCTTTCTAGCTTTCAAGGCTGAAAAGAAAAGCTGGGAAAGTACAAAGTAAATTCCAAACTAAAAGCAAGCAGGGAAATAAAAGGATTGTAGTAGAAGATCATGCATTTTAAAGTATTCTGGGGCCTACTTCGTGGTTTTAGAACTTTTGAAATTGGTGGCTATAAGAATACAGTTACTCTCTGGCATAAATTACTGTCTTGACTCTACCCTAACAGAAAGAGCCAGAAACCAGCTACCAGGGTCTTCCTAAACAGCCATTTAATCCTTCACTGACTCATACTGAAGCTGATGACAAAATCACTGTTTGACCCTAAATTATGAGATTCTGAGATCTTCAAGATCACCTATATGTTTCTTCCTAAATACTGTTTTACAGTCATGATGTATTATGTGTTTAAAGCTGCTTAGAAATACAAAAATAAAAAAGCGCTGTGTGACAAGTTGAAAACACCAGACTCAGACAGACTGATTTATCATGAGGTCTGAGTAATCAGTGAACAAAACTGCCCTGCAATCTGCCCAAGCAAAAGTTTGCACTGTGATGGAACAAGAAGGATTTTGCTTCAAACTGTTAATAGGCCTCTGCTTCATCTTGGGAGGGAGCTATGACGGGCCCTGGGGTCATTTTCACATTCTTCCATGGCATATCGAGCTAGGAGGCCCTGTGCAGAATGGCAGTGACAAAGCATGTACTGGACAGCTTGGGCTGAGGGGAAAATTACATTGCTTGAAGCCTATTAGGAAAACAGTCCACTAAGAAGAAACATAAGGCTTGAGTTGCAAACGTAAAGAAAAACTTTTGTCTTATTAATTCCCACAGAAGAAGCTGAGTAGCTGGAGGATGGAAAATGAAAGAAGGGCGTTGCTAGCCAGTACAGGTAGATCTGTGCAGCACTGTTGTGATTTCATACTGGTCCAAATAAGACTCAGTTTACCCCTTAAAGCAAACTGATATCAAGAGAAGCAGTTCTTACAGTCCTCCTTCTGCAGGAGGGATGATATGGAGAGGTTTCACTTTGTGCTCACAATGCCCAAATTCTCAGAGACCCCACCTAATGGCTGGCACATAGAATACTACCAGCACTACCCTGTGCCAAATACAGATTTTCAAAAGGAAAAGATTTCTGTGAAGAACTTGCTGACAGTTTTTATGAAATTCCTGTGTTCGGTGCTAACAGAAAGGTACAAAGTAAAGAAGCCACACCCACTTGGAAATTACCATTGCCCAGGCCTTCCAAAATATTAGCACAATCCAACAGTAACTATAACCTTTGATAAGAGTACAGGATTTTCAATTTTTCTAGGCAATTGTGCAAATAGTAGCCATGACTGTAATGGTAAATTTGCCAATATCATTGTTAATAGCACCACACGTAGCCATTAAAGTTTAAAAATCAATTAAAATTATGCAGCATTTGTCTTCTATAAGAAAATATTCTTTATGGCTAGATAACAAACTATTCATTTCAAATATATCTGATATCTGTAACTTGTAATTTAGAAAGCATATCTAAGAAATATCAGAAAACTGCACATAGTGGGTTTTAAGAAAACACGGAGAATGGCTTTATAGGGTGTATAACTTTTTGCCTTCTGCTTTAAAGCCCTGTTTTAGCCTGCATTATATGCAATTTAGAGTACAGTTACTCTGCTTCCTTTAGTGGAGTCAGAAAGAACATTCATCCTGAAGGCTTCATTTCTAATGACTGAGAGTAAAGGTTAGATTTATTAGAATTCTTATAGATAGAGAGTTGACTGTCTCACACTTCTGCAATAGAAATAACCCTTTACTGAGAGGAAGAATTTAGGGGATTCTGTTAGGCAAGAGTTTGTAAAGATTAAGACAGTACAGAAAGCATAGCACTAATAAAAATAAATCTCTTGATAAAGACTGGAAGGAAAATTAGTATTTTGCTTTTGTCTTTGAGCCCGAACATTGAAATTACAACTTAGAATTGGATTAATCACTAAATGGTATAAGGCAAGTTTTTAAGAGTGTCACAGATTGTTGTGCTTGATTCTTCTTTAGCAGAATGTAAAGGCATTTTCCTCCTATTGGTTTGTACATTAATCCTCTTGAAAGCTGCTTGGCACTTGTCTGGAGCTGATTTAAGATGTCTTGGGCACTTTGTTTTACCCTGGCACAGTTATGAATCCCATGCTGCCTAAAATGAGTACTGCATCCTCCCCAGAGGGTGCTTAACTTGGAGGCTGCTGGCTGGTTTTTATTTTGACAATATGGAAAAGAGAAGCAGTCTTTAAGAGCAACACCCTCCATCCCAGATTGCTGAGAACCGGGAATTGCCCTGCTACATGCACAGCACAAAGCACATTTCACACAGGGGCAATCCTGAGAATGTGAGAGAGAGTAGAGACCAAGGACCAACCAATACTGCCTAAATGAGGGGCTCAACTTCAGGGGATTCATCCCAAGCTCTTTTTTATTAAGATGGAAAAACATTTCAGGGATATAAATTTGGCATTCCAGATGCTGAGCACAAAAGCACAGCTGAGAAAGCAGGTATCATAACTTAATGTAGGTACCAAAAATGTCTGCACAGCTCTTCAGCCTGCTAACACCAAGGAGTACCCGTAGGGTGACAATTTCTGACAGAAAAGCAGATATCACTATTGCACTGTAATTAATTAGTTTAGTTCACTCATGTCTATCGATTATAAAACAGGAAGACCAACACTTGATTCAAAACTGAAACGCAAACAAAAAACCCCAAACAACACAACAGCAAAAAGCCCTGAAAAACAAAACAACCAAATAGCAAAGGATCTGTCTACTATCTTCCAATCAGGTTTGTAGGTTTTTCTGCCTGAAACTGTGGTCTGTGCTGGACAGCAAGTTAGACAAAGGTATCTCACAAGCCATTCTGGCATCAAATTCAGATTAATCCATGAATTTTGAAAACATTCATTTTAGTTTACAGCTGACTGAGGAAAAGAAAACCCAACAGAAATGAACATGCAACTTCCCTGAAAAGATGAGAAAACTGTGACTAACAGTCTATATCTGAACCAAAGTAGAACTGCAGTTGCCAAAATCTCCCTGGCACCAACTCTCCCTACATTTAAGAGACAACTAAGCTGATGAAATAGTATTTCCTTTTGTGTACATGATGATGTTCCACACACCACAGAAAATATCTTTTCAGTACTTAATAGTTCAAGGAAAACTTATCACATGAGGTTATGCTGTTATGGATCTAGTGCTGGAATCTAGGAAAACCTGCTTATCTTGATCCACAAGCTCACAGAAAATACCTTCTTCTATCTTAATTCAAAAGTACTTTTAGCCATGGGTGTTCTGCCACCAATAAATCAGGGTACATTTTGACAAGCAGCTTGCTCTTGTACATCTGAAGTACAGCCTACACCTCACCTGGGTGGTTTTGTTCATATGCAGTTGCAGGTGAATATCCTTGTGTCACCCCTAATAGCTGCAAGGTTAGAGAAAAAAAAGCACGAATAGAGCATTCATATTAATTAAATGCTAGAATAGTATTTTCCTCTCTTAATTTAATATCTCTTAAGCTTCCAGTCATGTCTGCTGTGAAGCAGCTGTGTTCTCCAGGGAGGCATCTGCATGATGACCCAGTAGCCCAGTACTACATATCTCCCCTGATTAGGACTTCTTGAAGAGTTTGTGAACTATAAAGTTTGCTGGTTTGCTCCCAGCAGTGTTTTCTGTCCAGGAAGGGATCCTCCCACTCCTACAACCCCTGTTCTATTGAGCATTAGCAATAGAGATGGCATAAATAACAGAACAATCTACAAGCTGGCTCCACAGTCCAGCTCACTTACGCTCTCATTTCTTGTTTAAGCCAGTCAGATAGTTAAAAGAGAAAAAGGCACAAAATCAAGATGCTGGATTTGAGCAGGAATATGAGCAGCTAGGCTTTCATATTGTTACAAACTACAAGTATTTACTTACCAAACTACAGATAAAACTCATCTTATTGCCTTGATCTAGAAACAAAAGATCCAACTCCAATAGTACCTCTGCTATAGAGGCACAATGTTAAAAGCAGATCTTTGGACTTTCTATGGTCACGCTCATGGCAAATGATGGGAATTGCTCTTTTCCTAAGCCAGGAACAGTGAATGTTGTGAAGGTCAGCAGCAGGAAGCCCCTGCAAACCTCCAGAGCTCCCACTGCCACACTGTCCATCTTGGATCAATCTGATTTATATTCTCTCAAACCCACCATGACTCTTCATTTATTCCTTCATTTTCTACCAAACAACACAGGCCAGAGTCCTGTTCTTGTATGTGCCTGCAATTATCTTTAAACTACACATTGTTGTAAATGTGAACATTTCATTAATTTATGCAAATAGGATCTTGGCCAATGACTTGGCTGTTATTTATGAATGAATCATGCTGCTCTGAGTGGCTGGATATATTTAGCTCTCATTAATTTGTTCAAAATAGCTACTAATGGGTTTCTTTAGCACAGGACTCTTGTAACAAAAGGCAAAAGGATGATTGGATTTGTGAGGGGAGGGCCTAAGTAACCCTTTCAGTTACTGATCAGTGACCACCTTCTAAACACACTGCACTTCAAGTTACTTCAAGTGATTTTAAGGCAGTAGCAGGTTAACAGCTCAAGACAAAAAATGCAGGCTTCAGTTGGCCTCAGCCAACAGCACTGAACCATTTCTGGAAACTATTTGTTTTCCCTTTCTTTTGAGTGAAAGGAATGCTGTTAAAATTTCAGTTCTGAAAAAACTGGAGGCTCTGAGCCCAAATTGAGAATAGTAATATAAATAAGCTCAAATCTAGCAAGAGTTTGCTAGAGGGAGTAGCTAAATGTAAAGACTTCAAGAGAAACATGCCACTCAGCATGGTATAGATCTACTGGTTTTATGATTCAGAAATACTTTCCATTAAAAAAGGTTGCATACTTGGAAGATTTTATTGTATACTTGGAGAATTTTACGTGTGTAAAGTGCTGCTGAAATTTTTGTAGTATGTAATGAAATCTGTTTTGCAGAAAAATGTTATTTTTTACAACTAGAATCTCTTGCTAGCTGCTGTCAACATCATCTTACAGCTGCTGTTATCATCATCATCATCATCTTGTCTTTGACCTGAGGTTCCCTCATGCTCCTTTCTAGCTCTGACATCTCTTTGCTGTACCACACAGACCCTCATTGCTTTTAATCTCAGGTCAGTAAGGCCTCAGTGTTCCACCCCTTCTTCCCAGCTGTGTGCAGCAGGCTCCAGCTCCCCTCCTTCAGAGGCGCCCTGGAAGGTTGTGCAAGCTTGGTGGCCTGTCTGCTGAAGAGCCAGATAACATCCATGTACTAGAAACACCTGCTTTTCCAATTACCTAGTTTTCTACCCATGGTGATCTTGTACAATCTTGATCTAGATTTCAAGAACTCTGCATCAGTGACTTTGTTTTTCATTCACAAGAGTCTGTGCAGATCAGAGTTTCCACCCATTTTCCTTGTTGTCCAAGCAAATGTGCTACATTCTGTCAACTGTTTGTTGATATCATTTGGAGTACTATTTATTCTGAATTTAAAAAAAACAGCGTTGATAAATGTTATTAGAGATATTAGCTGGTATTTCAGTTCACCCAGTTGGGAGTTCTCTGCTCTTAGACTTTTCCTGCACAAATTCTGGAAACACTCCTATTGGAAAATATACTGCCATATTTGCTCAGAGTTTGTTGTTTTAGCAGACACCCCTGCCAGTATAACATTTTGACTAGAAATAACCATAGTAACAAATGCAGAAGGCTAACAAGCACAAAGAGTTCAAAATTGTTTCAACTACCCCTGTCCTGGCCTACTTCTTGTATGTTCATCAAAAGTCCTTTTAGGATAACCACAGCTGTTTAAATTATCTTTTTTCAGCCATTAGTGAATTAATGCCTCTTCCTTTCTGGGATTTAAAAGTGAGATGAGACCTCCTGGTAGGACTGAGAAGAATATTTAGAGCTTTTGCTTCCCACCCCTTAGGATGCTAGGAATGCTTACGAAGAGAGGAAACACTCTGTATGGATTCTGGTATACCAAAATTAAGAAGTGGTTTTGGCACTGAATACAGGAATGCAAAGTCTGTCTGGCATTTTGTCCTTCATTAATTAAATGCAATAGTTTTTCAAACAAACAAAAAAAAAACTGTGAAAGTTTCCACTTGAAGTTTCACATAGATGGTTCTTTTAGAAGCTGAGGGTTTGACCTAACCTAGTTTTGCATAAGACATAGGCTGTCTTAACCCCATATTTGCACTGGTGCCTTAAAGGGACATGTATGGACCTTGTGATATCTGTCAGGAGAGAGATGTAGCAGCTCACAACAGTCTAAGGCCAACCTGTGGCTTTCGAGCTGCGTGTGACTCAGTAGAGAGTCAAGTATGGCTCTTGCACCAGAGCTGTATTACAGATGTCAATGACTTCAGCTTTTTAGCTGTAGAGGGAAATTAGGAACCACGAGGGATTGCTGAAATCAGTGCTGCCTTGTGGGATGCAGCTGTGTGCTCACCCCGAGAGGGAGGGGAATGCCCTCGAGTGCGATCAGCGCGTTACTGCCAAGGCAGCGATCGCACAGATTGCGCTCCCCCAGCTCGCTGAGGTAGGTAGGTCTTGGCAAGCTTGTCTGGAGTGTTAGCCAAGCTCTGCTTCCTAAGAGCTCAGCTGTCTGGCCTCTCCAAATGTGACGCTGGACTCATGCAATTAAAGCCCTGCAGTTTCTGTGGCCAGTGGCACGGGCAGGAGTGACACATGGTGCCACCCTTCCTAACACACTCTGACCTCCTAGACAGGGTAGGCATTAACAGCAAGTGCTCCTGCAGAGGAGTCTGGGCTGGTGCTTCAATTCACACCAGTGGATCTAAAGCAAGAGGACCACCAGGACTGCCTTGCCTCTGGCCCACAGGATGTTCACACAAGCAAGAATTTAAAAATTCTTCCAAACACCTCTTGTTCATAGGACACTGCTTCTCAACAGCCCTAAGACGGAGCCCCTGTGCAAGCCCAGAGTGACACTGGTCAGCTCTCACACACAGGCTGTTTACAAGAATTTGCAGACCATTCTATTCTATATCTATTTCATGTGGAAATTTGAATGATATTTTGACCATCATTTATTTTCTTCGAAGGGGCCTTGATCCCAGAAAGGGTTGAGCGAACACCATGAAAATTGATTCTGGATATTCACAAGGAAAATAAAAGCAAACATAAAAATACTTACAAAAGTACCTGACGTTTTGTTATTTTTTTTTTACCTAACCAGAAGCTGCTAAACAAGAAGTTTCCAGAAGACTCCAAAACATTAAGTCAAACTAATATGACTAAGCACCCTTACTTTGGTATTTATCTCAATTTCAAAATACTTCAATCACTTAGCACCTGAAAAGTAACCCAGCTACGAAACCCTGCCATGCTGTGTAACTGCTCTTTGATGAAAATTACACCACACCTTATTAATCCCTTGCGGGGGCAGGGCGGGGGAAGAAAAAAAAGAAAGAAACCTCCTATAACTAAAGCCTGGAATGACTAGCAGCCAAACAGATGACACTTAAGCAAGTATGCCTAAGTACAGTACACTTCACAGTTCATCTTGGTATTAGTCATACTTTTAAAAACTCAGTATTTTAAACCAGCATTTAATACGTATGTCCACTACACATCTCCAGGATTAATCTCCTTAAATACAAATTTCCCTGAATAGGCATCATGTTTTCCACAATCTCATGACATTAATCAAACATCACTCCCTGCAAACTCCATAACTCTCAAATACAAGCCAGGTTTGTGAGTCAGCTCCACACACTGTAATATGATCAAAGCAAGACAAATATGGCACTTCAAAAGCTCACTTGCAGGAAATCTGACAGTAAAACCACCTAAAATAATTTTTCCAGATACTAGATACACTGAAAGCAATATGTTGTATCCCAGACTGATTTTGCTGAGTGTGTTTCACATTGAACAGAGCTCAGAACTGCAGGGTATTAAGTATCTGTTGAATACAATTTTTTTTGCACAATATTCAAACCTACAACAGTTCCACATAGCACTCATAGAAAACATATTATAAACAATACAAAAATATTACTAAAACCACCAACACTGTAGTAGCTTATAAAAATGCAAGTTGCATTTGCATTACATTCCATCATGAAGAAGATTCTTGCCCCCAAAGTGATACAACCAATATATTTCAATTTTAATATGCATTCTCAAAAGTTTAAGCTATTTTTTCTTTCTCTTGATATACCTTGCCTCTCTTTCATTGCAAGGTTTCAACTTTCAAATGACTAAACTTATGACTGAATGCTGAATACATTCTCCTTACTATTATGTTACAGCACGTTACTTTTAGAAGTAGATTGGTGGTATGACTAAGAGAGCAGTTTGTTTTTCCATTCTATTCTCCAGTATATAGTCAAAATTCCCTTTCTGAGCAGGCATGCAAGGCAGCTTACACCAGTAATATCTGTGAAAAGCAAGCTCAAAAGTTAAAGAAACAACCATTCAGACTTTTAAAAGCGTAACAATAGTTTCAAACATACTTTTCAAACATGTAATTCATTCTGCTCAGTGGCATGTTTTGAAAAGCTACAGTCATGCTTCCAGATTTTTACCTCCTGTAAGTGTATAAATTTAGGAGCAATGCAGACTTACTTCCTTTTACAAAGGAAGTTTTCAAATTACTAAACCAATACAACAGACTTCAAAGCTTTGCAGAAGTTTGTACTACTTGCTATTAGGAGAAAATTTCAAGCTACTGTTGTTTCTTCCTTTTGCTGAAAAATTGAACCATGATATTCACAATCTAGTTTCCTTTTCATAGGTAACACTTAAGGACATTAGTCAGATATTCAGTGTATGTAATTACTCTATCAGCTCTCTAGTTATTAAAGCAATCCAATAATGTTTTTCAAACAGGCAAGTTTAATATTGATTGAACTCTTCTTGACCAAGCAAGCTGCGCAATATAATAAAAGCTACCCTTTGCATGTACCACAACACAGAGATCTGCCAGAGCCCACAGTTATTAAACATTAATAACAACAGTTATTAAACACCAGCTGTAACTGCTTTATAGTTTCACATGTAGCCATGCACTGGGGTAATCTCTCTGTGATCTGGATCATATGAAATAGCTAAGACATTTTCAGGTAGTTTCTACATTAGGTGATCCTTTTGTCTTTCAGCTTTCATACTTTTTATGCTACAGTAGCTCACACACCAGGATTTTTCCAAAGGTGACAGTTTCTCAGTGACAATACAAACTCACAGGAGAATGCTCAGCCTTGTGAAGTGTTCCAGGAAGGTTCCAGCAGCCCCAGCACTGTCCTGCTGCAGTATCAAGATGCTGGACTGGGGCTAGCAGGAACCTCCACATCCTCCACAGTAATGGCCACGAGCGTCACTAGGTTGGAAAGGGGTGTGTTGTCTAACCCATTTCATAAGAAGAAGGACATTTATTATAGCAAAATCCAAAATATGTCATGGAAGTCCAGATTCTATATAATTAGCGAGTAGTAATTAATTTTCAAGCCAGAGGTTACTGCAGACACTTTACACAGTGGTTTAAGCTGCACTTATAGGATTTCACATTTTTAGTTTCTGCTGCTGATTCCGTGTTCCCTTCTGAAAACACTACAGTAAAAAAAAAAAAAAGTAAAAAAAAAATTTCATAGTCCCTTTCCCTTTCAGCTAAGTGTGTTCACCTTTTTTTTCTTCTTCTGTTAGGGATTAATTTTCAAGGACACGTTTTTTTCTCTTTAAAGCCAAAAAGCAGAGGGGAAACATTAAGGGGAAATAGGAGTTACAGCCTATAGCTTCTTTCAGGGATTCTGTCTGAGACCTTTAATAAATGCGGAGAAGGGATAAGAATACATGGGTTCTTCATTCCTGATATTTCCTTTCTATTTCCCATAAGCAGTGGTTTTGTCTTTAGCTGGTAAAGGTAAGCAACAGAGAAAGAAAAATTCAACCAATACAAAGACTACAATGTCTCTTTACTGTCTTTTCAGGTGCCTTTCTTATTCCCTACATCCTCTTCTTAATCATTGCTGGAATGCCCCTGTTCTATATGGAATTGGCACTGGGACAATATAACCGAGAAGGGGCTGCCACAGTTTGGAAAATCTGTCCAGTTTTCAAAGGTAAGTGTACCTCTGCTCCTCTGAACAGCACCTGAGGGTGCCACACACGTGTGATCACAAGCAATGTAAAGATCTCTCATCTTTCACAGACAAGGTGGTATTTGGTGACCTTTCCCCAACCCTTGAAGTCAGAAGTCTTTGTGTTATCAAAGGTGAAACAGGAAATGGGAAAAGCCACAGAAATAATTTCAGGGTGATTGCTGGCTGAGTGTAACAGAGGGCAATGAGCAGGAGCAGCTCAGCCCTGCCCTCCCTTTCCCTGTGTACTGGGGTTTGGAAGGAACTGGGAATCTCTAGGTGGATGGGGGGGTTTGCCAATCCAAACATTGGAAATACCAAATCCCATCTGGGTTAGTTCAGCCCTCTCTTCCCCATTGACTAAGGTAACCACTACTCCATTCAGGGCATGGAACTTCCTCTGCAGAAGCCAACATACCACAGTGGCTACAACAGTAAAATGGAGTTGTGAAGACTGCAGTTTGGCCACTAGACTTATAACAGCACAGGAGTTTTCTGTGGTATCTCTGTACCTCAGTTTTCCTGCCTGTGAAGTGGGAACAATTATCCTGATAGTCTTTGTAAAGTGTCTTTCAGATTTAGCAATGAAAAACACTTATTAAAAACTGAACATTATTACTATTGAGTGTTTACCACTAGGATTAACTCTCCAGCATCACTGAATAAAAGGCTCTGGAGTGTTGTTTGTGCACAGCATCATTCTGCAAGGAAAAATAGGTTAGGTGCTTCAGGGTGTTTGGCTTTGATCAGGAAATGATCAATGTATAAAAGAAGCCATATGTGCTCTGTACATGAAACAAGTATTTGTTTCAAGGAACCTGAAGATTTTTTTTCAGCATTGCTTGCCAGCAAAAAATATAAGTTCCTTTTTATGTATACCAGGCTGTATTTAAAATCTCATGCAAAAGCCTTTTCAACAGAGACATACCTGAAACTAAACCAGGCAAGCTCAGCTGACCTTAGAACCTTAAAATTCAGATCATGTTCATCCTGGGACTGACAAAAGCTGAGGAGCTTAACAATAGCAATCCAAACTTGATGGATCTGCTGCTTGGATATAGGTTACACTGAGTAAATGTTAGTCTTCTCAAAATACAGCTTTCCTCTTCAAGCAGTCTAGTGCCACACAATAAGAAAAGTGGAGGGGGTTTTTCCTACCAGTCAAACCCAAAACTCACAGCAAAATCAGTGATACAACAAAAAATAAGTACGCAATCTAATAAAATAATGTGCCTCAAAATTTTAAAATTAATTCATATAGATTCACCTAGCCCTTCTATAATCCTGTCATGGGAGATAAAATTCATCTCAGCACCCGGGAACCTGAATACCCTTGCTCAATAAAAATTCCTGTCAGTATTATTTATATACCTTTGGATAACAATGAGGATTTTGAAAACCTAAATGCAAAAATTAGACCTTCAGGATCTCAAAGCATTTGAGCCAAATACCACTGTGCTCAGAGGTATTCTGTGTTGACTTCAGGATTGAAAAAGATTATGAAAAAGGAAAATAGAACTTATTTCATGTATATTCTTGTTGACATTCCAGCTGTGCTTTTAAGCTGACATTTTCAGGGTGGACTAAACATACATTACTGTTGAATTTTAAGTTTCTTATTACAAGAATATAGAATAGCATAAGTTATTTGAGTCTCAAAAAGTAATAAGCATTGAGACATTTACACCTCGGTATAAACTCAGTACATTTAAAGTTTTGACTAAAACCTCTGATAACATGCAAAGACATTTTACTGCTAGAGCTTTGGAGTTGTTTCTGGGACAACTCAAATCTCTCACTCAAAGGAAAAATACACAGTCTACACAAATTCATAACAGCTTCTCTAAATGAACAGCACTATAGTTCTAATTTTAGCTATGAATATTATTGCTATGAACTCTAAG
This sequence comes from Vidua chalybeata, assembly GCF_026979565.1. Taxonomy (NCBI): domain Eukaryota; kingdom Metazoa; phylum Chordata; class Aves; order Passeriformes; family Viduidae; genus Vidua; species Vidua chalybeata. The sequence continues at coordinate 11,941,304 of NC_071540.1, forward strand.
CACTCTACTTCTAATGAGATGCTATCATAACACATGCAATTACAAATATACCCTGTAACCTTTGTAACATAGTCTGTTTTCATCTCTGCATTTTTTTCCAGAGTCTATTTTAGACTGTGGGTGGTGCAGCATTACTTTTAAGAAAACCTAGAAACATAAGAGCAAATTCATTCCTGAACATTCTTAAGATCACAGAAAAGAGCTATTTTAAACACATTTGATCCAGTATTTTTTAATCCTGATATTAAACATCTCAGGTCCTCCTGGACCAGAGGAATTTCAGGAACACTTTTTTAAACAACAATCATCTAATTTTAGTATTTTGTATATTATCCATACTTAGTGTTTTAACATTCACCTTAATACTTAAGAATTATTCTTTTTGGGGATTCATAGCTCCTCTCCATTCTATTGATCATGGTGTATCACTAGAGTTTGAGTATTCAAGTACTAGATTCATTTAAGCTCCAAGCATTTGAAAATACTGTTTCATCTTTACTTTCACAATTATTTCCCCATTGTTAGGGATGAGCAAACTGGTTTACAGATTAAAAGCCTCCTGCAGAGCAAAGAGTAAATTTTGTACTGTTTTGTACTGCAGCAGTCTTTGAGCTGACAGCTCCTTCAGGGTCAGAATCTGTTCCTTATGCAAATTTTAGTCCTGGATTAATACTCAGAATGTTTGCTACTTCCTTCCATTATAAAGAAATAATAAAGCCTAATAATCTCCAACTGCTAGGCCTCTGATGCAAAAAATTAAACTGAAGAAAACTAGAAGATTTGCACTTAGTTGCTGTGACAGTACCCTCTGTGACAGTGATGACATTCATAAAATAACTGTACTCCCTACCTTTTATATGCAGTACATACAACTTTGAGGAAGGATTCAGAGAACAAAGCTGCACACACAGTAAGAATGATTGAAGTCAAGGTAAAGCAAGATTCCTTAACAATTCTGCCAAACAACTTTCATTGGGCTCCAACATTTGTATCAAAGCTTCCTCTCAAACGGTTGGAAAATGTCCATTTTCATGAGGAGAAAGTGCATTTTCTGGGGTGCTTTTGCTAAAGAGATTCTCCAGCCACACTTCATGATATACAAAAATACAAAGCCTAAAGAGAATGCTTACACTCTGAATTCTGTAATCCTGGAGAGACAGTAAAAGGGGTTGAATGTCACACACAGTTTAGCCTCAACCTGATAGTCACCAAGTTTTACTGGCATGGCCAAAACCATGGACACCTCAGTGGAACAGCACAGACTCTTTCATGCATGATTTGGAGCCAGTTCCATGCTGATGGAAGCCAATCTAGAGAGCAGTATTGGGAAAGAAACAAGAGAGGGATCAGTGTCTGTTCCAAACTAGTTCAGGGTGGGAACATGAGACATAGGGAAACTTCATTTAAGTGTCAAGCTTTACTTTTCCAAGAGAAGTTGCCAAGGTCCCTGACGTCATGAAGATGAAGTGAGTTTCACTCCTAACATGGGCTTGCAGTCTTCTGCATTGGAAGCAAATCAGCAATGGAGTTGTACAAGGACAAATTTTGACATTGCACTGTTTAATTTCTTTTTCTGACAAACAACTGGATTTGATAAAAGCCAGTCATTTTCCAGAACCATTTCTGTGATTTTTTTGTTTAGAGGTCAGGTACATTGTGTCCACATATGTGTATGCAAATGTCAAAAATTCCTTTTTATTGGTGTGAAGACCTAAAATGAATTTGCAGTCATGTATCATTGAGTTTAACTCCAGTGTTTGTATATACTGTTGCATGTCAAGTGCAATGTGTAATCTAGTTTTCCTTTGTCTTTAGGTGTAGGCTATGCAGTGATACTCATAGCTCTTTACGTGGGTTTCTACTACAACGTTATCATAGCTTGGTCTCTGTATTATCTATTTTCATCATTCACATTTGAGCTCCCCTGGACAAACTGCCACAACAGCTGGAACAGCCCAAACTGTACAGATCCAAAACTCTTCAATGCATCAGTGCTTGGCAATGGTACTAAATACTCCAAGTACAAGCTCACTCCTGCAGCTGAATTTTATGAGTAAGTATTGACCTGACCTTGCTATTTATTCAAAGTTCTATGTCTAAGGGAGTTTCCTCTTGAAGGTAAAATAGTTTGTAACCAGCCTCTAGAACAAGCATCGGAAGACTAAGGTTAAAGTGGAGCTGTAATGTTGGTCTGTATGCCTGGGTGACTGACTTTTGCCTCTGTGATCTTTGGTTTCTCCTGTGCTAATGCAGTGCTTGCTACTGAGCAAAATGGAATTGGACAAGACACAAATGTTCTCTATGTGCCACTTTTGCTTGCACCAGCTTTGCTAGGGCAAAGAAACACAGTAATATTCTGACAGAGGTGACTACATGCCAAACTAAGATGAGTTTAAGCCTTTAAAATAACCATTTGTTCACAGATTTGGACTGCTGCTCCACTCACAAAATTTCAGAGCAATAGCAGATTTCTGTTTGTTCCTCTGCTTCAATACTTCAATGAAGTGAGATAAAACACTAAGCAGGGGGAAAGAGCCAGGTTATAGAAAGACAGGCTTTTACCAATGCCAAAGCAAAAGAGTGTTCTGCAACACAGGCTGAGACAGGCAAAGTCAGGCTTAAATCAAACAGCTCAAATCAAACCCCAAAAGGTATATAAATTAACAACTTAACTATAAAACAAAGATACCAATCTCTGTATAAATATTTTCATTATGGACTTATAGGGGAAATGGGATTTGATTAGGAGAAAGGGGATGAGCATCAAACTATTGAATCAGCTGTTTAATTAATCTGAATAATGAATCAATTAATATTTCTGTGTTTGGAGTAGAAAGATACCAGGGCACACACCTGCTAAGCAGTTAGTCCAACCTTGTAGAAACAAAGGGAAAACACTGTTACCATAAATAACTAGTAGGGCTCTTGGGGTCTCTGTTTATAGCTCTTTAACATTTGTGGCCGCTGTTCCTTCTCTGAAGACAGCACAGTGAAAGATCAGTGGTGATACACAAACTGCTGGCAGGGGTTTGGGTAAACGAAACTCAGTGCTTTGAAAACAAGATGGGGGCTTGAGTTCAAAGGAGCTTACTGAAATGGCAAATAATGACAGCTGTGAAATCTACTGCCCTTACAATAGAAGGCTTAAGTCTTAGTAAAGTAAAATGCAATCTCTACTTCTTGCTTTGCCTTTTTATTATTTAAAAGGGTTCTGAGCAACTTCTGCTATCACATCATGCTTGGGTAATGATTTTGACTTTGTAGTGGGTGAGGCTGTGGTAGAATCGATTCACGATGTTTTGATTTAGTTCCACTGATCTGGGGAACAGCTCAATTAATGATTGTCTGTACACTGAAACTGGAAATAGTATGGTCCTTTCCTCATCATGAATGAGACTCAAGGTTCAGAAGGTAAGAACAAAAAGGGAATTTGACGTTTCATTATGCTTTAATCCCTGAATTTTCAGCTGTAATTAGGTCACTAGGCCCTGTACTTATTAATGACTAGATTACATTGCAAAAATGAGAAGGGTAACCACTTAACTAAAACACTCTATAACATCTGTTTTCCCAGCTGTAAAAACAGGGAATCACAAGGGGCATTATATTCACTTATCCAGTATTTGGGTGAGCTCATTGGGTCCAGCTGTACAGCTCAGGTGTCAACCCAAACTTGTACAAAGTCTCAGTGTATTCAGATCCAACCTATCAATGAAATCAGAAAACAGTTTCTTTCTTATATCAAATAACACAATTCATGCTTATGGTCTTCTTACAACAAGGAGAGTTGAATCTTTTGATTATAAAATTTCATATTTTGTGCCAGAGTCACAAAAGGAAATGGGAAGTGATACAACTTAAACTTGGTTCTCTAGTTTGTATAGTTACATCAGAACACTCACACACAAAGTTTTGGCCTCTGCTGGGTAGGCTGAGGGGGAAGCAGGGAGACCAAAAACACCAAACATTTATTTTGCAGTTGCAGAGTGACTGAAAAGAGGTACTTCCAAGACAGGACTCAAGCAGAGAGCTAGTACGATTATTCTGAAAAGACACAGACAGTTCTTTCTGGGACATAATTCCTTCACACTAAGCTGGCCTGACCAAGAATTTAGAGTTGATTATTTTCTAAAGCTCTGTAGCTGCCAGAGCTGACTGCCTCTATCTCCACCAGCACAGGAATAAACTGTAGGAGGAAGTGGGAGTGCTGTGATGTGACAGTTCATCAAATACCACAAGAAAGGTACCTCAAATTCAGCAGAAATATGCTGGTTGTCAGTACTTATATTGAGTGAGAAAAGGGAAAACTTGCAAACTAGGCCAAATCTATCAGCTGTCCAGTATCTGGGAGGAAAAGCAGAGAGAAACCTCTAAGCCTCAGACTTGGAAGAAATAATTTCAAGTTGCAAATTCCATGCCAAGGCAATGACAAGGAGAACCTTGAAGAACATATTTGGCTTTTGTTTTCAAGCCTCAAGAGCTGGGCAGGACTTAAGGTTGAAGTGCTTCTACACTGAGGACTGTAAAAGTTTTTTTACTAAGTTTAATTTTACTAAGTCTGGTTTCAGTTGTAGAGGGCTAATTCAGGCCGAGGTACCACTGATATCATGGGGACAGCTTCTTACTACAGGAAGGAATGGGACCTCTGCAATACTTCATTAGAGATGCTTAAAATCAACTATAAAGTATTTGTACACTGTAAACTTGGCAAAGCACTCTAAAATCTAATATCAGCTGGTGCCTTTCTGCTAAGTAATAGCCAGACATAAAAGAAATCCAGTTAGGAATAAAATGTCAACTCCACATTTCTTTAGGGACACACATTACTTTAATTCCTTCCCTCTTCAGTGGTTTGGAATTAAACACAGAAAATGAAAAGAACCTTCTATCCTTTCCACACATGTTAAAATAATTCAATATAAGCCTTTCTCTTTTTTTTGGAAGAACAGAAGTACATCACAAATAAAGCTCCCCTATCTACTCCATATTGCTCCTATTTAAATACTTTATCTGAACACAGGCATATTTTATATTTGTTCTCTCCATTATTGTGTCTGGGAAAAGTCTGTTATCATCTTGCTTTCATTTATGCTGAGAATTAAGAAATACCAGTTTGGAGGAACAAAAGCACTAATCTTCTCACAAGGTACTGTGCCTGCAAAAAATCACAATCTGTTGTAGAAACAAGTCTTGGCAAATTTTTTAGAAAAAACAGTGAAAATATCAACAAACATTGGGCTACAGCTATTTCCCTCTGACAGTACTTTTTCTCAGGGCTGTAAATCCATTTCTCCTGAATGAGAAATTTCACAGGGAAATTTTCATGCCAAATTCAGTAAAGGAAATTCACAGAATTCACAAGTCTACCCAGCTGTGAGCAATTACAAAAACCTACCTAAGAACAAGGAATAAAACCAAGATTCACTCACAGCAGTCTACATTTGTCATATTTATGAACATCACGTGTATGAAATTTATGAGAAGTGTGTGAACAAAAAACATCCTGAAAAAAAAACCCTCACCCCATACAACAAAGGTTACTTTTCTAGACCAATAGGTTTGTGCTTTAGGGTACAAGTCTTCACTGGAAATGCCACCCCAGGCAAAGGCTCCACATGGTTCAGTCTGACAGAAAATGGAGTGACCAATGCTGTGGACCCCAAAGATGCAGGAACCCATCCCCATTAAACAATTGGGAAGCAACTTCTCCCAAAAAAGAAAACACCACTTCAAAAGTCAGCACAAGCAATTCTGCCTATAATTCTGCCTACATTTATAATGTAAATGCTTATAAATTCTGCCTATAAATGCTTATAAAAACTTAATCAGAACTAATGAGAATGGATAGCCCTATATTCTGCTAATCACATCAGGTCTTTCCATTCAGCTCTTCTGAAACAGTAAATTTTGGAGATTCATGAATGTGCTGAAGTGGGGCACAGTAGCAAAGGAGGTCAGAATTGCTAAATTAGTGGGAGAATAAAGCTTTCAGTGCATTGAGATAAACATTCTCTCTATTATTGTGATTCAAAAAGAAATTTCACCTCCAATGGGGCAACCCCCGAGGTACAGACAGGCAGAGAATGAGATCCTGGAAAGCAGCACCATGAAAAGGGACCTGGGGGTCCTGGTCTATGGCAAGCAGGACATGAGTCAGCAGGGCCCTGGCAGCCAGGAGGGACATCTGGCCATCGGGGGGATTGTCCTGCTCTGCTCTGGGGCGGCCTCACCTCCAGTACTGGGGGCAGTTTTGGGCACCACAGTATAAAAAAGACATTAAGATGTTATAGAGCATCTAAAGGAAGGCTATGAAGATGGTGAAGGGCCTTGAGGGGAAGCTGTGTGAGGAACAGCTGAGGTCACTTGGGCTGTTCAGCCTGGAGCAGAGGAGACTGAGGGGAGACCTCAGAGCAGTTACAGCTTCCTTGTGAGGGCAAGAGGAGAGACAGGCACTGATCTCTCTTTGTGGTGACAGTGACAGGACCCAAGGGAGTGGCCTGAAGTTGTGTCAGAGGAGGTTTATGTCAGATATTAGGAAAAGGTTCTTCACCCAGAGGGTGCCTGGCCACTGGAGCAGGCTCCCCAAGGAACTGGTCACAGCTCCAAGCCTGACAGCATTCAAGAAGTGTTTGGATAATGCTCTCAGCATGGGAGATGTGGACATTTCTTAGAGATGTCCTATGCAGATCTAACAGTTGTACTCAATGATCCTTGAGGGTTCCTTCCAACTTAGAATATTCTAGGATTAAGTACAAATAATAATTTATGATAAGCCAGCCAGGGTGCCACTGGGAAATCATTAGATTCCCAAAATCTGTCTTGCAGTCCATTACACAGCTCCATTCTCCAACACAAGAGGGAGCTGAAATATCTAGAGAAAAACCCAAGTGCTGCTGCATCCCCTGGCATCCCCCTGGATTGTGGCCAGCACTCCAGGGTGGGGGTGAGGCACACAGGGCACAAGCACTGCACCTCAGATGGCTCAGCTGCTCTCCGTGCTCTGGGCTGTAGGACAGCACTGTCCCAGAGCCAGGACATCCTACTGCATTGCAGCTGTGCCTGCTCAGAGCTCTTTACAAAGCATCCAGAGACCCAAGCAGCTCAGAGAGCAGCCCCAGGTATGGCAGAGCTGGGCCTGAGCCAGGCTGCCCTGTGGCACTTCATGTGGAGCCACTCTGCTCTGCACTGCACCCCCAGCTCAGTGCTGCAGACACCCTGGAGTCCAGCCTGCATGGAGCTCTACAAGTTTTGTACCACAAGCTCTGCCTCACACTGCTGTGTGGACACAAACTGCCATGAAAACCACAGCTGAATGTAAGCTGAATATAAGTAGTGCTATTCATGAAATAAAAATACCTGGAGCTTGGCAAACTCTTGCAAAAAGGGCTCTATCCACATCATGCAGCTAGCCTAAACTTCCACAGGTAAAGGAAAACCACATTTCATGCTCTGAAGGAAACTGGCAGCAATGATGACTGAACTGTGGTTGCCCAAATATATAACACAGAAGATGCATGTAGAAGAGCCTTCTAATTGAGCACAATTATCATGCTTCAAAATGCCTTCTAAATTGAGTATACAATTTAATTTCTATAGATTGCAGATTGTATACACTGACAGTTCTTTCAGCATCTTCAATCTACAATTTGCATTAAGTTTTAAATCATAAAAACATAGTCAAACTACCAGGATAGGAAATATAGCTTGGGACACCAGGACTATGTCTATTTATATCTTGTCCATTTTGCTGATGCTTAGTTTATGCAAGCCGTTTGGGTTTGTTCTCACAAATATGACTACTAATTTTTAGAAGTACTTAGATGTTCCTAGAAGTACTTAATATGTTAACTAGCAAATACATTTGTGAGTTAACATACTAATTTATTGACAAGTGATGACATTTTTGAATTCTGAATCAATCTGATGCAACGCATGTAAAATTTAGATAAATGACACCCTTCTATTGAGCACATCAAATTTAGGCAAGTAACTTTTGCCTCTAATAAAAAGAGAAAGAATGAGCTTATAAAGCTGTGTAAACATATTTGGACCAAAAATTAAAATTATTATTGATTTTGAATTGAAAAAATGAGGCCTACTCCAAGACCTTAAACTTAATCTATTTATGCAAACTTTTCTAAATTTCTAAAAGACAATTACATAAATCTGTCCAGGGATGAATAATACATAAAGATCCCTAGAAAGTACCAGTCTGACAAAACCATCCCAGAGAATTCTACACCTAAAACTCTTAAATACTGTTTTCTGGCAATAGTTTAAATATATTGGAGTGAAAATGATAGAGTAATTTTCAGATCACAACCCTTGGCATTTCTTTATTTCCTGGTTTGATTCCCTGTTTATGTGCAGATATTCACCACTTCTATAATAAATGTGTTCTGAATTGCTCAGGGTAGAGACAAAGCACACATTTATAATAATCCGTATTTTACAGAAGGGAAAGCCAAGACACAGAAGAATTTATTGGTTCCAACATTTCCTGTTATTAAAACTATGACTGGGTCCTTCATTTGCTGAGTCCTACTGAGCAGCTGCCCCACTACCTCCTCAATAATGTGTTTTTAGTAGCATTTATGTGTGAGTATCAAGCAGCTGAGCTGACTGTTGGCTGTTCAGGGTCTGATGCCAAATTAAAGGGGACCCAAGTGCTGCACAAAGACCAAACAGAGTCAGTGGTACCAACAAACAAATCGCTGTTTACAGATTTCTATGGAGGTGAACTATTTCCCTTTAGCTGAATGCAGTGTGGAAGTAAGGCAGGAACTGGTGCCAGAGTCCTTGGGTGACTAGGAAAATCTTCCCAGAAGAGAGCACAGGGAAGGAGAGAATGAGAAGAATTTTCCCTTGGGAGGAACCAGAATGTCTGAATGCAGCTTCATTGAGAGCCCTTCACATTCCTGCTCCTCCTGCAGGAGTGGAGGAGGTGGACAGACTCCTGGAACCTGGATGTACAATCTCAAAGCCATTGCAAATGTAATTTACACTCCCTTACATGGGATGCAGTCTTAGGATAAACCAAGCTCCTTTGCACAAACCCCTGATTTCTGCATGTAGTTTGATTCTTGCTGCTCTTTAATTAAATCTTTCTAGAGCTCAGACTAGAATATCAGAAAGTTTAAACAATTTATTTGTTTCTCTTGCATTTTGTCCAGCCTAATAAAATAGATCCCTATTCTACTGTCAGCTCCCTCTCTTAATGTTTGTTCTCAGTCTTTCCCCCCATAATATTCTCATTTTTGCATGTATTTCTCATCTACTTTCATTCTTTTCTCGATAACAACAATCTGCAAGCAAAACACTAATTCTAGTTGTCTTACTACCAATGGCTTTTCCTTTCTTTTTGACTCATTTGAATTCTGAGAGTTTATTTTGTTAGCAGAATTGGACAAACATCTCTCTATTTATGAAGCAAGGATTGCTTTCAGAAACTTTTACTTAAGACATGCTTTGGACATAGTTTGAAGGAGTCGACAGAGAACAGAGGCTTCACAAAGCACCTCCACTGACTGCCAGTGATGCCAGTAGGGTTTCTACTGCTGCCATTCCCATTCCCATTCCTGCTGCCCACAGCATGAGAGGTGCAAAAGCCTTTTTCCCCCAGTGACTTCACTTTGTTTCTGTATGTCTGGTGTGTAGGCGAGGAGTTCTGCACCTGCACGAGAGCCGTGGAATCCATGACCTTGGCTTGCCTCGCTGGCAACTTTCCCTCTGCCTCTTGGTGGTGGTAATCATTCTTTTCTTTAGTCTGTGGAAAGGCGTGAAGACTTCAGGAAAGGTAGAGCTAATATTGTCCTTCTGTCTTGACTACATTCTTTTTCTACTTTAAGAAGTCTCCTAATTTTAGAAAGCAAGAAAATAAATCACTGATTTAAGGCATCCTCAGGGACCAAATGATCACATTTCTTGTGTGATATTCCAACTGAAAATTTTATTAATTTATTATTTGAATTCAACATTGATGGTTTCATCCAGAAGCTAATTTTAAATAAACAAAATTGTCTTAAATGTGCATCATCTTCTTAGCCAAATGTACTAATATTTCAGAAATTCTAGAGCTGGATACATCTGAGAGCTTTTTCATGAAAGTATCACTTAACATCAGGCAATGACTGCTCTTTTTAGTAAACAGAGAGATAAGAAGTAATCAGCAGGCTAACACACACTGACACTGTCTTCTGTTTGTCAAAACTGTCTCCTACTCATATCTGTAAACTTATATATGAAAAGATTCATGACATATAACAGCATTTTCCCTCATGTCCTAAAAAGAGCTTCTCCATCAGACTGAATGGACTAAACCAAGAAAATGCCTGCTGTACTTATTACATATTTTTCAATCTTCTATAACAGCTGATTAACCTTTGGGATCTCTGTTGTCTGCAGGTTGTTTGGATAACAGCCACTTTGCCTTATGTTGTATTATTTGTCTTATTAATACATGGAATAACCCTGCCTGGTGCATACAATGGAATAAATGCATACCTGCACATAGATTTCAGAAGATTAAAAGAAGCCACAGTAAGTGTACTCTTCTGTTCTCATTCCCTAATTATTAAACCCATTGCCCTTGTTATTGAAACTGAAGATATTACAGCTAGCCTGAAATTAAATAGCCATGCTTCTACTTCTGGCTAAGCACTGGTCCCCTTTCTCTGACAGTTTAACGTTCCAGTACTCTCCAAAATAGGACTATCTCACTCTGAACCCAAACAATTCAGATCACAAAACACCTCTGTGAAGGCACTTACAGGTGTGGCAGACCCCTGAAAAAGTCCATTCTTTGACTGTGCACCCAGTCAACTGCAATATCCTTTACACAGGAAATTGGAGTCATGCAAAAATTTAGTTCTCAAAAGGCTAAGAATTCCCTCAAGAAGAAAATCTTGCTTTCTGAATTGCTAGCTTAAATACTAACCTAGAAAACAAAAATACTGACCTATGCAAACCTTGCTAAACATACAAAACCATACAACTCACCTAATCAAACATGGTCCTTCATACAAATAAGATTTTCAAAAGCATGATGTTCTTATCTTACTATTGAAAGTACTGTACATTTCATTCTATCACTGAATATATACAAACCAACACAATTTGTGGACTAACTTGGAACTAAGACTTATTTGTAAAGCAAAATCTACACATACAGTTGCTAATACATGGAATTGGCAGCATTTTAGACCTACAAAGAACATAGACTACAGAGATATTTACTCCCTTCTACTATTCTAAAAACAGCAAGAAACATTTATAAGACAGCAGTGTCTCTATGGATGGGTCACAAGGCCATTCAAATGGTTATAAATCTGAAAAGAGACAATACAATTTTACTAGAAAGAAATGCATCATCTTGAAAAATTGCAGCTTTCAGAAATGTCTGCAGTCTGTCCATAGTTTCACAGTACTTTTCCTATGTAGCCTATCTTGATTTTTCTGGAATTATTAAAAAATACCTCAAGTGTATTAATATTCTAAGCAAAAAAAAAAACATTCCTGGCTTTTTAATGCTAAATTTGAAAGTAGGCATTTCTTCAAAAATAGACCCAGACCCCATGTCTATTTTGGAATAATCCAGTCAAACTTCAAATATGGGATTTGTATCCACCTTTGTCACAAGGCAGTAGCTCTGCCAGTAATTCACTTTTATGCCCGCACATAAATACAAAGACATCAAGATGAACAAAGCAGGTGCTCATATTTTTCTTATGTATTTTAAGTGCTGTTTGGAAATAAACACCACAATTTCAGCTAGATGTCTATGGAGCTGCACTAGCTGTACCAGGCCTCTATAATCATATCTGCCTTCTGCTTCTGGAAGGACATTCTGTGTGCTGCTCTTTCTTGGCTTAATACTTCTGCAGCTGCTATTTAGATGACCCTCAAGTTATTTGTTTCTAAGACTACATTTTTCAGACAACAACAAAAAGTTACACTAGAATAATAAAAGACTAAAGATGACTTATTCTGAGAAGTGCCACTAACTGCTCTGTCATGTCAGCCCTTCCCCCTTGGACAGTGGGATCCCTGCTGCTGCAATAGCCTTGTGTGTTTAATCATTGTCCTCAGGCTCCAAAGAATAGAATCCCACTTCTGTTCTATGTCAATGCATCCCTGGATGTGATATGTGATTTTTTAAATTTCTTCCAAATGAAGAATCTGACAAAGAAATATCCTAAGTCAAAACAGTGATGCCCCACAGAGGGCTCTGCCAAGGCTCTTCTAAGAGCCCTTAGAGCACCCCAACCACTGTCAAGGTGTGCCCCATTTTGTAGAGCCACAAACTGCACTGCACAAAAGTTATAACAGCATAAACACTGAAGAAGGCTGGAAAGACTGATGACTGCTTACTGTAAAATGTTCCTGTTTATTTTTAATACAAATAAAAACAATATTCTATCATAAAATATATTAGAGCACACATCGATCAGAAGCTGTGAAAATGAGAAATGTGAACTTGAACTGCAGAACAAGCCATGCTGTCCTACATCCTGCTTGGTTAGAACAAAGAGAATGTTTTGCATTTAATCATAATTGTAAAGGAATTTCTCGTTTCTGCTCTTCTTTCCCTTCACCTTGATCTTCTCAATTTGTTTCCTAATCAGCTGCTATGAGCCAAGACTCTTACTCAACAGATACTTCAGCATGTGCTTAAATCCTTTGGGAGGCAGCAGGTGCTAATCTCTTATTCAGTCAACAGGACTTAAACACGTGCTTAAGGGTGCTTGAATAGTGAGAAAGGGTGAGCACAACTGCACTGGCAAGATACAAAAGAGACACAGAACCACTAAAAACAGTATCTTATGGTGGCAGTATGCAGATCTGGTTAGAGTTTAACAAAACTGATGTTAAAAATTTCCAAGAATTTTGTTAACAACAAAAGTTATCTGAATTTTTCAAAAAACAAAAACAAACATAGGAGACTGCATCCCTGCTTCTGCATTCCTATCTACATAAATGCTTTTCAGAGACTACAACTCTATATGATTTCAACCTTTGTGTGCAAACAGAATATTAAGATATAACTGGTATATAAAAAGAATGAGTATGGACTTAAGGTTACAGGATTGTTTTGTAATTCATTGAAAGAAATCCATAAAACCCTGCATTAACTACAGTTTGAGAAAATCATATCATCCTATCCACTGGCTAGCAATAAACACTCCACAGACTGCTCTTCATATTATCTTTCAAGTAATCAACTCTCTGCAGTTCATAAAATTAAGTTTTTTTTACAAATCCAGAGTACCATAAGTGGTTCACAGTGTCCAGCAGGCAGCAGTTGAAAGCATCTATCATCTATGTTGAGAAAAAAAGAGATCACCAGCCTAAGTGCTTTCATATATCATGTCAGCATGGGAGAAGGCACTCTCTCCCTTTCCACTAGGCCAAATATAAAGTGTAGCACTAAACTCCCAATGCAGAGGGAGCTCATAAGCTGTTTAGATCTATCAGAAAGTTGCTGCTGAATAGATATATTAGATCTGATTTTGTAAAGATGGATGAATTATGAAATCCAGTGCTTTTCATAGTTCTTTCAGAGTTCTTGGCAGATTTCATCAAACATTGCAGATCTCATTTTGAGAAATGTTGAGTATTATTCACACCACTGACTTCACTACTTCTGTTGAAGATGCTAATTTAAAAATCTCTGTAACAACAGAAGAGGGTTAACTAAGGCTATTTTCAGGTTTCTGGTTCAGAGAACCAGGACTGTGGCATTGTTCCTGACTGGATGAATGGCTATTGGTAGGACAGACGCTGTAGAAAATATTATACTTTTGCAATGTTTCCCTGGTGGACAATCCTTAAAATTATCAAGCTGCATCTAAACTGAAATTTAATGACTATCACAGAAATAACTCTTTCTCCAGCTAAGTGAGAAAGCTGAGAGATAAATCTGCACGGCTCTGTTCACAGCATATCAGTCATGCTTCAGCTCCTGAACCAAGAAAGTATCATGTAGAGTGTACTAACAGCCACACGAAGGAAGCTCTAGTATGGGAAAGAAAATGTCCTATAACTCTTGACCCATTAACTATTTTTAGATTTCTGGTTGTACATTCCAAACTAACTTGGAACAAGAGCTGTTGGAAGTGTATTTCTGTCACCCGGGAGAAAAAACCCTGCAATCATTTCAGTGCTGGGTAAAGTCTCAGAAGTGCCTGTTCCACTGCACAGCCCGCCAGGGCAGCAGTGTGTGTGTGCTCTGAGGACTTTTCCCCTGCTCCTGCTCCCCCCTCACCACCTCAGGTGAGGCCATTCCAGAGCAGGGCCATGCTCCATGTGACACTTACACTCCCCTTGGCATGAATGCCAATTGTTTTCCAAAAGCCCTTGTCTTGCTTTTCTCCTGCTGTATCCTTGTGGACTGAACTGACCCTGGCACTGTTGGTGTCATTCTGCAGGTATGGATTGATGCAGCTACTCAGATATTTTACTCCTTAGGAGCTGGGTTTGGCGTTTTAATTGCATTTGCCAGTTACAATAAGTTCGACAACAACTGCTACAGGTAAGAGCCTATTCTTCCATTACTGCTGCAAAATTATTTTTTTTTACTCTGGCTGCAGCTGAAAGAACTTTTAGGCTATCCCTTTATCTTCAGTCATATATTAATGATGGTGAGTTTTGTGTAGACATAGTAACCAACCCAAATCTTGAAATACTTTCTTCCTTACTGAAATTTTAGTAACAGGAACCTGCCAAGATATCTGCTGCTCTCCAAAGCAAAATGGGATTAGGTTTGGACTTTAGACAGCTGTGTAAACTGTGCTGGTGTTTGTCTTTCAAAAGTACCATTAAGCGCAACAGTGAACAGAGGATGAAATCTTATTGGTGCAGGAACAAAAAGCAGAAAGATTCCAGCTTCCAGAAGTGTTTCCGTGCTTTGGGATTATATTTCTGATATTTTACATTGTGCTCCGGTTTAGGAATGCACTTTAAATCAAGTCAGTTTGTAAGTGTTTTGCTGAATCACCACCATGGAAATACAACCAGAATCACTCTGTGCCATCTGAGGAATTCCAACATTTAGATGTTTTTTTTAACATTAAATTTTGGAATGAAAACAAGCATCACTCTTCCAATGAAATACAGATTCAGAAAGTGCATGTATTATAAGTGCATTGTGAACTGAAGGATGGGGGGAAAATGTTAAAGGAAATCCCCATCTAGTTCTTAAAGTTTTTTCTCACTGGGCTGTTCTTCTCTCCATATTTAGGGATGCTTTGCTGACTAGCACCATTAACTGTGTCACAAGCTTCATCTCAGGATTTGCAATTTTCTCCATATTGGGCTACATGGCTCACGAGCACAAAGTTAAAATTGAGGATGTAGCTACTGAAGGTAGGAAGTTAATTCTATATTAATTTTAACCCTTCTCCCCCACCATTTCTTTGCAAATGTGTTTATATTTGTTTCCAGCAAGTGTGTGAGTATCTCATGGAAGTGAACTGAATTAACTTACTTGGAACTAGAACTCTCTGTTTAAAACCCTTGTTGAAATGTGAACTCTAAATGGCATTGATTCACCTCACCTCTACTGAATTGAGGTTCCCCAGAATCTTGTCCCCACAGGTTTTGCCCATTCAACAATGTGGGTGTTAATCACTGGACAGTATCTTACAAAAGTATTGCTGTTCAGTGCCACAGGTGACTGGTTTTGATGGTTCTGCTAAGCTCAGCTCTACAGTCTTCACGGGGAACAGGTCACTCATGGTCTCAGCTCCTGCACCTCTCATCACATCCAAGAGTTCTCTTGCCAGACAAAGGCAACACATCCACATAATTCCTTCTCCACTACATAGATGAAAAATAACTAGTAAGGTTGCAAATCCAATAAAATATTATTCAAAGTGGACAACAATGGGATAGGGTTTTTTAATACCAAATCATCATGAGTAAGTAAATAAAGCATTTTAGATATATTTTGGTATAGTGCAAATTTTGTTTTAACAATACTCAGAGTGTGACAAGGACTGAAATGAAAGTCAACTTAGTCATGATTTATCTTATTCAAATGAACACTTTTGCGAAGATAAGAAACATAATGAAGTGACACCTCTTTTTCCCCTTTTCTATTCCAGGAGCTGGTTTAGTTTTCATCCTGTACCCAGAGGCAATTTCAACTCTTTCAGGATCTACATTTTGGGCTGTGGTGTTCTTCATCATGCTCCTTACACTTGGCATTGACAGTTCTGTGAGTATTTTTTCCTTCTAGCCTTGACATTGTTCTTTTCCTGTCATATTTTGTAACTAAAGAGGCATTTGCCTTAAGCAGGAGACTGCATTTCAAGTAAACATTCTGTGCATTTCCTAAATCTGTTTCCACAGTCATAGACAACATAATACTATTACTCACTGCCTTATAAAGACTGTCCATCATTAAGAGGTTTAGGAAAAGATTAAATCTTTGACCAGCCAGTAAATATTTACTCCCTGATACTTTTTTATGACTTTACAGAGGGGCTATTCATCAACAATTATTACTATTTAAAGGTCCAACAACACTACTATGAACTATTACTACTATGAACGTGCAAAAAGGTTTTGGAGCCCTGCTTGCAAAACACAAGACATTGAGTAGAGTGGTTTCTAGAAGGGATTATTTTATGTGCTGAAATCCACTAATCTGCTCTAGACAGACAATGTCTGAAGGTACTCCCATTGTTTTTCTACAAGCCATGATACAAAATTTCCTGTAAATTTAATCACAATTTTAAAATCATGCCAGAATATTTCCATAGTGGTTTCATTTTCCTATAATCTTACTGTAAAATGTCTAGGCTAACAAATGTATTTGCTCTTTGATGAGATAAGTTTTACAACATGATATTCAGGACCATAGAAACTTCATCCCAGAAAATATTCCAAGTCCCTGAGCAACTTTTGTACTGTTTTTTTCTACCAAAGAGGTCTCAAGACATCCTGTTATATTTAGCTTAAAGGTTAATACATTTCTGGAGAACCAAATAGAGTCTTTAAGGAATAGAAACCATGGACAAACTTTCATCCTCTTTAGTAGGGTAGGGGTTTCTTACTATTCCAAAGCACAGAAGTCTCTTTTGAAGTTCAGAATGTACAAAGTTGATCCAGGAATTTCTTGCTGGAAATGTTAAAACACTGCATTTCCATTGCTTACAACTTCAGGAAAATTAATTCCTTTACAAGGGCAAGAAAGGGAAAGAATGAATTGATATGGAAAAGAGCAAAACCCAAAAAAAAAAAAAAAAAAAAAAAAAAAAAAAAAAAAAAAAAGGGTTGCAGCAGGAAGCTTTAATAATCATTGGCAAATAGCTGAATGAGATCTTGTGGAGTGAGGGCTGAGCTGTAAAGGTCAGATTCAGGTCTAAATATTTCCAGGATGTTTGGATTTTTGGATTCCAGCTGAGGCCCAATGAAATTTGTCTATATAGACTAAGATCTGCATCCTTAGACAAAAGTTTGAGGGAAGATTATATCTGGGATTGTAGCTTGGCCATTTTTCAACTGTAAGCAAATATAAAGGGTTGAAATGAAGGGTTTATCACAGTGAAAGGACATGAATGACCAGCAGGAAAAGGACAGAATGAAGAAGATTTATGCTCAGAAGTGTCTAGATCCAAGGAAGCTCTAGTTAATGCTGCTAACTTTGCAACAGCAGTAAATTTTGGGCAATGTAAAGAAACGTAGAAGTGACAAAGACACTTTAGATTGCAGAACAAACTTTTCCTACAAATAGAGAAGAGTTTTTCTGCTGGAGCTAATTAAAATACAGTGAACTAGTTAACTGTGGCCAAGTTTAGTTTTTCCTTCTAAAAAGGGAAGGATTTACTGGTTCAAGATTTGTCATAATTTCCCAAAGAAAATTCAAGTCCTGCAGTACTTTTTATGGTGGTAATTCTCTGTTACTGATTTCAACCAGGAATATTTTACTCAAAGGCTTATAGGAAGGGACAGGCTGTGTCAGCACCTGCTAACCAACTATTGTATTGCACCAGGCACTTCGGGTCTTGCCGTGGCTTTTTAGCATCACAAAAAGCATAGAATTAAGCCTCTCCAAAATATTAAATAAATTTGTTTACTATGAGAAAAGATTTAAATTAATTTTCATAGCTTTTTGTTGGTGTATAGGGGCAGAATGTTTTCATTAATTGAAAGAAATTAAAATTGATATCCACCTACATAATCCAGCAATTTAAATGAAAATTTGGAAAGTACCTTTCTTGTATTGCAAAACAATAGCTAATGTTCCTCATTAACTTCTAGAAAGCAAAGTAAAATTCTTTCATGTTGTCAACAAAAAAAATTGCATCAAGCTTCCATTGTAGTAACTCTTCCAAGTCTGTAAAGATTTTTGTCAAACTGGATTTTGTTAATCAGTGGCTAATGCAAATCTTTGTTCAGTACATTTCCTTTAGGTGCTTGTCGTGCCTGTCTTTATTTAAGAAATATCTTAAGGAGCTTAGCTACTTAAGCTAGCAGCTTTTTCCCCAGAGTATACTCAAATGTATATTATTTTCCCCAAAGTACTGTCTGCTAAATGTTCTGTTGAGTCAGCAAAGAGTCCTCAGAGGATGCAGCTGTGGAGGCGACAACCACCCCTCTTGATGTCCAGTTCCCTGACCCAGAAGAAAATAAATCCTCGTATCACCACTTACTTACAGCTGAAATATCAGAAATCAGAGTGGTTGGGTATTAATTACACTATCTGCTTTGCATTCTTCAGTCTGTATTTCCAACAGCCAGTAGCATTTAACCAGAGTATTTGCCTTCCCTTTCTCAGATGGGTGGGATGGAGGCTGTCATCACTGGCTTGGCAGATGATTTCCACCTTCTGAAGCAGCACAGAAAGCTCTTCACCTTTGGTGTTTCTTTTGGCACTTTCCTACTTGCTCTTTTTTGCATTACCAATGTAAGTACAACAAAAGTTTTCATCAAAATGTTACCTAAAGAATGCCATTAACCTTTTCAGATGAAATACGGATAGGTTCAGATGAGTGTATTTTATTATAAACATTAGTTCTTAAACAACTTCTGTTCAGAACATCATTTTTAATCTAATATATGAAGCTTCTCTAGTTTTTGGCACAAGATCATTTGCTATCAACCAAGCCTGTAAGTCTTTGTTCCAAACAACTGTCTCTGTTATTGCTGGGTTTATTTGGTTCTGTGTGCTTTCTTTTGTATTTCTTTGGGGTTTTTTTTTTTTTGTTTGGTTTGGTTTTGGATTTTTTTAGTTCCATTAAATGGAATTGTGAAGAGTGCTTATTCCTCTGTGAGGAACTTCGAGTGACCAGACCATCTGTCTGTTTTCTTCTTGAAGAAAGTAAGACACTCACTTCTTATGGAAGGAGTGTAGAGTAATGACCTACTCTCCCCACCTTGTTTCTTCATGCACCTAGATCTTGACATCTTTTACTGTTAACACCACATAAAGCACAAAGAAAACTTATCCTGAACATTTAGTAACCTGTATTTATCACTACCATCAGACTGAATATTTTGCCTCATCTGGCTTTTTACAACTAATTAAGGAATGAAATTAACGAGTTTTAGATGTGAGAGAATTTTCTCTTTTTTTGACCATAAAAAAAGCCGAGACCTGTTAACTAACATACCAAAACTGTCAGAAAACAACTGAAACTTGAAGAAATCACCATGAAATCAGATGTGCTAAACCTTTCTCCATCCCTAGAAATGGTTTCCATGTCTATTATTAAGATTAGTAAAATGGCATAAGTGTATAAATAACAAAGTGCTTTTTAGGTAAAAACACCCCAGTATTTTTGCTCCAGTTTCCTCAAACTGAGAAATATTTGAGACTCTAAAAATAGATATATCATTTTAAATATCTATCCTTTTAATACCATACTATTTCTATCAATACCTAAAAATTGAACATGCTTCTGTTTATTGAAGTTTCAACTGGAATAAAATATCCTGAAATACAATATCAGAAGAAATTCAATGTCAAGAACCAGAACAGGTGCCAGTGAGTACAATTCCACTGCTTCCAAGTGAGCTAAAGCTATTCAAGATAATGACCTAACTCTAGCTTTTAAATAATGGCACCTGTTTAGGCTGAAGTTCACCCCTCCAGCTGGAATTCACAAACTGTCCAGAATAGTCCAAATGTCCATAACTAAAGAACAACATTTCTGATGTATAAAAGATAAAAAGGAAAACCCTTGTGAGAAGATCACATGAAATTTTTAAATTTTGGCCCCTGAATATTTAAGGCTATATTTTCAAATGTAGCTGTTTCTGAAACAAGCATGTTTCTTACAAAATCATATTAGTAATTCACTTTGCTAAGTTTGATTGCAAATGCATTCATTTGGAGCAGGTGTAGAGCAAAAACAAGAGGTCAAACTCAAATGTCATTCAATAAGCAACATTTTCTAACACAACAACCAAACTTCATTCCATTTCCAGACAAGTCCCCACAGAATTAAAAACCTCCATGAGGCCTGAGTACTGTTCTCCCTATTTTTGTAAATATGCACAGCTGTTTCAGAAAAAACATCTTTAAAAAAAATAAAAGCCAACTGATTACAGCGACTAGAATCACCTACAGATTTTCTATTTCTATTCTAGTGCTATTTCTACCACTGGTGGTAAAATAATTCCTTTGTTCCTCCCCTTCTGACCAGGCATAATCAGATTAAATTTGGTTGTAAAAAGATATTTTAACAAAAATCTACTGCAACTGCAAACATTTCAGTTGTTTATATGTGACACACTTTATCTGGGTTCATTTTGAAACAAATCTGGATCTCATAGTTTTCCATTCTTCTTCAGCTGAAACTCAATTAATTGAGCAGTAATTTACACAAATACACACCACATTGTAAAACATGGCAAAAAGTAGTAAAATTGCAGCTAAAAAAAAAACAAGACTTCAGTCAATGCATTTCCAGTTCTCAGTCACGAACCACTGAAGCAAAAATGTGCTGTTGTGAAGGAAGACAATGTTTGCTGTCTCCACTGAGCAAAGGTTTGCAAATACCACAGCCCAGAGACTGAACAGGGCACAGCAGCTTCTTGCTGTGCTGGTGGCAGAATTAACATCACCTTCTGCCTTAGGAGGAGCAGTGGGCAAGAGAGATGCAGGCAGTCAGGGAAAAGGGAAATCAGACCAACACTGAAGACTCACTGGCCTGCAGAGCACGTGGCCTTAGGAGCAAACTGACTGATAAGGCCTATGGAAACTCTTGGAGTGCTCCATTCCTGCCATTAATTTAGGAAGTTCTTCATTAACTGCTGCAGACAGGCCCTGCCCTACAAGCTGCTGATCATATCCCCAAACTTCCACTGAACAGGAGTGCCAGAGAACTCATTCATCTAAGCTGAGGTTTCTCTTTCCCAGTGAACTGAGGATATAGGTGAAAAAAGCCTCTTTAGAAGAGTTGCAAGTCTGATTCCACAATTTTGTATGCAAATATGAACCTGTGTCTGATGCATCAGATCCATACTAAAATACTTGGGTTAAGATAATGCTTCAAGTAAAGCAGATTTCTGTTAAGTGGATACTAAACTCTGAGATTATTCTATTAGTAACTTCATGTCCTTGCATCTTTTAACTCTCTATTGCAGGGTGGAATTTATGTGCTCACACTTCTGGACACATTTGCAGCTGGGACTTCAATATTGTTTGCTGTTCTAATGGAGGCAATTGGAGTTTCCTGGTTTTATGGTAAGCTTCTCCATTTGTGTGTGCAAAAGCTTTTCTGAAATCCCAAGTTCTCATGACAGGCTTACATATCATTTTAAGGGAAAACAGCATAGCTTTGTATACACAAAACCATGACAAGTCAGGTTTCATAGAGTGATTTTCATCTCATTTATGAGCAGTGACAGGAATGCAGATGTTCAGTGGGCCAAGCTTTGAGACCCTACACAAAGCCAAAACAAACAGCCTTGTGAAAGGGACTGTGATGGGATGGAAAAGTTACTCCTTCTGCCAGTATTTTATGACTCTCAGTATTGCTGATGACTTGCAGTAGCAGATTTAGACTTGGTACTTTCAAAGTAGATTAGCCTAAATATAGACTCACCTGTTTTCACTTTTCATTAGTCCCCCAGGGCCAATCTCAAGCACTCTCCACACAACACAAATAAAGATAGTGTTTAGAGAGTTAGAATAATTCCTACATCAATCCCTTTTGTTTGAGACAATATTCTACTTCATTGTAAAACACTAGCAGTTTATTTATTTCATAGAATGGTATAAAATACCCAACACACTAGACACAGAAATTCTATTTCTCATATTTGATACTAATTTATGCCACAAAAAGGGAGTGGTGATTTACTTTATCCCAAATATGGCAAGCTTTAGGAGTATTTAGTTGACCTCTGGCACTAGACTCTATGCCAATCAGAGTGCAGTGATATGCTATAGCCACCTAAAAAATATGGCCTCTTCTTTTCCTTCCTAATCTCCTCTTTATTCTCATGCTTTAGTTCCTGGCCGATCACAACTCTTTTCACTATTACCAGGTTTCAATGGCATAGCAGCCTGCAAATCTTCTTCCCTTTAAGTATATATTGAATGAGTTGCCCTGATTCCCAATAAGATTGTTCTTCCTCTGAACACCATCTTCATTTTTATTCAGATATAGTATTTATAGCTAATGTATGATTCAGAGGGTTCTTAGACGTTATGATTCTTATTATTTACCTGACTCAGTCACTTGTTTATCCATTCATTCTGACTTCCTAGGTTCTTCTAATCAAACAAAATTTATCTTGCAGTTAAAAAATGGTTGAGGAATGAGTGAAGTGAAAAAATGGCATCCATGCATAAAGCTGTTCAATCTATCAAAGGAATAGTTTCTAGTTTTAATGCACTAATTCTGTCATCCAACATCAGCATGGAGCAAGCAGCACATAGGCTGTTGTCTCTCAAATAATGGAGGCACTTTATTTCACAGACAGCTGTCTTTAATCCCTGTAAAAGAGCTGAATGTGGACAAGTGATCACAGCATAGCTTGGAAGTAGAGGCTTCTTCAATTTCTAGGAGACAGTTATTTTCTGCTACTATTAAAACAGGACTTACTGCACTTTACAGTAGCTAAGCTTTGTAGGTGGTTCACAAACCAGGCCAAAGTTAGTCAAATTTTATTTTACACTCTCTGTCTTTACAATTTTTTTCCTTTCTTCCTGCAGCCTCCCCATAATTGGGAAAATATCTATTCATTTTTCTTGAGCAGCTGACAGATGTTTCTACTGACACAGCATGACCTGTTGCTTTATAAAGAACTTATTACAGCCCCAGGTGCTATTTAAACTTATTAAATCTGGCATGATCTTGTCTGCCTCTTTTTTCTGATAGACCCCTCTTGCCTTAATGACCTAGCTGAATATTAAGCCAGCCTAAAGGCAAGCAATGACATTTTGGCACAGACTAAAAAGATGGAAATTTAGTTCAAATTATATCTATGACCATTTACTGTGAAGTCTTTCTTGCAAAGGCCAACTGTGTATGTAAGAGAAGGGAGAGCTAGTTTCTTTTACTGTGCAGATGTACCTTAGTTGTGACTGCTAAGTTGTTACCAATTTTCCTCATGTGCAACCCTGATGTCATCTTTCTGGTTAATATTCTATTTCCTGATAATAAATTTTAAGTATCTCTGAAACCAAGCCCTATAGGTGCCATCATCTGTAGCTATAGCTATGTTCTGCTTAAAGGTTGATTCTTAGAACAATTATTTGAAGACATGCAGTACTGAAAAAGCAAATTGTTTGAAAGCATGGCCTACTCATCCCCCATTTTCTGCAGAAATTGAGCACCAAGCACTGTCTGAGGTCCAAGTGCATCTCTCTGGAAACACATGAATAAAATTCTGATATACGTAGACCTCGTCTTTGACCTTCTACACAATGATAAATTTCAGTCAGTGTTCATAGCAGTTGAAATTTAGTCACTTTAAAGTTCACAGAAAGCACTGCAAATAGAATCAGATTAAGTTTAAAGAACATTTGCAGAGCCTTCTTGCCTATTTCTCTTCACATGGACGTAATATTGGGGGCTGGAAATTGTTTTGAGACATTTACACTCAAGTGTCCACACCCTGAAAATATTTTGCATCCTATTAGGTACAATGGACTAATTCAAGCTGACCCAGTTATTTACATTAAATAAATTAAATTGTGCTGAACTGATCCACATAAAGAGAAATCATCTTTATGGAAATCTATACATCCTCTCTAATACGCAAATATTCATGGAAAAAAAGCTGCATTTCTGCTGTTTACCTAATGGGTTCATGATTATAAGTTAACTTTCTGAATACATTGAGCAAAACAAATTGTAAACAAATAGTCTGACATGACAGAATGCACAGAGCCAATGTCTCTAAGGTGTAAAGTTAGAGATTGTTTTCTTTTTAGAGAAAACAGAGGAGGCTATTTTTTTCCCATTTTATATCAGTGTTAATCATCCCATTCTAAAGTGGTGTAGTTTTGTACATATTTACAATAAACAGAAGAAGAATTGCCTGAGTTTTCTGGAGAAGTCATAAATATGAAATTATATTTGTAATAAAGAACATTCTTTGTTCAATGAAACACTGAAAAGTAAGTATCTCTTAAGTGGAACAAAGAAATCTCCTTTGATAAATTAAGACTCATGAATCTACCTCATTATCAGCAAGCAGTTTGTGTGAGTAAGGGTTTACATTTTCCTGCAGTGTGCTCATAATAACATAGAAGAATTAGGTTAAAATAATCCATAACTATTTTAAAAATTGTGTCCTATTTACAACTTAAATTCTAGATATTTGTGAAATGCCTCTTTTCAGTGGGAATGCTGCTGTCTGCAACAGGCCTTAAGTGCTGACAGGCATTTAAGTCAGATACAGTGATATCAAAGATACATCTAGACATTGAAAGGAGATTGATGTTGTTATTTATTATGTCTTCTGATTTGAAAGTCATTCATGTCTGGTTTCTGGAAAAGCTATTTTGGGTATGCCAGCATCTCATCAGTTCAGACTGAAGTCAGTCTCATGCTTGCATCCGTTCACCCATTCTAGGTGTGGACAGATTCAGTGAAGACATCCAGCAAATGATGGGCTTCAAACCAGGCCTCTACTGGAGACTCTGCTGGAAATTTGTTAGTCCTGCTTTTTTATTGGTAAGTGTTGATAATTATTCCATCATGAAAAGACTACCAGTGCATTGCTTCCCAGAATGTACAATAGATACCAAGAGCAAGATACCTATTGCTGTGCCAGATATTGTTGGGATGAACAGAAGACAGTCCAATTTAAATCTTCTGTTCTCCTTGAAATTATATGCTGGTTATACTTTGTATGATACATTTCAGTTGTGGCAGAGAAGGTAATGGTGTTTGTGGTCTTCTCCTGTTCCTTCATTTTAGCGTGATTTTAAGAAGGCAGCTTTTCTTAGGGAACACTTAGGCAGTGACCTCCCTGTCCCTGCAGCACCTCTGCATATTAAACACAAACCATCCCCTTGGGAAAATAAGCTAGCCAGGGATAAGAGATTGTGTTAGCAAGAATATATTTTTGATTGGAGGATACTAGGATCCCCAATTTGTGAAATGAAACCATAGAAAAATTAATATACAGCTACATCTGTAATTAGCTGTGTGAAACACTGACGAATTGTATAAAATATACCTTGTAAGCTACCTGTTGGAAAAAATAAGTGTTCCATTGCATTAGGGGAAAAAAAATCCTAAAGTGTGAATTTGGTTGCTTTGTGTAAAGCTTAGATTTAGTACTAACCTCGAGCTTTATATTGGAATCTCTTCCTATGCATATTTGTAAATCACAAGGTCAGGATATTAATACAGAAATTTGACCTCATTATGATTTTAGGAGACAATTACTTGCATTAAAGCTGTGCAATCTTAAAGCATTACTAGGATTGCAAATATACCCTGAGTAGGCTTTTAGAACAGGTCCACATTTTTTTAAATATAAAAGCTATGACCCAAATTCATCCATAAGCACCTACAAAGCCTGTACTAATTATCCTTTTAAACACAGTTCTAGAAAGGAACTTGTATGGAACTATCCTGCAGCACTTCAAGCAGGCTGACTCAAGCAGAATGGAAAAATGCCAGAGCAAGCATCCTTGGATTTTGCACACAAGGAGGCAGTTTAAAATTTACATTTTATCATGAGTGTTGTAACAATCTAGCTAAAGGTGGAGAGCCTACCAGTTTAACCTTCAGGTAGTTTAAGATGTCTTGGTGAAAGAGCCTCAACACCTTCCTAGAAAAGCCTGAAAACATAAGGGTCAGAACAAATCTGTAAATAACACATCTCTCAGCCATCACAATACACACTTCTTTTTTCCATCCGGAAGTTCTTGAAGCTCTTTCTACATATTGTCTGCAGCTATGAACATAATCCCAAGAAAAATCACAAAATAGAATTAGTATTTTTCTAACCAGGTTCTACACTATGATCTTCCTTTAACCCACACTATCCTGGTGTAGTCTTTAAAACCCTAGGCTCAAAATATTTTAATTGGAAATTGAAATATAGAGCAGAACATATAGCCCCAAAGAACCAAATCAAGGATATCTGCATGTTACACAAGCCACATGGATTTAACAGCACAGAAGTAGGGTGGTACACCACTCTTTCCTTCTTGCATCTAGCACTGGACAGGGAAGCACTGGAAGAAAAAAAACCAGCTTTGTTTTCCAGGCCATAAGGCTGCTCTGCCTTTCCTCAGTACATTTATCATGCTGGAGTTTGCATTATGTCTCTCATTGAAAAGTGGGTACAAAACTTCCAAAGGAAGTCTAATATTCCTGGGAAACAAAAAGTAAAAAAATAGATCCTGCAGAGCTTTTTCTTGACTACAGAATCCTTTATTACATCTGAAACACTAGATTAAATGAGGCAGTAGTGGACAGTCACCTGATATTCCCATCAAAATTTCAAATAATATGTGTCCACAGTAGTTAAAATGAACTGTTAATACTAGAAAACACATCAAGGACTTCAACAGCTTAAGCAGTAAGAGGCTCAAAGTAAACAGGCTGAAGGTCAATCATAAAGCTGGTTTGAAATATACCTTAGGGTGGCTGCCTAATAGAACACCTGGAATCACTTTCCAGTAAGGTTCTTCATCTTAAATCTGTGGTTCATTTTATACTTTCTTCTCTAGTTTGTTGTGATAGTCAGCATAATAAATTTCAAACCTCTGACCTATGATGACTACACCTTCCCTCTGTGGGCAAACCGCATTGGCTGGGGAATAGCATTATCCTCCATGATCCTTGTGCCTGCCTATATCATCTATAAATTTATGAATGTGCGTGGGACCTTTAAAGAAGTAAGTGGAACACTAATCAAATGTCATGAAATGTTGCTGTGAAATTAAATGGCTGGGTCTAAGTTGGCAGTTTATTTCTTTCCCAAAACTTATTACTTACGAGTGACCTTTTGAATCTATCTGTCAGGTGGATCAGTGGTTTGAGGTAGGATTACTGCACTCTGAGTTTCTAGACAGAAATTTGCTTTCCAGACAGCACCATAATAATTGTGAAAAAATATTTTTAATGCATGTAATTGATCCAATTGATGAGATTAGATTTTTTTTATTAACAAAGAATGTACAAATTATGCTATCTTCATATTCAGCTATAAGGTATGGTCTTCAAACTGTTCTATACCTTTCTTTATTTATCAGTTCAAAATGGCACATGATTAAGCTTCACTAGCCATATAATTTTTACCATCATATTAACCTTCACTGTGTATATACCCTCACTCTTATCTATAGTCTTAAAACCTCTAACAGTGCTCAGAAGCCTCCTCACCATTACACAGCACTGAGTTTTTTCCTCTCGCATCATAATTTTATACCTTATCTAGACCCACTGACTTACACCTAGTTCTACTGCTCTCCTTTCCTACAGCTACGCTTACACAATGGTGTAGCAAGATTTTGATGTTCTTAGGTAAATCACTGAACCAACACCACATACAGAATTAAGCAGAAAATAGAATCTCAACCTTTACATAGATAGGTCATATCCCCCTCACACTGACCCAGCAAACCCAAAGGAACAAATTGTTTCTGAAACATTACAGTCACCTCATGTAATGTTCACCTTAGAAAGGCATCCCAAAGCTGGAACTCCTCAGCTGCCCTGTTTTCATCAGCTCTAGCATCTCAATGCTGTGCACAATTTCTAGATCTCATTTCCAGCAATTCTATAAGCCCTTTGTTTTGTTCCATCCAGGGGAGGGTTACAAACACATTTTCTAGGAGCATTTAAGTCTCAAAGAATAATTTGTACTGGACCATCAGGCTTTTGCCCTCTTACTCAAGTTTACTGATGGGGATGCAGAAGCCTTTAGCCAAAATCACATTTCTCTCCTTCATCTGTACTGTTAGCAAGTTCTGGTTTGTCTGTTACTGCTCCTGCAAGGAGCAGCTCCCCAGTTTCCCCACCAGCATTATGGCAAAAGGCTATACACAACATCCAAGTAACTAGCTCCAATATGATGCCCCAGATTGAGGCTCTTTAAGGGATGGGGAAAGGTATGAACCTAATCTAATGGGAACTCCTTAAGTTGGCCAAAAGTTCCTAATAAACCAAAATCTACATGTGATCTCAAAGGGCATGGCACAGGGTAGACAAAGGAGATGAGCTGGGAAATACCAGTGCCTCCTTCCTCTCCCACTCTGAGACTGGCCAACCCTCTTGCAGCACTAACAGAAAAACATTAATTTAGGGGATCTAAGGCCTGTGATACCAACTTGTTCCTGATATTCTTTTCTATATGCACTTGCTAAATATTTGGACTTAGTATTTGCATAAACTTTCTACTGTTGCTTCTTATATTAAAGGCTAACACCCAAGGGCTTATAATAGGCTTATTCTCTCAGTGGCTGAGTAAAGGCACATGATGCAGTGATATTAAAGATTTAAGTTACCATTTTAAATAAAGTTCATGCTACTTCCTCACTATAGATTGGGGATTACATACATAATCCCACTTCATATGGCTAACTTTTTCCTCTTCTTCCTGTCTGGTTTAGAGACTAGCTTACTGCATCACGCCTGAAAACGAGCACCAACTTGTGGCCCAAGGAAATATCAGGCAGTTTAAGGTTAGTATACCTTTCACATGCTTCTTCTCCTGATACCAACCCTTTCCTGTCTTTAGCAGCAACTACAGCCTTGCACCAATCTCCTCATGCTGGATGCCTTAACAGGTCTGTAGTTTTTATTTCTGCCAGCATGACAAGATGCAGGAGGCTCAGTACCACATGCATCAACCCTTTTGGAACCTTCCTTCCTTTTTGAGACCCTCCTTCTTTGTCTAAGGAGAGCCCTCAATGTTACAGATCACCTGAATCTGGTATTTTAGGTTGTGTTTGAATACAGAGAGATTTAACCAAGAAACAAAGGTATTTCAAAACTAGTGTGGTTTTATTTCCAAACTTGTGTCACTTTGAGTGATAGTCATGGCCTGTCACTCAGTTATTTGCATTTCAGCAAGCTGAAGTCATGTTTCTGAAACTGCAATTATGTTTCACAACGCATGGTAAACACCAAAAAAATATCCAGCATCAGAGTTTACCTATAATGTCATGAAATGATGTACCAGGTTACATGGCATTGGCTTTCCCCACAGGACTAGAGTTGATTGAAAACACTGCTGGAGACTTCATAAGCCATGAAAAATATGCTATAGGTTTCCAAATACTGCTTTCCATTTAGCAAATAAAATGAGCTTATTGAAATAAACTCCTTTATGTAGAAGATTAAAAGGATGCAAATATGAAGCTTGTTACACTTATCAGCATTCATACTGGACCACTTTTTGTCTTCAAAGTTGAAAGCAACTACAATTATGCACACCTCCACAAAATATGACCCAGATTTTATAGTGGTGGTTTGTGTGTTGATACTGTAAAAATAAATCTGGGTTTTACTTTTTCTGAAAGATATTGTTTGAAGTAAATTTTGGCTTTTAAAGGAATTAATCTGTGCATATTTATGGGATGCAGAATGAAAGCACAAATAGGCTTCCTGTTTCAGGATCACTATTTATTTGATGTGGCCAAGAATATAAAATAGCACAACACCTCTTCCTGCCTTCCCTTTCTTCTGTTTCTGCCCTCAGTTCACAGATGATTTACTGTTCCTGCTGTTACTCACTGTTTCCAGGGGCAGATGTTCCTGTGTGAAAGGACTATAAACAGTCACTCCACTGTTGTTCTGAATACAAATCTATAACCAAAAGGTAGCAAATTCATTTCACAAAAATTAGTAAAGGCTGTCCTCGGAAGTAAACCACTAAAGTTACCTCAAACCATGCTAAATATGAGAGCATTTTAATTTGCTGCCATCCTCAATGAACAGCTAGAAATGGCTTTGTTAGTGCTAAAGCAGATTTAGTGATTTGCTCACATTTCAGATAAACAAAACACTGCCTAATATAACCAAACAAATACAAATATTTTATTCCCACATATGTCTGACAGTTCTGAATTTTAAATCTGAATTGAGATCTGACTAAGTAGCCTTTACATTCAGCACATTTCTCACTGCAAGCTGGACTGCATGGAAATTTAGTTACAGAATGGATAATCTATCCATTATTTTGAAACTCATTTGTAACTCTAGATTTGTCCAAAAAATGTATCTGTCAGCATCATCATTTGAATCAATGATGTAATTTAACAACCACTTGTGTTTCCTCACAGCTCCAACACTGGCTAACAATATGACAACCAACAGATCAAGGAAAAAGCCCACGTTCAGCTAAACTGAGAATACAGAAAAGTTCAA
The DNA here is from genome assembly GCF_026979565.1 of Vidua chalybeata. NCBI lineage: Eukaryota > Metazoa > Chordata > Aves > Passeriformes > Viduidae > Vidua > Vidua chalybeata. Next base: position 11,972,101 of record NC_071540.1, read on the forward strand.
AGCTCCCTCACTTATGCTTGGACCAGGCTGGCCCAGAGCTTATCTACTGACTCTGTGAGGGAAGACATCTGCTCTCTGTTGTCAATGCCTCCCTTCTATTACTTGGCTTCAAATGATCTTTAAAGACTCCATTTAAGTTTTCTTGCATCCTTTGGTGCCATGAGATCCCTACATGACCAAAACTTGTGAGTTTTGCTATAGGCAGAAGTGGAGGAGGGGGGAGCAGAGGAAGAGAACAATCAGCGTAAGTTAAGTGCTTTTTTATTGTGAAGAAGTGAATTAAACTTTTCTGGCAGTAATAACTTCTTCAGATATTCATGCCACAACCTATTTTAAACCAACACCGCCTGAGCGGTCTTAGATCTAAGGAAAAAGTACACCTCAGTTACGACAAAAGAGCAATTTTAACTATGTCCTCATGTCATTAGCTTTCTTGCCATACTGTCCTTTGGGATGTGAGTTTGCATCCTTCTGAAGTGAAGACTCAGTGCTTCATTCTCAGTGGTTTGTTATTAGTTCCTTCCCTTGGTGAAGAACATTGTCTTTGCTGTAAGTGTCCATGCCATTTTCTGACCAGTTTAATTACACTGAAGCTGAAGAGCAGCAGGAAAAGAATTCCTGTTAAGTTACTAGTGCAGAACACAGCTTAATATCACAGTGTACTTCATGAAAGAGGTATTCCCTTATATCAACAATTGGAATGACTTTATCATATGATCCACACTCTGCAGACTTTTCCAGCTAAGCATAAAAGTTACATCCAAATAGACTCTCATCTTTTTTGTTGTATTTTGTTCCAAATAAAGAATGTAAAATACATAAGTGATAATTTAAAAATTATATAATTACCAAGTGGCACAAAAAAACAATCTGTCTTTATTCCCCTGCTGTAAACATAATTTAACCAGGCTTCACCTACCAAAACATAGTCAGATTTTGTTGAATGACTTAAAAGTACATTTTAGGCACAGTCAGCTCTCTAAACCTATTCCAGCTCTGTTCTCTAGTAGTATTATGCAAAGCAGAAGATACAGAACAAACTCTACTTTTGGGTGCTGTTCTTATTCTGTGGTCACTTGTCACTGTAGTACCTTTCAAGTGATCACTACATTCAGTAGCTTTGAGTTAGTTCTTGTGATTATTTATCACTAGGTCTACAGTAATTTTCAGAGGCAGTAGCTTCTCTGCTGGATCCAACCCAGAGTTTACTTCTGGACATTACCTCTGGCTTTTTTTGTCTCTTTACATTCAGTTGAACTTGTCTTTTAAATTTATGTAGTGCTTCCTCTTTTTAAAAAAAAGACATTTTCAATGGATCTTTTTTATTTATGAAACAATTTTTGTTGAGTTGCTTTCTTTTTTAAAATAGCCAAGTTTTAAAGTGCCAAATGCTTTTGGGCTTTTTCTATTTAACATTGATTTCTGTTCAAAATAATGAAAGGGAAATTTCTCTCCTTATTCATTCTTTTCCTCCAAATATTCAGTACTTCAGAGCAAATCAAGTGTTGTCCTTCTCTTGAAGAGTCTCTGTGACAAACATTTTTTATTTAAATAGGGAGTTGAACCCAAAGAATACTTTCTTCTAATTATAAAGGAAGTCTTATTTTCTGGCCCCGCTGATGGCCAACAACTGCTTAAACCTCATTATAAAATATATTTCAATAATAAAGGAATTCCAAATGTTGCAATTCTAATGCTGTAATTGCACAAGAGGCTAAATAGTGAAAATATGTTGAAGGCTTTGAAAACGTCATCCCACCAACTTATCAGTTAATCTCATTTTTATTGTTTGCCAAATGTCATGAGAATCTTTCCATTGTTGTAAAGCCTACTTTTCAACAATACAGCTGCTTCAGTCACTGTCTTGGCATGGCTCAAAAGCTTCTTAGCATAGATGTAATTACCAAGTTTAGAAACTTCTAGGGGCTGTTTAACATGGAGCTTTAACAGGTGGTCACTTTGCACATTGTTTGGTTGGTTCATGATTGGAAATGCTAAAAACCTCCACCAACGTTCAGTTGTGACACAGTCCATCAGCACCATCCCTACAGCACAACCCATGCAGGAAAAGTTACATTTCCTCACCACTCTGCTCTGACATAGGAGCAAAGCTACCATACATGGGAATAAATCAGCTTTAGCCAGTGTGTTTGGGTTTGATTGTACTTTTAATATGGACTCCCAAGGCAATTACCCGCTGCATTATTTTTATTTCTGTTACTGTATAACTTCTTGGTTTTAATGTAGTATTTATAGCTCAGGACTACATTGCACTATTGCCACCTTTTTCTGAGGTTTTCTAGGTAAAGAACTTGCAATCTATACTGAAGACAAAAGTCTTACCAAAGGAAGTAGGGATCTTATTACCAGAATTAGCCTGAATGAAAAAGACAATACACACTGCATGACTGCATAGGTAGACTTTAAATTCAAGATATTGCCCAAAGAAAGCCTCCCCCCAAATAATATGACTTCTGTCCTAGAGACAAATGTCTTCAATTCTCCACAGAATAAGATGATGAACTACCTCATGCCTCTTGGATGATGAATGATGCTATTAGACACAAACTAGCATCTATACAAATGACAAACACTTCTGTGAAGACCAGGTTATGTTCATTGCCTCCACTCAGTGATATGGTACAGACAGTCCAATAAGAAGCCATAGCATGGGCATCCACCTCCTCCTACCCACCTGCTTTGGGCCCCCAAGTACATTTTCAATATGGAAAATATCAAATGCCACAAAGATACTAATCTCCCTTTGGTTAAAACACCTGTAGTTAAAAAACAAGACCAAAGCCTCCAGTCAGGTCTTTATCATCCATGTCACTTAACTGCAAGTCTTCCCCTAAATCGATCTTGACTTTTCAGCCCAGCAGCTCACCCTTTCCCTCAGCTGCACCCGTTTCAAGAGCAGACCCTCTCTGGGAAATGCCACTCTCCCAGATATCCCCATGGAATTGTGTGTATATTCTGGCTGAGTAGGCAGCCTACTTTTTAAAGAAGAAAATATTTAGTGCAAGTTGCAGAATCATCTGCTTGCTAATTATGTTGGCTGTTTGGGTAACAAGCCCATGGGAAGAATTCAGTGAAGCAGTTAAAGAGCTCATTTGACAGTTCTAGAAAATATTTTCTCAAAAGCTTTTTCTTAATCTGATAAAGGAAGCAGCTGTCACATATCAGTATCTCTCATCTGACCAGTGAAAAAGACCTGCCTGTGATCCATAAAGCTTCATAAATCCACAGAAAGTTAGTTAGCACCAAGGAAAGAGACCCTCCAGTCTCTCTTTGTACTCTTCCCTGCCATCATTCAGCCAGATAATTCTTCACATCCTTGAAACTATTCTAAAGCTACATTACTAAAACTCCACAGATTTAAATTTCTGGAAGAAACAGTAGTCCTTTCAGGGCAATAGTCCAAAAAGCACTAGTACTATTTATTATTGGGCCCCTGTTTGACCAATATCTTTTTTATCAGTCCTTCTTGTGTTCAATCATGACCCAAGACATACACCCTGGCAACACTTGAAAGACATCTTACCATAGTGAGGGATTCTGCAGGATATCCAGGATCAAACATGATATTTTAAGTTTAGAATGTAGGAGAATTACTTGGCTGTTACTACTGTGCACATTCCCTGACTGCACGTGCAATGTGTGTTGTATGTACTTTTCCCAGAGGAAATTTCCTGTACTTGGTCATTTCTTCTCAGCAAAATACCATTTAAGTGTTATTACTTAAAAGGGGCAAGCCCAAACATTTTGTATATACATTCACTTCTCATACTATTGTTTTGACATTAATTAAGTTTATTTTGTACTGTTAGGTTGTAGGAGGCCACATCAAAGTTATTTTGCTGTTAATGTCTCTTTTGCAGTTCTTTCAATTCATACAGCCTTAATTAGCAGATACTTGCTGTTATGGGAGTAGATGGCTTTCATTCATATCCTGGACTGCTTCACTAAATTTCACAAGGAATTGGCAAATGTTCAAAAATTTCTTTCCTAAGAACCAAATCAAAACTGTAGTTCAACAATTTCAAAAGAGGTGAGACTTGAAAATATTTTATTTGCAGTGCCACGTTAAAACATTTTAAAATGAGTCTGAAGGACCCAGACATTAGAAAGTTATCACAGTTCAACAAATGACAATACATAGCCTTACCTGCAGAAATTGTGTGAACTCTGAGCCTCTTGGAGCAGTAAACTAGGACTTTTTTGTTCTAACACACTTTATTTTCTCAATACTAGGAATATTTGTGGTCCACGGATCACCTCATGTAAGAGCCCAATTTTCTTAATGTGAAGGCTGACATGATGTTTCAGATTAGACCCCTGAACAACTTGGGAGACATTCTCAGCTACTCCCTCTGACTCATATCCACATTCCTGTTGGTGATTGTGAGCTTACCTAGACAATCAGTGGAATGTGATTAATTTGTACAGTGGTACTGGTCAAATTCAGACCAACTTTAGGTGCATCTAAATTCATCAGAGACTACTACAGAGAGCTAAATGGGCAATAAAAGCATTCCATCAGTAAAAACATAACAAGGTAATACAGTCACTTTTAAGTACAGAATTTGATTGGTTTTCCTTCACCACTAAAAACCAGAATGTGCTCAGACAGATTGCAGTCACTGTGTGGCTGGCAAGAAGAAGCAGGCCAGGGAACTGAAGACATCAGATGTGGCAAGAGCTCTCTGGCCACAGAGAGCAGGCACAGACTTTCCCAGGCATTTTCCCAGGGAAGGCTGTGAGAAGATCAGAGAAAAGAATTAGAAACAATTCTTATCTCCACTTGTTGCACCTGCTGTTGTGCACATGTGGAATGTGTCATGGAGATTTGTTTTACAAAGGGTGATTTCTTAATTGGACACTGGATGGTGTTTGGATTGATTGACCAATTAGGTCAAAGCTGTATCAGACTGGCTGGAAGAGTTCCTGAGTTTCTTAATCAGTATAATATAGTATAAGATGATAAAAAAAAAAAAGCAATTGATCAGCCTTCTACAATTATAGAGTCAGTGCTAATTATTACCTGGCTGGGGGCTTGTGGCAACAACCAGAAGGCTATAAAAGACACAGCTATGATTGTGCTTAGTGAAATTGTGCTCTTAGAAGGACATGGAGGTCTCTAGATCTGAGTGGCTGGGAGATAAATGGAGAAGTTTAACCCTTGTGTACATTAACCACAACTGCATTCATTCCCATAAGAACAGGGGGCCTTTCCTGCCCAAGCACTCACAGCAAGATCGAGTCACCCATGTGCTTTGCTTTCCTCCTTGAAGGTGTTTCTTTAGCTGCTGTACTAAACATGAGTTGCCTAATTTCATTATAAGGAAACAGAATAAATTCAGTGAATTAAGAGAATTACTAAGCCTTAAGCTGGCTTGCTTTTGAAGGTGTCATGTTGTTTCTTGGTCACTGCCAAAAGGCATTAAGCTTGAAGGTGACCTGCATTTGTAATTTACCTTGCACTCTCTGTGAACCTTTCTGCAAGACTTAGCTCTCCTTTGCTATGGGCAATATCAGTTACAAAGGGAAAACCTCCAAACAATACATTTTGAAAATAAATCCTAATAGGTCTAATGAAGATTTGCCTTACAAATAAAAGCTTTACAGTGAGCATTTACTTGGTTTACACCAGTGTTTTACTTAATTTTTAATGCCTTTTTATAGCAGTGACTAGAATTTAACTTAGATAAGGGTACCTCTGTATAGGAAATATTTTAATATTTTTACCAGTTTTTTTTAATTTTCATAGAATATATGTATATTGTAAGGAGAGAAATTCAACTTTGATGTAACAAGGTTATCACACAAGACCTATCTCTTCATTATAAGATTTTGTAGTCAGCCAGTCTAGTTCAATAATATGTTGGCCTTTGATTATAAATGTAAAAATATGATACAGGAGAATAGAACATTACCTACAGCTAATGCACATTGTAGCACAATATTCTCCATTGCTGCCTTAATCTCATGGAATGAAGTCATGTGTTTTTAATTTATATTCAAAAAAAAAAAAAAAAAAAAAACAAAAAAACAAAAAATCCAGAGTATCTTTTGGCTGCAATTTTGTGGTTTTCGATGACTTAACATTGAACCAAATATGTTAGTGTCCAGTAGATCTACTTCCAAAGCAAGAGAACACTTTGCAGTTTTCAGGAACAAGTCTTCATAGGAGCTTGAAACTTGCCACTAGTAAAAATACTCTCCCAAAGTGCCCCAGTGACCAAAAGCGTCCAAACACAGCCACCATGTTTCCATGCCTAATTCCATTAGTTGTGCAATCTGCAGGTCAATTTTGCCTTTTTTTAAAAAAGTCTTTGGTTATCTGGGGGAAATGGCATTTCAAATGTTTTTCATTAATTTTTGGTTTTTTTCAAAAGGGAGACACCTACATGCCCATGTGTATAATTAGAAACAACTGCATTTCTTATAAATATGGATATGGATGTGTGTGATGTGTGCTGGTTAACTATACTTAAAATGCTGATAAAGATGGTGAATGTAAAGTATTTGTCCTCATACCTCTGTCTTTCTGTGATCAGTGTAAATAAGAACTGTTTTAAGCTGTGCATTAATGTAACAGATTATCCCAATATTGTGTATAAAATTATTTAAGTAAAATCTGACAAATATGCACATACAAAGAGTATAAAGAAAAGGATTATGTACCAAGAATTTACTTCTGTCAATTAAAAGCTGAAATGAAATGTTTTGGTTTTGTCAATATTATTTGAGCTAAAGCTTTGCAGGGGCAGCTGGTCCTTGGCTCAGCAGACAGCTGAAAACAAAATCCCAAAAGCTGGAAGCCTACATAGCTCTCCACCTTCAGGAGTTTGTTCACATCCTTTCTGTGTCCAGTGGATGCAATGGGCAGATTAATTTCTACGTTTGAACTCCTTTCAGCAAAATAATTACAGTACTGCAACGAAGCATTCACAACCACACATCGAAAGGAAATAATGAAGACCTTCTAGGAACATGAATGATGATGCATAGCACAGATAGCCTAATTCTCCAAGGCTACATTGTTCTCCTCTTTACAAGAAATTCTTCTTGCCTTGTTAATTTTGCCAAAAGTAGTACCAGCCATAAGCACATTATTCTTAATTTACAGATCAGCCAGGAAAAGGTGACCCTTAACCCAACATAAATGAAGAATAGGTAACAATTATTTTATTTAACTTTTTTTACTAGAACTAAAACCACTTTCTTATATTTCCACCTCAATTTCTTATATTTCCACATCAATTATGAAAAGCACTATTTCCAAAGGTACATTTTGTTAGACTCACTTGTCTCCATACAAATATTATATTTGGAACACACAGAACCAACCTTCAATTGTTTATATTCCTCTACTGCCCTCAAGTAAGAAATGCATAGTTTAAACTATTTTAATACATCTGAAAGACTGAATAACAAAATTCTCATATGCCAGTTTTTAACTGTATCAAACACCCAAACCCACAAATTAGTATTAAAACAATTACAAGTTGAATAATTTCAAGATACTTTAAAACAAATTTCTGTGAAACACTGAATCTATTGTACCGTTCAACAGCAGCCTGTTTACAAAATTTTCATTTTACCACTACTCTTCATTCTCCCATCAATTGCTTTAACCAAGCTTTAGTCAATTGGCAAATCTTTAGGACTCATTAACTCAGCATTAATAGATTATGGAAGTAAAACTAGATAGGGATTACTTAAAATTACCTGAAAGTATTATTGAAACCAAGTTTTCTATCTATTTTTAGATACCTATGTTACCTCTTCTGATACTCCCTAATTTACTCTAAAAGCAGGAATTTAAGTAGCACCGTATTTCAACACCCAAAGCAGAGGAGGCAGATGAGGTACTGGATGCTACCAGGAGATCCAACAACTTCGTCAGCATCCCTGAATCTTCAGCATCCCAGATTTGTACCAGTAAACGTGAAATTTCAATTTGCTTTCTTACAAACTAAGATAATTTAAAATGCAGAAGCACAACAAAAATTATCTTTGATAAGGAAATTGAAGGCTTGGAAAAGTCAGAAAACATCTGGTTCTCTTTTCATTATAAGACAAATCAACAATGCTGCCAAAAAGCTGAGAGATTACATTCTTGTACAAGGAAAGAGAATGAAGAGAAAACAGGTATGACATGTTTCAAAGTATTAACTAAATAACAAGGACTTCTTTCTAGGAATTCCAGAAGAAATCAGTTTTAAAAGCTAAGAGTGAACTGCTAGAATTGAAAGAGATCCAGAAATGCCTACTTGCATAATCCACCAATGTGTAATTCCAGCAATAAATCAAAGGCAATTCCTAGAGAACAGAAAGGCCCTCTCCTTCCTCAGCTGTAAAAACAGTGATAGCACTGCTAATCTTTGTCAACTTCTGAAGTATCTGGGACAGGCCAGAGCAATGGCATTACGCAAGCCAGATAGTAGAACCCTTCATGCCTACAATTATTAAAACTCGTCAAAACAGCTTCCCCCCTTCCTGTGGTTTGCAAAAAAGAATTAAAATAAGTCAATAATTTTCTTCCTAGATGTCTACAAAGTATGTGTGGAAACATCTGCATATTTTAATGAAATGCACATTACATAAATCCACATCGAACCAAACTGGAAATTTTGGTCTGGTCTTGATTTCTCCTTAAGCAAGACTCAAAGTTTAGCCACCCATTTTTTGCAGGGTCATGTTACAATCAAATTGTGAAATTTACTGTCATTTTAAGCAAAAATGTGTGATCAAACCATAGATTTCTCTTCCAGCAAAGATTTAGTTCTCAACTTACCCAGAGAGAAATTGACTTTAACCAAAATATATGACACCACATACATTTTCAGAAGGCACCAGTGTCAGAGGTTTATTACTTTTAGTTACTGAGACTCAGGAAAAAACCAACATTATTTAAGATACTTACATGCCACTGAAACATTTTAAACTGAAAATCCATTTTTTAATTTCCTTTCTCTCTGCCAAAGTCAGAAAACAATCAAGCAGGGAATACTGTTGGTCAATACTATTTTTCTAAATCCCTGATCACAAATTTTCTAAAGACAGGCCTGGGAAACACTTGAAGTTCAAGTTGTCTCAACTAATTGACACACAGAATGATTTCTGGTAAATTCATGAGATTAATGTTCAGAATTGTGTGTTCAGTTTTATAAACAAAAACACTTGCTTCCCACAAATATCAACATGAACATTATTGTGTCTAGATAAATTTCTGCAAGCAGCACTTTGCAGCAATATTAACCAATGTGAGCATGACAGTCCACAATAGAACAAAATTGTCAAATGGTTTCACTCATTGCCTTTTAACAAAACCTTCACAAACCACTACAGAAAAAAATAAAGCACATGTAGGTAGCAAAAAAAAAGTTGGAATTCCTGGCAGAGAAAAAGTTCTACCACCTTTCAAAGAAGAGATGCTTGATGCTTCATTCAGTAGTGCTTGTGAAAGCAAATCTTTGAAGAAATCCGATATTTGGACATTGAACATGACCAGAAATTCAGTTACAGCTATTCAACTGCAAAATTGAAAGTATCATAATCAATATTCCATATTTTTACCCATTTCTTTAATTTGTAAAAGTGAAAAAAATTCATAGAAGGGAAACATTCTTCCAACCCAGAATGACTCTGGTGGAAAGGGAGCACAGGGCATCCAGTCGTGTTCAGGTGCAATTTCCTGTTCCTCACTTCCTGCCCATTTCTTCTTGTGCTCTTGCTTGGCCCCACCAAGCAGAGCCTGCTCCATCCTCTGACACCTCCTGCAGGCACTGACAGACACTGAGGAGGTCCCCCTCAGTCACCTCCTGAGACAACCAAGGCTAATTCCTCCCTCCCCAAGAAGGGAAGTTTACCCTAAATCATGCTTTAAGGGAAATATGGGTAATTTCTTGCAACCAAATGCACATTTATCTAAACTATTTCCTGACTTCTTTCCAGAACATACATTAAAGGAACCACAGACCAGAATTTTGAGCCTGAGGTGAAACAGACACTGACTGCCAGATAATAGATATTGTCCTGGCTTTAGTTCCTAGAACTATTTATTTTTCTGCCACCTACTGTCTCCATTAGAACTCTGGTCCTGAGTTGAACAACATTTAGTCTTCCATGTTCTGAAGTCACTGACAGCTTCCCTTAAGCTTCTGCTTTCAAACTTCAAAGTTAATTGAGCCTGATTGTAAAGAGCATATATAACTGAACTTTACAGCCAATTTTGAATTCTTCCATCTCGTAGCTTTCACCATCAGTAATGACAAATCTGATGGGGACAAAGGCATTGTAGGGCTGAGTGGTGAAAAGCAGAGATCACCAGGAGTTTCACAAAGCAAAAAGAGAGCCCCCTAAAGGAACACTCAGCATTTATGCAGTAAGGCCATGGCACAGCTGGACAGGCATCAGCTCTGCCAGGTGACTCCAATGCTGGCCCCAAGCTGCACTGCTCCACTTGGCAGGTTTCTGCCTTGCCTCAGGTTTGCCACCTATGCAACATGTGCAGGGATTTCCTGATCCTCTCTGCTCAAAACAACTCAAGTCAGCTATGGCTTTGAAACCATCTGCTGCTCATTTGGTGTAGGCCAAGCAATAGAAATACAAAAGTTGTACAAGAAATAGGAAACCTGCAATCCTTTTAAAAGAACAGAATGAAGCATTAGGTTTTCCATAAAACATTCTATACTCTAAGAATACATACGTAAGTGTCTGTAGCTGAAGACTGATTTTTTAATGTTAGAAAGAGCTGATTTTATATTTATTTTGTAAATACCACATTTTGCTTCCTGTTTTGCTGGGCTTCAACAGCCCCACTTCTATTGGGATAGCAAATGAGGCTGAAAATTAACTGCGCAAGAATTTTGATTTCCCAGTTTTGGAAAAGAACAAATTGGCTTTCAGTTTACAGTTGTCTCATCCAAAACAATAGCAAGAAAAGCTCGAGTTGAGTGCCAGTACAACCACCCAGAAAGGACAGAAGCCCATATCAGCCTTGCTTTGGTTTGAAATACTTGGGCAGCCTAGGAATTTCAAAATCTATTTTTAAATTACTAATTTGCTCTTTTGCTATTTCTTAAGCATATTGCATTTACCTACTGAACTGACCTTGAAACCTCTGAACTACTTTGAACTACTTCTTTGCTTTTAAATTTGTTTTACTCAAAAATTAAACCTGAAATATTAATCTCCCTCCTAGGCATATAGAATACTCTTTGTTATTCAAGAACAAAATTACCTGTTTTCTACTAACCTGATTTGATGTGTTTGTCCTTGTAATATGTCAGTTCAGTAGTTCACATTTTCCATTGACTTTTTAATGCTTTCTGAAGCCAAAATGACATTACCCTTTAAGTATATGAGGCTGTTGTCATCAAGAAAGAGGCAGCACAGAAAAGTCACTGTACACGAAGCTAAGATACAATTCAGCAACTAAAAAGAGGAAAAACAAATGATCAACCATTTCTGCTCCCATTCACCCTTTCCATGTAGAGCCCACCTGGAGATACATCAGCTCTGACATTCCTCACAATAGAAATGAAGGTAGCAGGCAAGTTCAGGTCAGGAAGAGTTCAGTTCAGGCTTCATGCTGTGGGTTGTTCTTTTATTTGGGGTTTTTTAGGGGGGGTTGATTCAGACACAGGAGTCCCATGTGTGACAAAACTTCAAAGACAAGATATCTCACCACCTCTTGTAGATGTTTTGGTGTAAGTAAGAGCCCTTGAAAGACCTTTTCAGGTGCTATGCAGGACATGACCTAAGGAATTCTGAGACATTTCAGTTTCCTGTATTCTAAAGACAGCTCATTTTCCCCTGAATTATAGTTCTAGTCCATAACAACCAAGTGATCTGTGTGATTTCTCATTTGCCATCATTAGCACCTATCAGCAATACCAGTCTGGCTTCCAGGAAAAACTTCAATCCCCCTACATGGACTATGGCTACACCAGAATAGTCTTTTTTGACTATTTTTAACAACTTCAGTGCAAATTAGTATCTCAGACTAACAGAAAGCTTATGAGATAAATATTTTATAAAAGACACTGTATTTTTAGGCAAGAAGTTAGAACTTCTGTCAAAAAACCTAAGCCAACTCTTCCAATATTTTGTCTCAAAATTTATTTTTACAAAGCAGGGGAAATAATATTTACTGCTTTGTTATTCATAGCACTTTGCTACAATTTCAGAAAAAATTATCCTTTTATGTCTATTGAATAGCTAACTTTTGCTCAGCTATTTACTAAGACCAAAATACATTTTACAGAATAAATACAAATGATAGAGAAAGACAATTTTGACTGGATCCTGAGCTCCTTTAGCTCATGCTATATCCCCCTTTCAGGGCTAAATACAAAATTACGACCCATAAGGATGTTCAGTAGATTGCATATACAAAACACTGTTGCATGCACAACATCAGTAGAAAGCTATTGTTATTACCTTCATTGATTTTTCTGCTACTTGTATTTGGCTTGAAACAATTCTGTACTCACAATGTAGGTTTGCAAAATCCTCATTTAAGTCTCTACCTGCTCTACTTCCATTTTGAGACAAAATCCTAGATAAAAATGCTACAGAGATTGTCAGACATGCCCAGGGATTTTCTTCCTTTATTTATGATATATTCTTTCCTTTATTTCTGATATTTATGTTCTGTATACAAGCAGAATAAACCATTATTACCTGGTTAGGAAAAAATGCATCAGGGTGGCAACAAATACCACCCAGTATTTCTTAATTTCCAAGACTTCATATCCAACATAGAAATTTAAAAAAAAACTGATGTGAACCAAACACTAAAAATTAGAAAAATATCCTTTAGAATTATTCAAGATAATTCTAAAGGTCATAATTTCAAAGGTCTTCTGGAGTTTTAGTATAATCCATTCTCAAAAATGATCATATACTTGAGCAAATCTGGCTTTTCAACAATTCTTTAGCCAGCTGATTTTCTTCCAAGCACCTGCTGCTATCTGGTGTGACAAAAGGTCAAACTTACAAAATTCCTTAAAATTTATTTCAATAATGAAAGTTCGTAAACTTCCCATAAACCACAGCATAATTGCTGTGACTATGACAGTTTAATCTAATTCAAGAGGAAAAAAAACCACTTTGGTTAGATGTCTGGTAACAAACTCATTCAGACAATTTGGACTCTAATCTAATTCATGAAACATTAATCTGTCTGGTTCCTGATCTAAAAGCTACCATTCTCAAAAACTTCCATCTGCTCTTGTTTGAATGTCTTCAAGATGTATAAAAACATGTCAAACATCTTCCAGCAGGAAAAATTATACTCAATCACATTATTTAGATCCTTGTACAAGTCATTTCTATGATTTATGAATATTAAACATTAAATACCACACAAATTTCAGGCAGTTAAATATTCAAGCAAGAAAATGTATTCCTGATATTGAAATTCCAACTGTGTTTTTCCTATATATAACTATTACTAGAGCTTATACTCTATAATAATACATTATATCCTATATATAATTATTAATAGAGCCTATAGATGTTGTTTGGCATATAACAAAAAAAAACAAGAGTAGCCTGATGTCAAGCAATGCAATGTTCTGATTTATAGGAAATTTCTTTATGAGAGGACCTCCATAAAAAATAACTTTGTAAATAAATCTCAGCTGGTGCTCCAGCTATCTCCAGCTCTTGGAAGACACTTTATTCCAATTCTATCTTTATTGGGATTCAAGTGTGCAGAGTAATACGTGCCCCTTAGTTCTTGTTTATTTACTTTCTGTGCCCAACCAGTGCCAACTAGATTGATGCATGTTTCTTGTATTAAACCTGGTTATAATAAACTACAAACTCAAATCCATCAATCATAGTTTGTATAATCCCAAAGAGGGTACTTCCATCATTTCCAACAGTTTCCACAGCAGCAATAATTTCACTTACTATCAGCCCAGGAATATGCCCAGATTCAACTGTGTGAGCATACCTGGATTTGTCTAGTCAAGGCATTTCGAGGATCTGCAGAAAATTCTCAGTTTGGCCATTCCCCAAACAGCCAATCTCCCCTGGTCACACAGACAAATAAAATGAGGGCAGAGGAAATGCAGGGCAACATCTTGCATGAATATCCATTGGAATTCTACATGCAATTTTGGACTTACAAACCTCTGCAAACATGAAAGTTGGGAGTTTTTGGCTCAAAGACTGGAAAAAGGACCTGAAGGGAGAATTTCCTTTCTACCAATGGCATGTGTTACAGTACTACAGAATAATTTAGGGCCACCAAAGAAAAAGCACATATAAACTCCCAGAAAATGTCTCCTGGTCTATAAAAACACCAAGTTATTGACATATAATTGTGGTAACAAACAGGTGAATTTTTTAAATTAGTTTTTGCTAGTGTAATTTTTGTGGGTTTTTCCCCATTTTTTATTTAATCTGGAACAGCACTATTCGAATTCTAAAAGGAAGCTTTCCTTTCCCCATCTTAGTAATATTAGACTGCATTCTCTAAGAAGAAAGCCTCAATCATTTATATATAAGGTTTATGATGGACAATGCAATATATTTTCTATAAACAGTCCTTTTCTTGTCAAATATGTATCAAAATTTATTATCAAACCATTATTAATTGTTCCCAAGTCAACAGATTAAAATGTTTAAAGGGCTTAGAATCACAGAAATAAAATGTACTCCTGCTATACATGGGCAAAAAATTTCAAGCCTCTGACCTGGCAAGCAAATCTGAAGTACAAGAACAACTAAAACTTGTAAAAGTGACCAATCTCCTCTGGATAAATAAAACTTGTATGCAGACATGAAGACAACCAAACTGCTAAGGGCTGCACTGAGCTGCAGAATGGTTTTACTGCCCCAAAAAGGAGCACTGGCAGTAATCCTGTCTTTGAAATCAGATGCTGTCACAAGCTCTTGTGGGGCACAGCTGGCATGGCAAGAAGGAAGAAAAGCAGTAACTTAGGGCTGCTGCTCGAACCAGTCTCACAACACCTCTTTATCACTTGATGTTGATGTGCAAGGCACACAAACATTGTGACTTCTGCCTCCTGAGACACAGCATCACAGCTGTGCAAGAAACATATCCACATGGCAAAAATAACTCCAGAGGCAGCTCTACTTGAGCTCATACATATTTTTCTCCATGTTTTGCCAGGCCACACGTTATTTCTTACACAGCAAAATATTTTTAAAAATTGCAGCTGCACCACAGAGCAGGATTCCCAAAAGAAAAATCATTGCTGAAAAGTTGGTGTTTATGCTAGGGGTGAGCTGTTAGGCACATGCTTTTGGTGCATAACATGACAATAAACAAAGCCTGCTCTATATATTTTCTGGCTTACAGACAAATACCATGCAATTAAATGTCAAATTAACTTGTGCAGCAGCTGCTAATAGTTTTCACATATTTGGAAAATAGAGCATTGGTTGTCTGTAACAAATTATTTAAGGCTGACTCATTTTCAAGTTTCCTAAGCACCATAGGGTTCCACAGCTTTTTGTGACACTGGCTGGCATTCATGAAAACAACAAAAATTTTAGGAGTAATGATAATAAACAAGCCTGACATGACCTACTGGTGCTTTTTATTACAGAAACTATTTAGATAACGAAATCTAGAAGTAAAGAGCTTTTGAGCAATAAGTACTTTTCTCCTCAGGAAGCACTTCTTTCTAACATATACCAGCCATACCAAAATTTGGTGGTAAATAAAACCCTGAATTATCTAACAGTAAAAAGACTTTTTTTTTTTTTAACATGGTGTAAGTATTATGCAATTTTTAGTCCACATCACCACAGTCCAAAATGGTACTAGAAGGAACATTCAGGCTCATGGTACAGCTTTAGGTAATCCTGCCATGTCTTATTCTTCACCTATAAAGCAAATGCTGTGATATTTAATTCCATAACAGAAATGGCTATAAAAATGCACATAAAACTAAGCAAAAACCTTCTTCAGACTGACTATATTCAAACTGCAGTCAAAAAATTAATAATGCAAAAAGACATGGCTTTAAAGAAGACAGTGTGCTGAAAATGAAGACACCTTTTCAACATTCAGTCACTTCATACCAAAATCTCCTTAGTTCTATCAGTCTTTATAAGCAGAATTTTGGCTCAAGAGAGTTTGGTCTGATTCAGGCTTTTTGAAAATGTAAGAGGAGTCCATTACAGCTGCTGGGGTAATAGGCTGGCTCTCCCTTTTCCCTGTCATCAGTAGGTTATGCTGGTGTTAATGTCACCAGGAATTTGCTTCAATAAGGTCTTTTTGCTCTCCTTCTAGACTTTATAACCAAAGACAAAAAGGAGCCTTGCCTGCATGATCCACCGTAGCAGTAGCAATAATCTTCCAACACCAAGTCCCTACTGAAAACTGCCTCACGTTGAAGACTTTGCCATAAAAGGACACCATTTTAGCCCCTCTGCATTACTGAGAAGTCACTGCACTATTTGCAGGCTCCTGCAGGAAGATAATTGCTCATTAAAAACAAGAAAGCTGGACAGCAAGCTTATCTACCAATTTTAAAAGTCACCATGGGGCACACGAGGCCAGCTTATACTCTTATGTCATGAGTCTCACAGCATTAATCTTTCCATGACACAGACTGAAGCTGCTGGGAAAACCTGCAGGCACCACAGCGTCTCCAGCAGCATTTCAAGGCCACTCACACAGCACAATTAATCAGTGTGTGCAAAAGCATGCTGCACAGAAGTTACTTAAGTCCATCTGTATCTGTTCCTTTTATAACCATATGCTCACACCTACAGTGCAGCACAACTGCACTGGCTTCCCAACAGTTTGGAAAGGTGAGGGATGGTGTATCATCAAGGGGGGAACAGAATGAATAGGTTCAGTTACAGCTTTTTCCTCGGGAGATGGTTGTGAATGACCTTCCTCTCCTGACATGGTACACACAGAGACAGCCCCTTGCTCATCCCTGAGTGTCTCTGCCAGCTCCTCTTCCCCCTGAGGTGTGTGCAGGGGCCATGCCACAACCTCTTATTTTCCTTTAAGAAAGGGGCAGACTAATTGAGTTTGCCAGAAAGACACACAAAAGTTACGCAGCTTTCACTTCAGGGATCTTATGGCCAGTTACAATCTCGTGCCATGTCATAATTCTAGCTCTGTTTGAAATGGTATGTATCTAGCTATAGAATTTGAAGATTATTTTAGAGCCAGAAGCCACAATGTTCATAGTTGCATGGAAGAGTAGGGAAGGTACAAAACCCTGCTTCCCTTCTCTTCTGAAGAAATTAAAGGATGGATGCCAAGATTTGTTTCTCTGATGCCTTACACTAATTTCACTCGGGGAGGTGACTCCCCTTCAGTGTGCATTCTACCCTGCACATCCAGCTGGCCACATCAGTCACTGCCACTCATCTAATGCTCACACAGATCTTCCCAATAGCCTCCTCTGAAGAAGATGGGACATTGGTGCCCCATTTCAGTTCTTGCCTCACCTTCCTCAGCCCTTTCAAGATTTGTGTATAAATATCAGCTATTTGTCTAATGCTATACTAATTTTGCTTTCCAATTCAGATCTCTCCATTGCATTTTTCTTCTCATCCACCATATTCTACCACACACAAACCCTTCTGTTTTCCTAATCACTTTTAGCAGACTTGTGATGCAAAGTCCTGAAACATTCAACTTCCATAAATGCATCTTCTCTCTATTACCTCTGTCTCTAGACAACAATTCAGGCAACAGAGTACTTCTCCAATGAGATCATTTAGCAGGACCTGTAGGAAATACTTCACTTTGATCCCAGTTACGTAAATGGGAATGTTACATAAATGTTCACATCTCTAAACACTTTGGGGTTTTGGTCACCAAAGGAAGACGCTTCATACTGAACTATTTATAAATACTAAATATTTATATTTGAAAATTACATAAGAAAAAACATCTTTTATATAATTAGTGCTAGGAACCAGCTACATGCCCACTTGTAATAGTACTTCCTATCCCAACAACAGCAAAGAAACTATGCCAAGACAAAGCATTTTTAACTCTTATCTTGTAACTTACCAGACAAAACCAAGAAGTCTTCAAAACACAGATATTCATCTGTGCATCAAAGTTGGGTAAATGCTGCTTTAAAGTCATCATCACAGCTGAGTCAGAGATAATAGCCTTTCATGTGGTGTCTTAACTCACAAAAGATTATTTGAAGAACTATGCCCATAAATGCGCACATATATCTTATTAATGTCAACTGAAATTATACTTGTGGAATACAGATCTTTGAATCCTTAACCTTGAATCAAAATTACAAGTTATATCATTTATAAGATCATTTTTTTAAAAAATCTTAATGCATTTAATTTGGCAGAACAGGAAAGACCAAACATGGCTTTGGTAAGGTCTTTCAGTGTACATAACAGTTCTCGACGTCAGGATAAGACCACAGTAAAGCAAGCCAAACTATTTCTTGCCCTTTTCATACATAATCCTCTCACATTGCACCTGGTATTTGGCAGGGGCAAAATCATCAGTGACTATTAATTTTCTTAACATTCTGCCATAGCCAATGCATTGGGGTTCAGTGGAATGTTTGGCCCTGATGATAGAAAAGAAATCAAGATCTCAAAACAGATGGGTGGTATTGCTCAGACTAGCCCAGCCTTCAGAAGCATCCTTAGAGCTGCTCTACGTGGAAGTGGCAGAAGAGGAGCCTGAACAAGTCTTCTATGGCATTGAATGGAACCAAGGAACTGCTTCAACATTTTGGGTTACAAGAGCTCCTGTTGGGTCTGAGCAGGAAAACGGACACAGCTGCTGCCCTTCAGTGTTTCCTCCCATCTGCTGACAGCATTCAAGGAGTGAAATTAAACCACCATGTTTATTTCATCATTCACACACCTTTTAATTCAAGTTTTTGGTGCAATGTTTAAGATGTGCAGTGACATGATATGCCAGAGAATAAACCAGAATAAATCCTTCTGTCCATGGAAATAGAGACAGATTTGGCACAGGCCCCTTATTGAAGAGTTTTTACCTCATAAGGTAAAAACTTAACAACTAACAAGCATCTTAAATTTCATGAGGAATTCCCTTCTGAAGTCTGAAATATTGCAAGATCCAATATAAACCCATTTGTTGAGCACAGCTGAGGAGCCTTACTCATCTCTGCAGGTCCAGAAGCCAGAAAATCCCCACCATATATTCCACTTAAGTAAAACAAATGAATTTGTTTGGCAGTGTCCCAGTAAGGACTCCCAATGCCTTAGCAAGCTCTGAACAAAACTCTAAATTATAACAAAAGTGATAAAATCTCCAGAAAAAGTTTTTGGTAGTTTTTAAATCACATATAGAAAAACCACAAATGCTTAAACTTAAATTTAGCATTTTGGAAGTTATGAGTAGAATGCAATTGGTTTTTTATACCAGTTCTACATCAATGAACTTTAATAGGCATTTTTAAATTAAAGACAGATTTGCCATTATCAGCTTTTGTCCTGCTGCAATGATAAATGTTTGGATTAAAAACTCTTCAACACTATGGCATAGGGTCACAAAGCACTTTTATAAATAACAGTAATAGCTTATGTTGTTTCTTTTATGAAGAAAGCCAAGAATAGCAACAACAAAAATATACTATGCATTCACAGAAATTCCTCATTCTACAGAAAAAGCTGCAAGCCAGCAGAATTTCATGGAGAATAAGCATATTTTGGCAAATCATTCTACACAGTTTTCTTCAGCCAAAAGGCATTCACATGTACTTGTTTCACTTCACCCTGTGAAACTGGGGATGGGGATTCCTTTTACTGTGCACATGGTGTAGATGTGAAACTTTGTGAATGGATCCTCACACCAGACATTTTACTTAGTTGAGCTAAAACAAGCACACAGGAGATACTGCAGGAACTGTATTAGCTGTATATGCAAAGCAAGCATATGCCTTGGAAGTGAGAATGGCACCAAATTAATTATTTTTGTGTCTCCCTAACAGAAGGGTTACTTAAGTGTCATAATACAAGCTTATAATAGAGAGAAACTTTCAACATGAGCTCTTCATTAGTGGTCAAAAAAACACTGAAAAACTGAGTATAGATTAAGTTCTCAACAGGAAAATCACAATTGTCATCTTTTTAAATAGTTTGAGAAGACTCTACAGTCTCAATAAACATCATTAATTTTCCCCTATCACTGATGTCAAGATGCATTTTAAAGATCATTAAAGAAAGATTTTCATCCCCATCACATTTTCAGGGAGGAAAAAAAAATGCCTCTTGCTCAGCTGTCTTACCTGCCCAGAGCAAAAGGCAAATGCAAGCAGTAGGAAATAAGCGCCCATCATTGGCTGACCTTATTTCACTGAATATAACCAAAAATTAAGAGCTCTGTTTCTCCAATAGCTCTAGTCCTAAAAGAGGATGCCATTTCTCAGAGATAGCCAGATTACCAAGAATTTTCTAAAAGAACTTAAGTGAGGCATTTACAACAAATAAAAGCTTAAATGGTCACTATTACAATGTCAGAACTTCTTTGGTAAACACCAAAGCTATTGACATTTTAAATGTCAACTATTTGGTATTTTCAACCCTATAAGCAAAGCCCTTTATCATTTAAAAGGCACTGTCCATTTTTTAAAAATTTATTTGTGGGATTTAATTTTCGTCATTTCATTCAGGACAATATTATGTCCTAATTAATTCAGGTATGTATTTCCCAAACATAGATAATTTCATTTCACCTTTTATGGTAGCCAGAACAAATCAAAGCAAAGCCTTTTTTGTACCTTTTCTTATACTGTCATCACTGGTGTTCCTTCTATGCAGAACATCACTGCTAATGTGCAGAATTCCAACTGTGCATGACTAATACCAGGATGCTAATAATGATCTCACCAATTCCTGGTGCAGTGATATTTCCAAAGGATTCATTCCAAACTCAACCTCTGTTTTCCTTCAGATTGTTTTAGTGGGAGACACAGGACAATGCTGACTATGCTTGGATGGAATGAACAGGGCTAGTAAAGAAGCTTTTTGTCTCTGCATCCTTGTTCGCTCTTCATAGCCACATTGTTAAATACCTTAAAATACCCTAAAAAGTGTCAGTGACTGTATTTGCTCACTACTAAAAAACCTATTGGCTGTATTGCCTTTGATTTTGGCTGTCACTTCTGTAATCTTCCAAGCGTGGAGTTGAAATACTAAAATTATTTAAACAGCTTAAATGTTGGCTGTTTTATTAATTTTGCTTCTGCAACAGGGGATGTTTTGTAGCAGCTTTGTTACAGCTGAATCAATGTTTCTGTTAACAGCCTTCCTTCATGGAGAATACTTTATCAGAAGATGAACATTTCCATGGAGCTAAACATGAAGTGCTCCTGTTCTGTACAGCACCTTGGTTTTACCCACAGTAGGATAGCTGTTTGAAACTTTTAAAACTCAAGATGCTGACTAGCAGCAGGAAACTGAGAATTTATCAGTTCATTGATATTTCAAGGTCTTCCCAGAAGTAGAACTCCAATCCCACCCTCGATTTTAAGGCCCAGTGAGCAGAATCCACATTACCATACTGTGACAGAGTCCCAAACAGATCAGCATGTATTGCCAATGATGAAGAAAAGTCTCCAATTTTAGCAATCCACCATACACATCATGTACATTTTCACATATACAACCTGTGAATTCTGTTATTTTCTGAAGCATATGCTCATTTCCAGTCTTTTTTAAGTGCTGGATTGTATTCAAAGTGTGGAAGGCCATGAGTTATGCTTCAAATGTTTCACCTCTCAGAGCTCTCCAGCTGGAAGAAGGAAAACTCACTTTTTGTGGTCACCAGAAACAGACCTGCTGTGTTTCAGCAGACTGAATTCAAAAGACCACAGAATCAGAATGCTTTGGGTTGGAAGGGACCTTTGAAGCTCATCTAGTTCCAAGGCCCCTGCAATGAGCAGGAATATCTTCAATTACATCAGGTTCCTCAGAACCCCATGCAACCTGACTTTAAATTTTCCCAACTACGGCTTCTCTTAATCTGTAAAGACTCCTTTATGCAAGTCAGCAGGCATTCATATTTCTCTCCTGTGACATGCAGCAATGGTTAATTCCCAAAGAACCTTCTCTAGAAAGATTTTGTATCTTCTGAAAAATCTCCAAGGAATTATCATTGAATCTCTTTGGGGCTAACTGGTTCCCATTACAGAGAAATAGTAGAGACAATATCTCTAATTGTAGAGACACATGCAGGATTCTGTAACTATTTTTCATGTTCCTTTAGACAAAACTTGCATTTTACTTAACTAGTAGAACCTCATTAATATCGTCTAGTATAAGTCAGGCAAGGGACCAGTAGGCACACCTTCATTATTTGGAAAAAAAAAAAAATCCCAGTTGCCACCACCCCTGGTTATCATGAAAATATGGAGTTTCAAATTAAATGCAACAGAAATCTCAAATGGAGACCAAACATTCACAGCCTGACCACATTTGGAACTGGATCTGACAAGGTCTGAAGTGAGTGACAGGGTAAATTCTCAAGCTTACAGTGCTGGACTGGCACCAAAGCCAGGAAACACTTTCAGATTTCACCATCCCCTTCTGACCTTCGAATGACTATAAAAGGAGAGCTTTCCAGTAGGCCAGGTTCCGTATGGGAGCTCCCATTGTAAGAGGACAGATTTTTCAAGAGATTATAAACATGATTGGATGCTGGCTCAAAATCTCTGGTGGTTCATCTGCATGCATAAAATTAAATATCATCTCCAGGTCTGGTTTGTCATAATGCCTCATGCTGTAAACTTCAGCTGTTCTCATTATGCATTTGTAGCTTTGCATAGCACAGTGGAACTAAGATTTATTAGGGCTTCTGGCCACAATACACAGAAAGATTCCACATAAACTCCCTTTCTCCCTTCAAGTGGTTCTCTTACTTCACTCACTGACAATACAACCCCAGGAGAGAGGTAACAGACAAAGGAGAACAAACACAAAAATATTTGCCTTACTCTTTCAAAGCAGCAACTAGTGTCCCACTGTTTTCATAATCTTTGCTATGTCAAAGGCCACTTATGTTTAACTAATTAAAAATAAATCCAAGAAAGAGCAAACCAGCAGGGTAAAAGAAAATGAGAAAAATAAAATAGATTTTGGAAGTACAAATAAAATGGACTAAATGTGAAAAAGAAAGGGCTAACATGACTCAACAGTAGAACTCCCAGATGCTATAAAGAGACATTTTTGGATATAAACGTATGAATGAAATCACATTAAACAAATATTACCCCTGACATTTTTCACTCATCATTTTACACCTTTTCCTGGAATTTTCCATAGCAGCTACAATTCAATCAGTAGCGCAAGTATACCAGCAATTCAAAAAAAGTTTAAATTTTTTGGAAGTAAAATATGTTCCTGGTAAGAGTAACTAATTGCCCAATTGATTGTTTTCAGCAATTTTATTTCTTAGTAAGTAAACATTATTTTTATATGTCCAAATGTGAATTTGAAGCAAGCATTGAAAACAAAACTTCAGGAAATTCATAAAAGTTTGATATTTAAAGAACAGCCACTCCTTAGCTAGATGTTGATGAGTACTAGAAAACCTATAACTGCCAACAAAAACTATTGATACTACTTGAGAGAGAGCAGAGAATGCAAGAGATTCATTTATTCCAATAGACAAACTGCTTTCCATATGAAATGTTGACAGGATAGTCAGCACAGCAAAGAGTGCCATAGACCAGTGCATAGTAGCCTCCAATGGGAATACACAAAAAGGGCTAACACTACTTGAAAAAACACTCTGCAGCAGAAGATGCCCACACTTTTCCTAAATCAAGATATCCCAGCAGTCTGACCTGTGACAAAAGCTGCCACAGACATCACACAGACAGGGAATGTGTTTCTTTCCCCTAACCTCTGTCCTTTTTTTTTTTTTTTTTTGGTGCTGTAAGAGGATTTCTGTTTTTTTTGTAACCATCTAATTCACACGTTCCTGACCACACTGCAATTCAGAGGAGGGCTTGCCTCTAAACCAGACATCTGCACCTTTCTGCATTGAGTTCCACAGACAGGAAAGACTAACTCCACTTCCACAGGGAGTTGAAGCATTTGCTTGTTGGATTGAGAACACAAGTGACACCCTTTGGAGGCTTTGCTCTGCTTTCTTTCTATAGTTGCAGTCATAACAAGGATAACCTTATTCAGTGCCTTAGAACAAATGAAAAAACCGCGCTGCGAGCGCTTCCGTCAGCGCCCAGCAGGGACTCCGGGCCACATTCCAGCATTTGTTATTTCTGCAGAGGCAGCTCGCGGATCATTGTCTCACGCATCCTCCACAGATGCAGCACTCCAACAATTTCAGGGTTTTCTAACGCTGATGACTTTAGTAACCGGGCTTCAAGGGTGTTTCCAGAAAAATAGCCTCAATGGAAAACTACAGCAGTAGGGACACGTAGGGGTGGGAAACTGCAGCCCGTGAGGGGGGTGGAACCATGGAAGCATTTCACAATCTGCTCCTCTGAGTAACTGAAGTTACCACATCAACACAACAGGAATTTAAGAAAAATTAATCCAAGCCACTAAAAGAAGCTTCTGCAATACTTATAATTAATCTGGGTGTCACAGCATGTATCACAGTTGAGACGGCCACAAGACACAGAGTATCACCCTACAATTTCAGAAAACTTCAACCCATACAGAGTCACACCACTTCAGAAGGCTGCAAGCAGCTGCCCTTCTTGCTCTTTAGCCCAGCCTTTTAACCCCTCATGTCCATGCATTGCCCCTGTGTGCCCTCTGTTCCCTTTGTGGTTGGTCAGTGCCCCTGGGCACCCCATGGCTCATTGCTGTCAGTGCTGCTCACCTGCTTCTCACAGCTGTGCCCACTGGGGATGAGGCTCAGCCCAGCCCCACTCCCAGTTACCAAAAACTGTGCACCTACATCTGGTCACTCCAGAAATCACTTTAAAGCACCAACAATAGCACATTGTAATGTAGACTAACTATTTTAATATCGGTTTTTCACAGCACACAGCTTGTGTTTGAAGCCACGTAATATTTGAAATGAGCTTATCTGGAATTCTTGTGCCATAACAAATTATAGATAAAGGTTTTAAGCTCAATTATTCAAATGTGGTGAAGTTCCAAACACTAGTGTTAGCTAAATAAAGGTCTACTGACACAATCCTGTGCATTGTTAGCACACAGGACACATGGGGGCACCCATGTTCAACATGACACAAAATGCTCTCCTCAAAAGAGCTGCTTTGGTAGCAGGTCTTGAGTCCTTCCATCTCCCTTCCTGAGAAAAATATAATTGCTTTGTTCCATTTTATAATTTTATCCCCTCTTTGAAGGCTTTATACTTAAGCAAAGCCACTACAAGAAGTTTTTCTATAAACCATAATATTGTCACAATGTCATACTAAAAAGATTTTAGATGCAAATTTAAAAGCAACTTAAATAGTCATAAAAATAAGAGCTGAGATTGTCAGCAGCAACCATGTAAATTCACCTGTTCACCTGCTTTTCACAGCTGTAGCCCATTCCCAATTACCATAAACTGTGTACCTACACATGTGAACAACTAGAACTAACACAACCTCTGCATTTGCTGGGGGCTTTCATGTTTAGTCTAAAAACATATTTTGTGATAAAATATGACAAGTGTTCTCAAAGAATGAACACTACAAGAAAAATTGAGGTTGGATTTATTCCTACACAGATACCTTTTAATTTGGTTGGTTTTGGAAAAGCTTTTAAGAAAGTCTGCAGCCAGCAGAGCCACGGCTACGTACAAGCTGTCAGAGTGATTAAAGCTCTGTGCTCAAAGGGCACCATATAACACCTACACATGGATAATCCTTTTTACAGTGTCACAGGCATATTTGCACTGACTTGCTCAAGCAAGCTACACCCAAACTCAAACATTGCTTCCTGACACGCTGACAACTCATTGCTCTCTTCTATGGAACAGTTCTGCTTTCACATATCACAGAAGGAAATACTTTGCCTGTCCAATAAGCAGCAGAAACAAGGTGAGTACTCTGGGCATGGCCTGTAGACATGCACCACATTCAAGAGTGCATAGCTTACCACTTTTATTAATCTTGAGATTAGCTTTCTAATTGCTGGAAAAATTCATAGAGGAAGTGTAGTTTTGTTGGGTTCTTCTAGAATTTATGTTCAATTCACAAGATCTACTCCATAGAAGTGTTTAGAATAGTGATTAAAGTCCCTTTAGCTCACCATGAATAGAGAATATGCCATTGAAAGAGGAAGTAATACCAAATTAGAACTGATACATTCTGCAGTTTCCCCTTTTCTTGCAGGCTGTACAGCACATTGAAAAGCTTGAGTCTTTTACTTCTGAAGCAGATCTTTCCCTGTGCTTTTCATCTGTTCTGCTTCAAGTGAGGGACTTGAGCTCCATTTTCTTTTAATCACATGCACAAAGGACAAACAAGACTTTATACAGTGTACTCACGGTTGGAAAAGCAATTGAAGCTTGTTTGTTGTTGTAGTGTTTTTTAAGACAAACTATAACTTGAGTATTTAAACAGAAGTTGCCACCTTTTATTTCCTTAGTGTTGCACATGGTCTAACAAGGGAACAGATTATGCAATAACTGTTTGGAAGTCAGTCAAGCAAAGGACTGCTGGTTACTACATTATCAAATGATAGGGCCCGTTGTAGGAATTGAAAGCAGCAATTTCCTGTTCTATATTTGTTTCCTTCTAGACTTGCTATGTGAGTTAAATCATCTTTAACTCAGCAGATACTTCTTGTGACCCTGGTTGCTCAAGAAGTCACAGAGGAGTCAGCTAAATAACTGGGATAGCACATCCCTAAGCAGCAGCTGTCAGCTGAAGGCACTGTTAGCAGCATCCACAGGCATTTTGGTTTGAAAGACAGGCATCTGCCAAGGAAGGCAGGAACTTTCCTTGCCAAAGAAAATATGACCCACCTTCCCTCTGAATTATTATAACTTCAAAATTACAGGGCTTTCAGGCAAAGATATGGGAAAAGGAATAACAGCTTTTTACTTGTGCGTGTATATATATGTATAACAAGGCAAACAAACAACAACAAACAGAACCAGAAACCCAGTAACAGCCTTCTCTCGGCCGCTGGCACCTTCCCCTTTGGAGTAGTAATATGAAATAAAAGATGGGCTTATAGACTGCTACTGTCTGCTTTGTTTTCAATTGTAAAACAAGCAGTATCAAGTAACAAAGATCATGTATTTGTGCTGCCAAGTGACGTTTCTAATTGTGGTGAGGAGTTCAAACAAGAAAAACTCTAGTGTCTTCCTTTGATTTAACAGTGGTACCTGTGCACTGCTAGGGTTTCTTTTTGTTTGTTTGTTTTATTTGTGGTACAAATAATCAACAAAGAGTGCCCCAATTTTCATCCAAGTTCCATTTTAGTCCAGTAACTCAGACTGACAGTATTGCATTTGGAGTAATTTCTGATTTTAAGTTGATCATGAAGTGTTCATTTTGAAATCCAACATTTAACTGAAAAGTTGGCCCAGACTAGGATGATGACACCTGAATTCTGTTTCCTGAGGAGTTCAACAATTTCTGTGAACTATCTCCAAAAAATACATAGATGTCAGAGATCAGGTACCTGAATGCAGTAGGTTTGCAGTTGGAATCTCTTTGTAAGTGTTTGACATGGCTTTGATGATGCCAGTGTACAAAATGATTTGGTCATTTGGGGTTGAAGCATGTCTAATTCTTTAGTTACAAAGGTGAGATCAATTTCCTGGCTAAACCTTAAAGCAAAAGAAATGTCAACATCAACAGAAGGTCAACCTTGCTAAAATATGTGAACTTTTTCTTTTGTGCATCTTATCTGTAGGACTATCGACTTCTAAATATTTTTTTTTCTAAGTTGCCTTCTCTGCTTCTTAGAAGATTTCCCACTGTATGCCCAATTTAAAGACATTATTGAGTTTCCCTAAAAATACTGACAAGCAAGTTGCAGTACCCAGGATTTGATTGTGGGCATATAGTTAGTAATGACATTCTAATTAGATTTTGATACTTAAGCCTGGTGTGAGGAGGGTCAGTCTCTTTAATCGTGTTAGACTTTGAAGAGATTATGAGTGACTTTTTCCTCCTCACAGACTCTGCTCTAAAAGCTGCCTCTCTTTAACTGGATTGCAACACTAAATGTAACTTGATAAAACATTGGCACATTGCTGTATTAGCAAAAAAATCATACAGGCATATTTAGTCGTTTCATAACCCCACAACACTGAATTGCAATATGAAAAGACACCCCACACATAGTCCTGCTGAAATAAACTTGGCATAATCACAGACGTCCAGTTGAACAACTACTGTGAATTCTAACAGGATTTGTTCTCTCTGCAGACTTCATTGACAGAGGTGAATTAACCCAGAGATAAGACTAACTTCAGTCTCCCAACAAGTTTTCTGTAACTTGTTCCTTCTGTGTAAGTAAGAAATAATAGTAAAGAGCATCTCTGTCACTTCCACTGTCATTTTTGTTCTGACTTGGTGCAAAATTGGTGTTTCAGGAAAACAAAGGCCACTCTTAATATCAGAGGAAAGCTAAAGAGGAGGGGAAAGTGGGGAGACATAAATGCAATGTTTTGAGTGCACATGGTCTAGAACTTAGGACTTGGTATTCTTATATCACATACCTATCCTTCTTCCCCTTCCTCTCCAGAAGTACTCATCTTTACAGACACATTTCAAGTAACTAGATCTGAAAGTCAGAAGGTTTTCTGCATGAGACGGCAGAAGATGCAAACATCAGAATTGGACTTTGCCACTTAAGGCTGTACTGAGTTCCAAGACAATGTTTTCCACTCTCACTGTGCTTTCCTAGGATGTATAGCCTGACATTGAAGTAAAATACTTCTGTTTTGTCCAGAAACGATGTGGGGCTTATGCCAGTTTTCATTAATTACTGACACAACAGATGGCAGAAAGAATCAACTAGATGAAAGGTGGGTTCTGTCTCCAAACACAAGATGTAAATCAGGCCTGTTTGAAGTAGCTGCTTTTAAAATCTGAGAATAATAAAAAAAAAAAAAAACAGCATTGTAGAAATGATGCAGTACTCTGATACTAACATACCTGCTAAGATTTAAGATTTGCTCACAGCAGAGTCTTACACAGCTTTAACTTTAGTGTGTTAAAAACTGGGCATGAGAGATAAACAGTATCACCTAAGAGACAGGCTAGAAACAAGCCAGTCTCTCTCTCTTTTTCTCTCTGCTTTTTATTTTCAGTTTGTTCATTTAGTTTACTGACCACATTTTAGTTCACTGACCACTTCAATAGGCTCTTTTGAGGTGAGAAATATCTCCATAAATGCAAGCAATTTGTTGAAAATGGTAATGAGTAGAACCCATCTAAACACACTGTCATGAAAAACAGAGCTGAAGCCACTCTGACAAGAGTTGTGCTAGTTTAAAGTCCATAAACAATCAGCAGGGCCACACTTCACCCCAGCACAGCTGGCCTCTGAGGAGGCTGATTGTACTTGTCCTTGAAAGAGAAAAGAGCAGATAAGCCACAAAGAGTTATATTGTGGGGACAGCTTGTGTGGATCCTGGTGAAGGACATGAAAGCAGCCAAATAAAAATATATTCAGTCCTGACTGCAGCTAGCTTATTTTAATGGGAACTATTTACATATTCCACTTAGATCTATAATATCTCTGTAGTGAATTTCTTTTTTTTTTTTTTTTAAGCCTCAGAAATTGATTTCTTATTAACCAGTCTGGGGAGAAGGGACTGTTCGTTTAAGAGAAAACAAATCAAAATTTTAATCATAACTGTAAATTTTAAAGCAGGATCAAATTAATTGCTACATTTAGCAAATTGTTTCAAACATGTAACAGGAAAATCCTATGTCTTTGGATAAGTAGTATTTGGATAAATACTGCATTTATATGACTTGCTACCTTGTTCCCTGTAAAAAGCTTTGAATTTTGAATTTATGTCTCTTGGTTTTAAGCTGTGATTTTTATAATCCTTGTTGATTGGAGATTGAGAGTGGGTCTTCTACAGAAGTAACTGCCTGACCCAAGCAAAACTGAACTCTCAAAAACCAATTATGAGAAACTGAGGAGCAATAACAAGAGTGGTCCATAAGCTTCTTGACTTTGGGTTCTTTCTTTTTTAATTTCTACAAACTATTTTATATTCATGTACTCTGCTGGCTACTTGTTTACACACAGTGTGGAGGACTGAATTGTCAGAGAGGAACTGCTCATCTTTAGCATGACAACATCAAATACATCATAAGCATGTGTGATATAAATCACAGTCTGTAAAATACGGGCACTCTTGTATGAAGGCACATGGAAATCAGCATTTGTTAATGGAAGCTCACCTCAACTACTAAATAATATTTCAGTTTGCTGAAGAGAAGAGCTTTTCAAAGGTACTGCTTTTTGAAACTCCGATGTCTGGATTGTGTTGGACTTTCAGTCAGATTCACTGCCCTGACCTCCTGCAGACATATCAAGGACAGGTCAATCCCATCTTAGAGAAAATGAAGCTGGAGTTTCCCTTGCATCCTCCCTCTGAGAGTGATCCGTCCCCTGCACTATGACATCTATGGTTCAAATCTCTCCAATACTTTGCTGTGTTTGAACCATGGAGAGTTCTTTATGTCTGGAGGTGTATGGACAATATTGGCTTCTCCTAGCAGTAGTATTTTATTGGCAAGAGAAGAAGGTACATTAAAAGGACATGCCCCAGCTTGGAACTGGCAGGCAAAATATGTGCTGGATTGTCTGCTTTGGTTCTTAAAAAGCATCAGTTCATGAGGACTGACTTTGCCAGACATTTTAGTTCTATCTCATATCCAGTGCTGCAGTTTAAATAGGCAACACTTGACCCTGCTGCTAAGAAGCATGGCCTCATCCATCGCTTCATGGCTGGACAGCTGTTTGTGCCAGCAAAAAACGGGCAGGGGTTTAGAGGATGAGATGTGCCCATAATGGTGCTGGTCCTACCTGCACTATTTCAAGAGTAGAGAGAGAATTTTGGACAGACATTGCCGACCACAGACTCTGTTTTAGTCAACTGTCCACGAGCAGCGTGTATTCTGTTCAGAGAGCTTGGAATACAGACTGAGACTCAGATGGGGAATTTTCTTCCAAAAGCCACCACCTGCTGTGGGTCTGCCTATGCTGTCTGACACGGGAAATCCAGAGCGAGGGGGAACCACTTCCCAGGGAAAAGCAGCACTTTGTAGTGGCAGCATCTGCCTATAGAGGCCCTATCTGACCCGAGCCAGCGGCTGTACAGGGGGATAATTACCCCAGAATGGAATGAGAACCTAAGACCTCCCGAGCACAGCATGAGGCAGTTTTTCCCTTCCCAGGGGAACTACTGAAGAAGCAAACGTTATTACGGATGACGCAGATGAGAAAATGAGAAACGGGGACGGGGGAGGAGGAAAGTGGAATTGGAACTCTTAATCTCGCACGTTTCGTTGGCTATCCTCACATGCGGAGCACAGGGAAGCGCTCTGGAGCGGCGCGGGGCTGTCCGCGCACGCGGAACACGCGGAGCGCTCCCCGGAGCGGCGCGGGGCTGTCCGCGCACGCGGAACACGCGGAGCGCTCCCCGGAGCGGCGCGGGGCTGTCCGCGCACGCGGAACACGCGGAGCGCTCCCCGGAGCGGCGCGGGGCTGTCCGCGCACGCGGAACACGCGGAGCGCTCCCCGGAGCGGCGCGGGGCTGTCCGCGCACGCGGAACACGCGGAGCGCTCCCCGGAGCGGCGCGGGGCTGTCCGCGCACGCGGAACACGCGGAGCGCTCCCCGGAGCGGCGCGGGGCGGGGCTGTCCGCGCACGCGGAACACGCGGAGCGCTCCCCGGAGCGGCGCGGGGCTGTCCGCGCACGCGGAACACGCGGAGCGCTCCCCGGAGCGGCGCGGGGCTGTCCGCGCACGCGGAACACGCGGAGCGCTCCCCGGAGCGGCGCGGGGCTGTCCGCGCACGCGGAACACGCGGAGCGCTCCCCGGAGCGGCGCGGGGCTGTCCGCACACGCGGAACACGCGGAGCGCTCCCCGGAGCGGCGCGGGGCTGTCCGCGCACGCGGAACACGCGGAGCGCTCCCCGGAGCGGCGCGGGGCTGTCCGCGCACGCGGAACACGCGGAGCGCTCCCCGGAGCGGCGCGGGGCTGTCCGCGCACGCGGAACACGCGGAGCGCTCCGGGCGCGCCAAGGGCGGCGGCCAGCGCCCCCTGGCGGGCCCGGCAGAGCCGCTCCGCGGGGCCGCGCGGGGTGAGCGCTCCCCGCAGGGAAACGCGCTGCAAAGCTCCGCGTGTTCCGCGTGCGCGGACAGCCCCGAGCCGCTCCGGAGCGCTTCCCCGTGCTTCCACAGGAGCGTTTGTAACGACTCACTAACTAAATATTAAAGCTGCACCGTTCATGTTTTAAGTGTAATTCCCTATACCAACGGGTGAAGAGTTTAAGTCAGCTCTGTCACACTGTATTTTAGTTGCTATGTTCTCATCTCCTTAACAGAAAAGCTCCTACCATAGGAACAAGAATGGAAGATGACCATTCAGGTACCCTCACACAAGATGACTCAGATAGAAATTACCTCTTTTTTTTTTTCAGTGATCCTTTCTTACACCAACTTTTCCATGCTTTGTTTTCAGTGCTGTGAACAAAGTCTCAGAGGAACTTCTTACGAACCTTCTTCTGGATGTAATGAAGGCTTACATAACTGGAACCTATAAAATCCTCAGGGTCCCCACAATCCTGAATTAGTGTGGAGATTTTTAGTCCCTGACAGGGACTAATCACCTCTGAAAACCCAGACTACTGTATTTGTAAAGAGATTCACTTGGTTGCTTTGATGTTAAAACACAATGAGCCACAAACAGATTACTTGGGTCAGGTAACAGATGGCACTGAAATCCTTTTGCAAGGTAGAGTCATCATCCAATTGCGAAAAATTTCATAAGGAGAAGGTGTATCTATTTCTCAGAGTGCTTTAATGAGATCACATTTGGTAAAAGTCAGAGAACAAAAGATTTCATATTATTACTTCTATAAAAGAATGTTTGCAAATAGGTATTAACTATGAAAATTGCTGTACACTTGCACTCCATTACTCAGTGCTCTGAAGATGTAAAAATAATCTGTACAAATAGCACATAGTATTTGCAAAAACAAAAGCTTTATTTTCATTGGTTTGAAAGCATGACATTAATTTTGGCTTTCAAAATCAAAAAAGCAAAGACTTGTTAAGATGATAAAATACCCAATAGAGAGCACGCCCCAGAGGTATTTCCTGGCTGTTGTCTCAAAGGGATCCTGGCACAGATCAGTACCATCCTGATCCCGTCAGGTATGTCCTTTACAGAGAGAGCAGGCTTTAACTATAAAACTCCTATGAACAGCATTTTTATTAAGTTATTCAAGATAAAAGCCTGTATAGTTTCTCAGATTTGCATCTCTCAGACAAATTGGTCATGCTGTGATCAGTGAAACACCCAGGAGTACCACCTAGGCAGAGCCCATGGGTCAGAAATGGGTCAATCCCTACCTTTCTTCCAGGTCCCTGGGATGTTAGTTCACACCTGCCCCTGGTTTGGCTCACCACTCTCCCAGGCACAGAAATTTTGAGGGGGCACCAGCTTGTGAGTGTTCAATAGTCTACAGGTGCAGAGTTCTGCGTGGCTGGGGGCTCTGGCAGTGCCCCAGAGGCTTCACTCCCCAGACACACACCCAGCTGCTCTGAAGACTAAGCTGGCAGCTCCCCTGTGCAGGACTTGTGCCATCTGGGCGAGCACCAACACGGCCCCAGTCCCTTGGCCCTCACCTGGTGGGTCCAGCAGTGCCAGAGCTGGACCAGGGCAGGAAGGACCAGGGCAGGGCAGAGGCTCCCCCTGCACAATCCACCCCACACACAGAACAGAGAGCACGTTCAAAGTGTATGCAACGTTTTATTGAAAAAATACGAATGTTCTGTACATAAAGTACAACTTAATGGGTTTGATAAAATCTCCAGAGACTTATTGGTTAATATAGGTCTTCTTTTCTTCTTTTCCCTCTAAGGGCATAAAGCATACAATGAAGCAGCAGGTCCCTGTACTTGTGCAAGTGCAATCCCATCGCTGTGCGTGCAGCTTAGCACCTGGCTCTACACGGGACTCCAACATGCCCAATGTACTTTTGATGGATGGTCTGCAAGAAATTTAAAGCCTGGAAGAACTGCACAGGACTGGTCCTTCAACCCACTGGTGATTCAGAATTTATTGTGAGATCTCTGTTCTCCTAAACAGTCTGCATCTGCATATCCAATATTTCTGACAAATAAATACAAAAATAAATAGGGATCTGGCCTCACAGAACCTGAAGTCTCAGAAGCAACAAAACTTATAGCAAGCTACATACATAATTTCAACTATGTCAACATAATTTATTTAAATCTCTATCAATAAATGTATTAAAAGTATAAATTCTTACCCAATACTGAGAGTTTAGTTCTGGAAATAAACCCAGAAAAGGAAAGCTTTTTCAGTCCTCTCTTACTTCAGTGTGCTCTTAGAAAATGCTTTATAGCTGAACTTCAGCAGAAACTAGCTGCTATATAATGCACTTCTATCCCCCAAACCTAATATAAAAAGCTTTTTAGATCTTTTTACAGTAACTGGCTTTCATGTCCTAACTTTACATACAGTTACTAAAAATACTGCACATAGCAGTGCTGACTAAAAATAGGTTTAGTGTTAAAACTACATGCACAAATGCTGGGGTACCAAAGCAGAAACTGAATAATGTGGCAGCTTCACAAATTATGTTGCTAATTGGAGGGTGTAACAAATACTGCAATCCCAAAAGATATGTATGTTGCAAATGGAAAAACAATGAACAGGACTGGATGAGGAGAAAGTTAGACAAAAAACCTTTTCTTCTTCTCTGTTTAAAACTGGAATGTCCGTAATGGCCAAGAAAGTAAACGTAGACCAGGGTTAGAAGCTCCTAAATCAGGAGTAAATGGTGATGACTTCTCGGCCGCCGCCTCTCACAAGTAGTACCCTCTCCAGACCCTCAGTCAAGACTTCGAGAAACTCCATGTCTGTTTCAGTAAAGTCAAGGACAAAAAGCATCAAAAGCAAAATACACAGGGGTTAGACCAGGGCCAGCTCACAGCCCTCAGCTCTGGTCTCACTTAGTACAAGTACCCCTCTAAGGACCAAAACACTGTGAGTTTGTGGCACTTTTTCCTTTAAGCAATTACTACCTTACAGCCACAAGCCAGTACCCTCCACTCAGGGAACACTTTGTCACATATTACAGCTCAACAGCACTAGTGGCCAAATGAATTCAAGAGAACAGATTAAAGAAAAAGCTTCTGTGTGGCCCAGGCCTTGCCTGAAAGGATACAGTTTTCATCTCCATCAGTATTCTTTGGAGGACCAGGCATGTTGAGAAGCACAAGTCTGGCATCATGGGATCTATTTACAATGACTTCATTGAGCTTCACTGCTGTGTGCATCCTTCGGACATTAGACTGGTTCCTGCAGAAGAAGCACATTCAGACTTACTGTTAGAAACAGGCCTCTGAACACTGAATTATTAAAAAGGTCCTTAAAAAGCATACTCAAATCTCCTAAGTACCCTGTTAAATGACAACTCAACACAGTGATTTTCTTCAAACTTTATGATGAAGACACAAAAGACATTTCCCAGACTTACTCAGGTACAGGTAGTCCACTGGTTTTAAGATCTCTGGAGTCAAGTCTCCAGTTTAGAAAGTTACACTGCTCTTCAAGAAGCACACTTGATATAGATGATTTAGTGTTGCATAAGAAATTAGAGCACAGCTGCATGAGGGGATGTGCTCTTCAACCAGGCACACTTGTGACTGCAGGGCTTCCATGCAGGCAACCCTGCCAGGACCCCTCACGCCCACAGCAGCACCAGACTCCACTCCAGACCCAGCAGCACCAAACTCTCCCAGTGGCCTGGGAACCAAGCAGGAGCCTGGCACCATCGTGCTCAGCCACACTTGCCAGGAGCTCACTTCCCTCTTGATGCTGAACAGCAGTTGGCATCTCCAGAGAAAGGCTGGGCCACTACAGATTGCAGTCACATAATGGGGAAATAGAGGATGGCAGCCTAGAACAGGCTGGATGTAAGGGGCTTTTCTGGAGGGTTATGTTAAGCTCCCCTTCAGGACACTAATCAACCTCTCTGCCTGGCTGTTTACAGGAAACACTTTTACCCAGGTGTCTCTAAAAATCTCAATCACACTTTCAAACTTGAGTAGCCACTTAGTTCAAAAGTTAGGGGAGAAAAGGGAAATAGGTGCAGCATAATTTTATACACCTCTGCTCCATAAGAATCCAGGCTAAGAGAAGTAAAAGCATTGATTATTTGGAATATATTAACACAAAATAACATCAATTCATGCAGGAACAAAACTCAAAAGTAACCTTTGGGGATTTCAAGCCAGGGAATACTTCCTTCTTACAGGAAATCAACCATTATTTTGATAACACAAAAGGAATACAGAAATAAATAAACTTATCAAAGTTCATATATTAGAATATATTTATACTTTTGAGACTTTTCCACTTGAGTTTTTGTCTAAATTTTAATGAAGTAAAAATAAGCATTAGTAGAAACAAATAAAATATGAATCTGTGCTTTCATTGATTCAGCTTTGCACGATGAGATAAACTCTTTAGTAACCTTGCTGCTCTTCTTAATATTCAGATTTGCAAAAAAAATAATTTATATGCAAGAAAGAAGAAGATGTGGTGGGAAGAACCATGTTTATTATGCTAACAGAATAATTTACCCACTGTGAATAACCTTCATAACATGAATGTTACTTCATGTTCTTATTTAATTTGGAGCAAGGACACCCTCTGTCTTCACCACCTCAGCTTCAGAAAGCCAGGGACAACACTGAGGCCAGATTATGTTTACAGGAAATGAGGAAAAAACAGCAGCAGGAACGTAACAGTTGTTAGCTATGTATAGTTTTGGAAAGGAAGCTGAAAACTAAAAGTTTGGTTTTCTCTAAAGTGATATTTAAAACTGGCATCTCCCCAGTGATTTGAAGGTGTAGGCTACAAGAAAGGGCTTGTTTAGTGCCCAGCAACTGCCAGAACTAACATCCTAGCAGTGTTGTGCAATGAGAGCTTCTCTAAATGAGTAATGTTTCCTCCTGCTTGTGTCATACTCCACTTAGGAAAATAGGTTCAGACTGGAATTGTTATCTAACCTTAGTTCTCGTCAGGACAACTCTTGTAGTTTGTTACATCCTACTTATAATGATACTTAGCTTAAGTAGCTAGTCCTGCTCCCTTTAAAACATTGCTAAGACTGCTCAACTCTAGTGCCTTTTCTTCCATCAGTACACATAGTTTTCCTGCTTTTAGCTGAGAAAATTAAGTCTTTCCTCTCAACCATCTTAATGTACTTCTAGTTTAAATAACAAACTTACAAGTTTTCCCACCCTCTGAAAGCATGGAAGAGGAAAAAGTACAGGTAGTTAACACCAAATTCAGCAGAATTTCTACAGTATGATTCAGCCTAAAACAGATTTGAATTCTGATTTATTGGGGGGGGGGGGTGGAATCTGGAATTTTGCCAAGTATGCAAAACTGACTGAGCTTTTCATGTGAGATGTAGGACATCAAAGAAGTCACAGGAGATTCACACAATTTTACACAAAGCCAAAATAGACCTTTACTTCTCACTCTTCTGGGGGCACACAGGTGGTTGTTACATGCCAGTGCTCCTGCAGCAGCAAGTCTCAGAGGCTTTATCACACACAGATGCTGTTCCAAGTCATTCATCACCATCTCCACAGCTTCTTCCTTCATGCGTTAAACATCCACACTACATGCTAGACAGTGAAATTATCATCTTTTCTTTTAAATTCTGATTAGATCTGTGAAATTATCAGTGTTTTTTATTGAGGGATCTGGGAGACAGTAGGGAAGTTGTCACAGGATTTAACAGTTCCAATTTAGCATTTGGCTATACCAAGTGAAATATTGAGCGATGTGTGCACATTTACATGGTTAGAGGTTTCTGAGGAGGCTAACTGCTGTCTTTTCATAGCCAGGTCTCAATGTTTATAGCACAAGTCCAAACCAAGAATTAGGAAACAAAAGATAATTAAAAGCACAGCACATGTAGAGCTTCAAGAGATGCAAAGTGCAGACTTAGACAAGACTCACGGCTTAATGCTGATGAGATCTCTAAAGCTTCCCACAGCACTGCCTCGGTTCCGCTTCTCAGCATCACATTTCTCTTTTGTCCAGGTCATCTGGATATTCTCAGGAACAGGGTCTCCCTCATCTTCCTCGTCTGAGTAGAGGCTCTCCAGACGTGCTATTGAATGTCTGTCCTTTACGAGCTGAGCCTGGAGGGCACATGAGTGACAAGGTGAACTCAGAGACTTTGTTTTATATTCTGGTGCTCTTTAAATAATTATAGACATTTTGTTCCATTGTATCTTTTATTTTGCTCACTCAATTTAGCCTTTAGGAGAGTTCTGATACCAGGCATCTGCCCTAGCCAAAAGTCTTACAAACCAAACTGACTTTTAACAGTTTTGATGGGTGTAAGCCAAGCAGAATTTGGACTGACAGAAGCCTGTATCTATACAAGAAAATATGTCAGTCTAGCTCACATTATGACATGGTCATAATGCAACCCCAGAAACAACAGACAAGACCAGCCCAAAATTGACAACTGAGAAAAAAAACATGCAGGAAAGATGGATCATCTTTCACAGACATCACAGTCACGTGTCCTATAAGTCCAAACTGGAAAGACATCACTGGAAAACAGGATATGCTATAAATTGAGACAAATCCCGGATATCCCATATAAAGAAAAAAAACAAGAACTACATGCAATTTTGGGAAACAAAAAAAGCTACATTAAAAGTATTTCCTTACATCTTTAGAGCACAGGAGTTAAATTTAAGAAGCAGGTACATAACACACTACTAGGAAGGCACTTTGTGTCATCCCCCTCAGCAGCCCATAGAGAATAACCACAAATGACATACCTCCCTTTCCCTCTCAGTTTTTGTCAGCCTCATTTGCCTCAGCATCTGAGATCTCTGCTCCATCATAAGAGTTCTCTCATAAGTATATGCTGAGATATCACTATTGTGCTGCAGAAATAAGGACAAATACTGTGTTTGTGATCAAGTCATAACCAAACATGATCATGTGCATGATAACGTGAAAAATGGGCTCAATTCTCTTACCATTTCTACCACTTCTACCTCTGCCTCTATTCGGAGCTGATAGAGGAAAGTAGCCAAATCTTTCTTCATCTGGATGCTGTTATCATCCATCTGAGCAACAGTAAAAATTCTCATTTTGCATTTTCTCCAAACCTAGTGAGGGAACACCAGCTCTCAGTTATTTGAACCAATAATAATTTGCTCTACAAAACAGAAAATTAGCAACACGTCCACTCTCATTTATCAATACAGGCTCTACAACTGGACCATGTTTCTTTAAAGAATGCAGAAATAGGTGGGGGACATTCTCTGTGTAGCTGCTTACTTTGTGCTGTTTGAGAAGAAAAGGAAGCAACATCAACATGCCTCCATCATGCACAATCCACCACACATCAATGTTGCCTTCGTTGTAACGCTCGTGGTTGCTGGGGTAGAAAGACACATTTTTGGGAACCAGCAGAGCCAGATGAGCCGCAGTTGTGCAGCGAACAGTACCTGCCCAGGAGGGGAAGAACACACTTACTTCCAATTCTGCAAGAGTCATTTATGGTTAGAAAAACACTACTCACTGAACAAGTGTCAGCAAAGCATAAAAGTCATCACTTAAATAAAGAAAAGTATGTACAGCAAGGCTTGCACAGACAGGTCAAAGTGACAAAGGCAGGATAAAGCAGACTCACAGGAACACAAGCCTTATTTCACACTGGAAAGTAAAGCAGCAACCTTCAAAGCTAAGCATGAGGAGACAGCATGTGCTCTGGTCTAATTTGATTAAGTAACTAGACCACAGTAGAAGAAGAGAGATAGAGGCAAGAAGAGTGTTATCCATAAGAGAAGGATAGGTTAGAACCACTGACAAAACAGAGATTAGCTAGGAAACGAATTATAGTTTGCCACAAAACCAGCATGTCTCCAGCACATCATTTTTTAACCAGACACGTGAGTTTTGGCTGCTAGATTAATCTTTGAAGATCTTTCTTAGGTCTTTTACCTAAAGGAATTGGTATTTCAAACAGAGCAGTTTTGTGAGAAAATACTGGCTTCTCCATCAATACTAGATAAAAAGACAAACTCAAAACCAATCTCACAAGGGTTCTATTAAAATCGCATGGGTGTAATAAACACCTCTGTTCACAACGTCTGATCACACTAAACCTTTAAAGCTCACCTATAAATGTCTTCCAAGACCTTGGATCTTCACTCTGTCTCCAGCCATAGGGCCACCCCAAAACCACAGTGTTGTGCTTCATGCCACCAAGTCCACAGGACTGGATCAAGTGAGCAATTCCTTCTCGAACTTTATTGGCTACAACTACTTGACAAAATCCTTTAACCTTCTCAATTTCCATCATATTCTTAATAGTCTGAAAGACAGACAAGGGAAAATCTCAGTTTTCCTTTCCAAAAGGAACTCCTTTATAGACAGAATATTTCTCAGCCATGAGATTACAATGTAAATTCCTGGTTCACATGTCCATAGGTAAAGCATATTACAATACAAAGTTCTGCTCATTGGATTTCCTTTATAAAACAAAAGAGAAAAAGAGAAAACACCCACTTGTTTAAAACACAGTTTCTTTCCAAACATCAGCGTTTCTAACAGATTAAAGTAAGGATTTTTTGTTTGTGGTATCATCTCTTATTCATAGTAGTAGATAGTGATATCTGTGTTACTATTTTACTTCCCATTTTCTAATTCTGTAACGCTCACCTTTTTAAACCGAAGGCCAATTGACTTCATTTGGATTTCCAGTTTCAGATTCCCATGTAACATGCTGTGCGATACTAAATTTACAAATACAAACACCAAATTCCACACACCAGCATGTATACCTTTTATCTGTTTAGTAATTAGTTTTCATTTTGTAACAATTTTCCTACAGAAAAGGCCTCTGGGGAAGAAGCAAATACACTGAAGCTATACAGATGTAAACAGGGCTATGATGTCATGTTTACGCAATGAGGAAGATTAAGTAATTTATTAAAAAATTTTCAGGACCATCCTTCAATGCTTTTTGTAATAAATTTATCAACACACTGAAAAAGAACACATTTGCTAAGTTTAACAGTTACTGAAATCACAGAATCACTATTTTGGAAGAGACTTTTAAGATCATCGAGTCCAACCCATGTTCTAACACCACCTCAAGTAAACCATGGCACTGAGTGCCACATCCAATCTTTTCTTACACACATCCAGGGATGGTGACTCCACCACCTCCCTGGGCAGACGATTCCAGTACTTTTGCATTACCTGCCCACTCACCCCTTTCTACTTCAGGATTTAGGACACTGACCTGCTCAGCAGCCTGGGCTTCTCCATAAGTTTCTAAGAAATTCCCTTGGATGACTGATCCTATGATAGTCAAACCTTTACCAGCTTTCAGCTGGGATGCAAATGTTAACAGTCTGGGGTATTTTACATGCAAATCTTCATCAAGTTTCAGAAGTACCAGCAACTGAGGCCTGGAGAAAATAAAAAAGACAATGTATTTTTTAACTAAAGTTTTAACAATAAACCATGCAAAAAACTGCCTCTCATCACTTATATTGTACTTAAATATTAACTCTGAAACATTCTTTCTGTCTCTCACACATTCAAGGGACTTTACTTAATATTTTGTTTCTCTTGGTTAAAAGTAGATGTGAAACTGTGGGAATTCTGCTGCTGCATTGTGCTGACAGTAATAAAACCTGCTAATATACTCAGCTTGAGAGGTTTGCAGTAGTGTTTTATTTACAGGCATGATTTTCAAGGCTCTTTTAAGTACTGTTGGAGCACAC
Source organism: Vidua chalybeata (assembly GCF_026979565.1). Classification (NCBI taxonomy): domain Eukaryota; kingdom Metazoa; phylum Chordata; class Aves; order Passeriformes; family Viduidae; genus Vidua; species Vidua chalybeata. The sequence continues at coordinate 12,014,085 of NC_071540.1, forward strand.
ATAGTGCTCATACTACAAGGCTGCTCTCCCAGATCTATCTGAATACTTGCGCCAAGAAAATACCTGTTTTCTTTCTCCAGAAACCTGGCACATGGAAAACACAAACATTTTCATCTAAACACAGATCCCACCAGCCTGCTGTTCCTTAAGGTATCACTACACAATCAACTTGCTGTCTGTCTGGCTGAGCAAGTATAAAAATATTTATAAAACTCTGATAGATTCCTATTGCTCTTGTTCAGAGCCCAAGGGTTGTGCAATGCCCAACCAAAAAGAGGGTTCTTGCCCACTCTACTTTCAACACCAAAAAGGGATGACATCAGAAGGAATAATGTTGGCCACTGCTCATTTCCTGGCCTCTACACCTCTGTACTCACAGACCTCCAGTTTCCCCAGGTTCCACTTCTGAATTCACCAATTTGGAGTCCAGCTAAAGATCCAAAGGGCACTAAAGGTCTGCCCATACAGGGTCCACACAGTGACAGCTTGGCAGCGACAGGACAGCTTACTGCAAACTCAACACTTTTTTTGGCATTTAAATTCATTCACACATCTTGTTTAGAGTCCAGTTTAATTCCCTTAGTGTAAGCAGAGAGCCATGCCAGCCATTTCATTAGTCCAGGGTGAGTACCTCCAGTTCTTGGTGTGTGGAGGGCCCTCCTCCAGTCTGAGCAAGGCGTATCTGGCTGCGCTGAGCGACAGGCCCCGGATGCCATCACCCCACTCCTTCTCTGCACTGTGAAGAACAAACACTTCAGCCAACACATGGCTCCACAAGCACTCACCTGTACACTTACATCAGGCTATAGTGATCTGAGCACCTTACAGTGAGTTTAATAACATGACATGTATGGCATCTACATTCATCATTTGTGCATGAATGTCTGTGATATCACATAAGAAAAGTGAAAATGTTTCAGTAAAATAAATATGATGATTCTGGGCTTCATTTGTAATCAACACTACAGAGAACACTTCCCAAGCATATACAAACATCTGGAATTTCAACACCCAATTTAGTTAATAGGTCAAATTAAGTTATAAAGCCACACTATAGCCTGACTCCATACAATGCTGATCTCCAGCAACCCAAGCAGCCAATTCAACTTTTCAAGGACTGTTCTAGACAGACCTTTGCACCAGATAAATTGGAATATAATGGTTGGCATCAGCTATTCTGGGCCTGAAGTAATCATGTGCAGTACATAGTTGATAGATTCCAACCAGCTTTCTGTTTCTTGTGATTCATGTTTCACCTAACACCTTTAGAGGTGTTAACAACAAAATACTTAACAAAATGCTTTGGGGGCTTTTGCGTAGCAGTGACACAATAAAATAGTGAAAACAAAAATTAACAATAAGAAAAGCCCTCCAAGTTATGTCCTGGACAGTTCCTTTTCCAAATGTGAAGACTCTAGAGATAATTCATTAAAGAGATCTAGCCTCCTTCTTACCCTTTCTTATCCAGTTAATACTTACCCTTGGTATTCAATGTACTTGTAAATCATGCCTGCAATAAGCATAGCTACCAAAGCATAGTACCAAGATGAAATGAACATCAGTGCCAGGCAAATACTCATGCCTAAAAATGAGAGGGCCCTAAAACAAAAAGCAAAGGTATTAATAAGTAGTGGGGCAGAAAAGCTTAAAAAACAAGCAAATTACATTCTTGCTCTTTTTTCTTTAAACTGTCTGCTGAACTAGCAGTGCAAGTAAAGCCTCCAATGGATCTCCCCAGTCCCACCAATTTTAGTGTCCTCTTGTTAAAATGAAACTCTTGTGCCATGACATATCTGAGTCTGGCTCTTGTGTACAACTGATACACAGAGAAATAAAAGATGCTCCCTGCCCTGCTGGAGAAGGTTCTCAGGTGCAGACTTCAGGCTCAGTGAGGTGCCAGCCCTTCACTCACCAGTGGTAGTATTTAAAGCGGGGCCGCCAGTTTGGGGTTCGCAGAAGTGTCTGGACTGCACAAGCAAGATTAACAAAGAGGTAACACATCAAGAAAAACCTGCAAAACAGAAGTGCAAAACCTTTTACCATGCACATTTATAGATCCTGGCATATATTATGATTACATGATTGATTTCAAGTCAAAATCCCACTGCCCTGTCACATGCCCTATTCCCCATCCCCTCTGATTTTTATTAGCTTGAACTATCAGCATAAAGTAGCCAGAACAATTTTTTAATTGAATCAAGTTAGATCTGTTCACAACATAATGCTGTCTTTGTTCTGTGATTAAAATGTTTTTCCAAACCAAATAAAAATGTAATAAAAACTTGCTTATTCACAAAATACTCCAGAGAAGAAACCAATAGATTTATATGTAGAGTCAGAGGATTCATAAAGATCACAGAAGTGGAACTCAGGCTCTGAGAATTTGCTTTACTGGTTTAAGATATAGTTCTGAAAGACAATCAAACTAGCAAAACTCAAGAGTATTTCTATCCCTGCCCCAAGATAGCAACCAGGCTCTTTCTTACATTGAGAGAATTGGAGCCACCATGTCAAGTGAAGCAATAAGGATTCCCAGCTCAGCAATTAATGCTGTTAACAGAAGAGCCCACGTTGGTTCACCATTCGCTTTTCCATGACCAAAGATCTGAAGAAACAGAACCATTAAGCATATCTTCCAAGTATTTCATAAGGTTGTAATGGGAAAAAAGAAAACTATATTTTTTAAAATCAACAGTAAGTCTCCTACATACTTCTTCCTCTAGAGCAAGGAGTCAAATTATTATAATGGCTTGCCATGCTTCACAGAATCAGATGTTTGACTTCTTGATAAAATTACCCCGTAAGTCTAGTTAAAAATCCTTAAAAGTATTCTTTATTTTCAACAAAAGAAAAAAACCATTAAAAAAAATACTGCCCCTCACTTCAGCGCTGGGCATACTGGGGAGCATAAATCTGATTTTAAGAGCATGAAGTCGGACAGCTGTGAGGCAGCAGGAGCAGAAAGGCTTTCCAAGGTACGAACCCAGAGGAAAGGGATGATGTTGTCCTTGGCGATGGCCTGCAGCAGCCGGGGGGCCCCGGTGAGGCTCTGCAGACCTGCCCCACAGGTGGAGAAGAAGGAGCCTATGACGATGACCCAGGGCGAGGGCCACGACAGGGTGCCCACCACCAAGTTCTTGTTCACCGCGTCGCCGAACCTGCAGGCACGAACATACTCAGGCATTCGTACCCTAAGGACTATTTTCAGACTCATGCTTGGGGTGTTCAGCTCACTTTTGACATGTCATTTAAATACTATTATTAACAACAACATATTTTTAATATGCTATACTGTATTATTAGTAATACTATATTATTCTCTTAACTAGAAAACACAGAGCAAATAATACGAGTTATTTCTGATATACAGATTGGAAGTGTCTGCAGCTTGATTTCAACATTTCTTTTCATTATACATATTTTTAAATTCTTGTATTATCATCACAACATTACTTTTTACAATTACAAAAAAAAAAAAAAAAAAAAGCAAGAACTAAGACACAGGATGGAAAATCTGAGGGCCAAAAAATACCAAACGGAATACAAGAATATTCCAAGAACTGTGCTTATGATTTACATACAAATGTGGTTTAAAAGGCACCCAGAAGTAAAAATTTTTAAAAAATTAAAAAAAAAAAAGAAAAAAACAAGGAGAGGAGTGGGGCATGCAAAGAAAATAGGCAAGAACATACCTACACTACAAAAAAAAAGTAAAACAAAGGAGAGCATTAAAGCAGTAACACTTACTTATCTCTCAGGACAACACCTTCTATGCAGGCTCCAAATAATAACACACAACTGAAGTCTGGAGGACAGAGTGTGCTAAGGAAGCAGAATTTATTTAGACAAGGCAGATGAAAGTATTGTGGAAAGGACAGTATGTGCCTCCATCCCGTGGCACTTGCACTCCAGCTTCTCCACAAGTACATGGTAAAGCTGGCAAGGACATGAATGTCTCACTGCTCACATACACCTCCTAATATTACAGAGAAAGCTTCTTCTAAGTTTCAGTTTTTAAAAAGAACAGGTCTAAATGTTATAATAAAGGAGAAAAATCAAATGAGGCATTTTTATACTAAAATATCAATTTAATCTTCTGCTAATAGAGAAGCTGATATTAAAATCTTCCTTTTCTCTCTCCTTCTCCTGTGTCTGATATTTTGAACATACAGCAAACCATTACCTTGCACATTCTTTTTTTGTATCTCTGCTGGCATTCACATCACCAGTAAGTCTTTGGCTATCAGGTTTGTTATTAACTGTACTGCTTCTGCATTGGGGAGTACAAAACACCTCACGCTTTTTGGATCTGGCATTTCAGGAATGTTTTTGACCTTGTGAATTAAGTTCACACAAATGGTTAAATCTTGAATTCTACCCCAAAATGCAACCGTAAGTTACAAACTACAATCAAAGGCAAAACATTGCTCCTGAAAGTGACAGTGTGAGCCTCCCCCAGGTGTGGCATGAACACATCCAGTCACCCACTGGGTGAGGCCAGAGCTGCCAGCAGAGCTGGGGGTTAAGGCTGGGACATCTTTTAATATTCATTATGTCCACTGGAAATGTTGACTTCTTGGTACAGGGTCAGTTCTCAAAGTGACAGCAGGGAAAGGCTGCACTCCCTAAACAGCTGGGATAAGCAAGCTGCATCCTGATTTACAGCTTGGCAAGTTTTGGCAAAAAAACAGGAATGAAACAGCAGAATTTCCAGGAGAGTCACCGTCTCAGCCAGCTGCCCTTTGGTGAGACTGGCTCAGAAAGCTCTTTTAACTTATTTTTTCTCAGTTTTCTATGTTGATAAATTGTCCTTTAGGACACAAAGAGTTAGATAAAGTTGGAAGATCTTGGCTCATCTCTTCTTGAGCAGGAGAACAGAGATGAAGGCAAATCTTTCCTAAGCAAAGCTCTTGTTGTCCTAAGCCCTGAAGAGCTGAAAAAACACTTGGGAACATTGTCTAATTTCTGAATCCAGTTAATCTTGTTCTAAAATGTTCAAGAAAACCTATACGCCTTAAAGTCACTCCAAAGAAAAGGTTTTTTTTTTTAGAAAAGGGAACTGAAATTTATGAATTCTCCCATTAAAGCCTCCCCTCATCTTAATGTTTCATTGCAACCTAAAAAAAAATAAAATCTCCAAGTACACCACCAGCATAAAAAGCTAGAGATCACTGTGTAGCAAAGAACAGCAACAGGAATGCAAAAGAAAAGAACTCACCACAAAAAAGGGGATGGAAAGTAATGGGATAATAATTACAATTCTTTCAGCTCAAGGATTAATGTTCTGTTGTTTTGGGTTTTTTCCCCCACTGGCCAATCATACTTGCACTGACAATTTGGTGAGCTGAAAGCAGTTCCAGAAATCAGACAGAATGTACCAGCACTCCAGTAATTTGAAAAGGATACAGACTAGTGATGTGGTGACAATGGCAAGAATTGTTCCAACAGGGATGGATTTCTGCGCATCTTTGAGATCCCCTGACCTGTTTGAACCAGCCATGATACCTGAAAGTACATTTTGGTAAGATCACAGGGCAGGAGGAAGCTCAGAGCCCCAGAAGGCCCCTCATGCCAGCATTCTCACCAGTCACTGAAGGGAAGAAGATGCCAACCAGCACCATGAAGGACGTGGTGATATCTGAGAGCACGTACAGGTGCAGGTTGTTCTTCTGGCCTGCTACATCCACAGAGGGCTGATGTGCTCTCTCCAGTATCTCTCCTTTCTCCAAATAATTGCTCCATAAGTTGTCTTCAAGGTTATTATCAGACCACAGAAAAGAAAAGCATGTTTCAGTTCAAACCTGTTCTCATTATAATGGGTTTACAACTGAGGATTACAAATGCAATTCAGTAATCAACAAAGGAAAACCACAAACACGTATCAATAGACTACAGAAGTCTAAGCAACTTAAACTTTATTATTACTAAATGTAACATTCTCTTAACCTCATACCTACTTCAACCAAAGGAAATACACTGAATATTTTTATGAGCCACCACACAACACAGTAGCTCAGAGAACGCAAAGCAATATCAATCAGTTTTCTAGACAGAAACGGGTTCGTTCTTCAGTCAGTGGAAGGATTACAGAATTATATGTTTGGCATTTGAAATTTCACTAACAAATCCTGAGTCTTCTTGTAATCTTAGAAATTAGACTGCTGGTTCCTGTGAAAATGGGAACCTTTGGCACTCAGCACCTGCACTCAGCACCTGCTCTCTGGTGTTCATTTCAATAATGAACACTTTTCAATTATACTTTATTCAGGAGTGGGCAAAGAAGGAGACACACTTTTTCTATACAAGTACTCTTATCTTTCAGGGCATAATCTTAACCTGACTAAAGAAGAGAGCTGTTACTATAGAGTTCTATATAAATTTTAATAACTTATTCATGTTAGTATAACTTTAAATTACAGCTGACTTCATGCTGAAATTATGAGATGAACAAGGGAAATTTAATCAATTTTACAGGAGACAAGTACTGTATCAGGACAAAGGTTATAAGACTTTCTTTATTGAAGATCATTTTCTTCACTGTAATTACATTTTTTCATTCCTTTTTTTCTTAACCAGCAGGGAAGAGTTTGACCCATTTCAGCTGCTCAGCATGCCTCCTCTTTAAGGGAAAAAAAAATGTTCTACCATACCTATTAAAATGCCACTAGCAGCTCCTGGAATTCCTGCTATCTCCGAGACATTGTTCATTAGGAAATACTCATCACAGTGTTCGGTGGTTAAGTTTGAGCTGTGGCAGAAGAGTTCCCAAAGCTTAGAGGCCACAGTCATGTTATCCTTAACCACTGTTTTGGCACAAACATCAAATTGATCTCTTGACAGAGTCCTGTTGCCCAACATGCAAATCCTGGAAGGAAAACATGAACACCAGGGTTATTGGATGTTAATGGGAAAATGAAATCCATGCTTACCCATACTTATTCTTTTATATCATGTGAAACTTCAAGTGGCTCTACTGTGCTACATCATTTCTCGCCTTCAAAAGGATGGCTGTAGCATGACAAAGATTCTATCTGTTCCCTTTAAGGGCCAGAAATATAAAGCTACTTTTTTGATTTATGGAATTTGATTGATTTATCTTAAACAATAAAAGGGAACAATTAGGACAATTTTGGGGTTTTTTGTTGTTTGGGATTGCTGGTTTTTTTTTTAATTAAACAGAACTACTGGAGTGGAATATAATGTGAAAAGTACTAGAATTCAAATTACTAGACATTTAGAATATCTAAAGATATTTGGAATCTCATTAGCCCAGTTTCTACACTGCAGCACTTCAATTGCAATATGGACATTTTAGATTCAGAATTAGGAATATATATTAAAATCACAATAAGCAAAGTTTCTTCTTGTCAGCAGATACTGTAATTAATTGCTAAAATCCTCCACTGCCTGTTGAGTTTTATCTAACCACAAACATAATTTATTTCAGCACTGAAAAAATTTTAATCCATGTGCCTATAGACAATTCCACAAGAACAAGACAGTGATATAATGTAACAGCTTCCTGCTTCTAAAAGCTCATTCAGCTTTTCTTCCCACCATCAGAAAACACCCACGGGAAAATAAAGCTTCTTCCATTTTAATTAATTTTAATTCCATTTTAATTATTTCAAGGTCCTATTGATCACTGAAGACAGGAAAATGGGAAAACACAGGGCTGCTCTTGCATGGTTTGCAAGCCTGTGAACTGTAACTTCCAAGAAGCTTTCCCCTACAAAATTAAAAATACACTATCTTGTTACTTTGGGGGAAAAAAAAAAAGGAATACACTCCAAGAAGAAAGATAGGGAAAACATTCAAGAACAATCTAACAGATAATGAGGGGGATATAGAGACAATGTTTTACTTTTACTGCTGTAAACCTTCACTGTTGTAAAACACTATAATCATTGGGCCTTAAATATCCAAAGGGAACACTTGAGGGCTGCAAGTACTTAGTTATGGTCAAAGCATTTCAAAATGTGAATAATTACGCAGATCCAACTCCTCTATTTCCATTCCATTCTTCTCTTGTCAGCAGTATCAGAAAACATTGTTTGCATTCCTGGTAAAACGCATACATCCACATTACTGCTGCTCCAGCTCCGAGCTGAAGAAGCTGATTCCATGTTTGGCTGCCAGCATCCCAAGGAGCTCCTGCTGGGTGCAGGGCAGGCTCCTCACAGAGCAGGGAAAGCTTCTGTAGAGCCTCACACAGCCCCACATCACCCTCCCAAGAGGTGCCCAGTTTCTCAGCAAGGAGGTGACCACACCACAAATTTCCAACCACAAGGGCAGCGTGTGGTGTCTGACTGGCCTGGGCAAAAGGGACCTGCCCAACTGCTCCCTAAGAACTCCCAAATAACCCAGCACTCAAATCCCAACAGCTGCAGGCCAAGACACTGGATTGGCTTTGCAGGAAGCAGAGCAGTGTCAGCCTCCATCAGCTTCACCACGAGACTTCTTTCTACCAAAGCAGTTTAAAAAGTGTAATAAGATGTTCATTTTAGCCTAAGAAAATTCAGTTCCATGAGCTCTGCACACTGTCATTACACACAGCTAAAAGCATTGGAAGTAATTCACAAAAAAAGATAGCTTCAACAATGTATCAGGCACAAGTTTGAAGAAACCTACATTAAAGCCCAATTTCCAGACCCACAAGCAAAGCTACAACCCCCATCCAGGAAAGTTACTCACGGAAATTCAGGTGGATCAAAGATGGACTTGATAGCTCCAGCATAAATGGACAGGATGGATATTACTACACAGGCCAAGAAGAGAGAAGCAAATTTGTTCACATACTTCACACCTACAAACACCACCACTGCCATCAGGATGAGGAACACCGTGCCGTAGACCCTCATGTTGTTCAGCATGGCACTGGATGCATCGTGGGCACCAGAGGGATGAAAAATTGCTGCTTGTGGCACAATATATGTCTGAAACAAGAGAAAGCAAAAGTGAGCTGGAGGAACACCAGCACAGAACTCTGTCTGGGATCGTGTACCTGTACTAGAAATGTAAATCACTTTGCATTCTGCAGCATGCTCTTCACTGGGAATCTTTTACAGGAAAAGTCAAGAGGTAACAGCCCTTTCTATGTCAGCAGTACAACTGAGCCACCTTTATCAAAAGTGAGCATGAGTCTTGGGTTAAGTCACACTTTCATCTGTCTTGTCAGAAGAGCTCCCAGTATGCACACTCAGAGACTGCAGCTTCCAAAGGGAAGCACTAGAGGTAAAGAACTGGACACCAAGGAACTGGAGACCTTCCAGTCTCTTCCTGCAAATGTATATGCAAATATGGGACAAGAGTACTGGGGCACTTTCTATATGTTATTTGTCTTTAAAGCAGGATTACTCTGGTACTACTCACCAATAAAATCTCAATGGCACCAAGGATATACATGGCTCCTGCAAATGTTGTTCCCAAATAAAAACACAGCCCTACAGCTCCACCAAACTCTGGGCCCAATGACCTAGATATCATGAAATAGGAGCCACCAGCTGTGAAACAAGAAAAGTGAGAGCAAAATTATAATTTATTGCTATAAATGTTTAAATATTTCACAAAAAGAATACAAGAGACATATACAGTGTATCTGCTATTCTGAGGTTCAACTGAAGTATCTTTTTTGCTAGCACATGGGTAAAAAACAAATAAATTGATGTTTAGCTTGATTGATAACAAAAAGAAATACTAGATATTAATTCAGACTTTGTATTCTGGATGAAGTAAATTTCTCCAGAATAAAACCATGTTCACAGCTTACAGAAATTTAGGTTTTGGTGCTTTTTTTTACCTTTTTAACACAACTGAGATGCTTGCTAACTACACTTACCTGGAACAACACCGTTTGTGGCAATTGCACTCATTGATATGGTTGTCAACATAGTCTGGGGAAAACAGGGAAAAGGAAGCAATTGAGTCAACAACATTTTTTTTAAAACATAACTTTATTTCTTGATAAAATAAAGCTGCCACTGCATATACAATACAGCATTTCTATTTATTCTGCCTCTCATTATCTAAAAGAAAACAAGGGCAGCAGGAATTTAATCACTGAGCTGTTGAGACTTCTGTTTGAGAGATGGCCCCTGCTGTATCAGGTCAAACAGTGGGTGTCTGCAGACAAAGCAAGATATGGGAATGCAGGTGTTCCTCCATCTGCAGAGATGTGATTCTAACCAAGGCTGGTCCAGCAAAGCAGGCAGCCCTCACCTGGGGCAGGCATGGAAAACAGGTATTTGCTGAACAAACACTGTCTATAAGACTGTATTTACACCACAGTTAGCCAGTTTAGAAATAACAGTTAAAAAAAAAAAATTAAAAATCCTGCAGCTACGAACGTGGCAAAGGTGCCTGGCTTAAATCTGACTTTTCTTTACACAAGCACCTACAATGCTGCCTCCCCAAGTTTCCCAGTAGTTTCACAGAGGTTTTGTCACACACATTATTGTACCCAAGTACTTACACAACAGCAGCAAAGCAATACAATCAGGAAGGACTGAAGAACTCCAGCCATTCCCACCATCCAAGTCAGCCGAAGGAAGAGAATAACCCCGAAGATATTCTGCATGCATGGCAAGTACACCCCCATCAGGGTGCCCATGCTGGGTGACTGGAAAAAAAAAATAGTTGATATTTATTAACTGAAATTATTCAAAGCAGAGGTAACCAAAAAGGGCTCCAAGTTCATTTTTTAAATGGGTAGAAACCTGGGAAACCTAAGATAGAGACACTCAACTACTGTTGCGCTGGACTTCCACATAACATGACATCAACTCCAAAATCATGAATTTCTGAACAAAATGTTGACCCTGTCACATGCTGAACTAACTAACCAGTACTTAACACTGACTAGTAATAACAGGAGATATTTGGTTTTTTGGTTTTTTGTAGACCCATAGAATTTTTAGTATGAAACATGTCAAGTGCTGCAGATCCCAAGACAGATCCCTGCCCAACTGTCCAGAGTTCACAAATTAGTTTCAAGGAAAACATACTTTTGTCATGTTACAACTAGAAAAGATTTGGAAGCAATCTGGACACATGAATAATGTATTTTCTTCCATTTTATATATTTCATATAAAACTAATGGTTCTACCAGTCCTTAAGTCCAATGTCAGCATCGGACTCTGAATTACTTTTGTCAGTGACTGAGAAAACACAAGTTACATGACTTCACAGGAACTGCACATGACTGGCCTTCAACATAGCATCCTGCAGAATAATCATCCAAAATAATGGCAACAAAATGCCACTGGCAAGGGCTTTATTCCAAGGAATATAAAAATGTTTGTTGCATTGGTACACCTGGCACCAGCAGCATTTCAGAGTCCCAAATCTCTGTGGTTTCCTGCCAAGGCATTTCATTGCTTCTGCTTTTTACAGTTTCTTTTTGCACTTAAAATTATACTGAATTCTAAAACACAGGGGGGATAGAGAGTCACTTCTGAAAGGCTCATCCCTTTTCATACTCCCTTCTATAAATAAATATGAATTCCAAAACACATTAGATAGACAGCATTTAAAGACGCCCTTGAACAATCATTCAAATGAGAAGGATATTAAAGGGAGTTGACAAAACTTGTTCAAATTTGACTCCACACAGCATTAACTAGATGCAAAAATAAATAGCACCTTTACAGACAAATGAAGTCATGAACCCAAAGCAACAGTATGTAAGACAAGCAATAAAATGTGTGCCAAAAACTTTACATAAGGTAATTCAAGAGTGTATTTCATTACGCAAAGCAAAACCCTTAAAGAATCACATGTTTATAAGATCACCAGGTCAAAAGCAATCAAGGAATTTAGTGCTTCAGCTTGCAATTACATGTTACAATCCAGAATTTCCTCATCTGCACTAGAAACCTGCCCTGCCAGACATGAAACAAACTGTGCCCAAGAACATGATCTGAACTGTTCTTCGTCAGAAGTGCCAGGAGCTGCTGACTGCATTTTTTGAAGTCACCTTTGAATTCCTTGACTAAAGCTGAAACAGATCAACCAGACTTTTCTCATACACACCACAGCTCAGGTGAACCTCCTGAAGTAAACTGGATGACAGAATCATGTGCTGAGGGCTTGCAGTGGAGTTACCCTAAGAGACCTGCAAGCACAGGGCCAGAGCTGTTTCTCAGCTGTTCCAGTACCACAATACCAAAAAAATTAGTTCACTAAACCATCACCTACCATTTTATAAAAATTACCATCCTAAATATCTAACCTGATCAGCTTTGCCAGGACTATGTAGGAGGACAAAATGAATTGTTGTCTGATAGTAACAGAAATGACACTTGTTACGTAAATGTCCTGATCAGGGCAAGGTAAGGATTTTTTCTACTGAGTTATTCCAGTGCTATAATTGAGAAGGATCTTCATGGAGTATTATTTACAGTCTACTTGTTTCCTCAAGGAAGGGAAGGTGTAGATACTTTTGATTCCAACACTTTCATCTGATGCACACTTTGTCTTTAACCCCATAAACTCAGAAAGGACTACATAATGTTGCCAGGCACTGGGCAGATATTGCCCAGCACAGGGGCTTCCCACTGTCACATTAATGCACACTTCGCCTCTCAGGGACACATTCCACTTAATTTATCATCATCTATCTGACCATTCATCCATCAGTCCCTCCCTCACAACATCTCTGAGCCCATCAAGTGAATTTATCAGACGTGGGTATCTCAGGATAAAGGAGTTAAAGAGTCTGTCAAAATGGCATCTGGGAAAAGAAGCCCATCCTGTTGCTCCTACACAGGAGAAGTAAATGGACCATGGTTATTGTGTTTTCTACGTGACAATCCTCCACACACTGTGAGAGCAGGTGAGACTTCAGCCTGCCCTTTACACACCTCCCAACACCTGCTTCCTTTGCATAAGAATCCACTTTAGCTCAGCTCTCTCCTATCTTCTGCCCTATGTAGTCCCTGCAGCTTTGCTCCACTATTCCATTATCTTCTCCCCCACCCTCCTAAATGGCCTCTTAAACCTATCAGGTTACAAGCTCACTTTCACCACAGAGGAAGAGAAATTGTGCATTAGTTGTACACTTGTGAGACCACTGCAGAGCAGAGAAGCTTAGGAAATGCCCAAGTGTCTGCCCAGTCAAGTATTACTAAGTGTATCTCAGGCATAAGAGTTAAGTCTGGATTGTCTTACCCTGTGGAAAAAAAAAATTACTCATAAGAACAAAAGATTTACAAATATTACTTGAACCAGCTTGTTCACAGAAATATTTAACACCAGTAATCTGCAGTGACTTGATCCTTTTTTTTCATCACTAAGTGATACTAAACCAGTGCTGAAGTTTGAACAGAACGTGACCTTAAACAAGAGTATTATTAGGTTCAGCCTCAACAGCAACCACATGAAGAAATGTAACACCCCATGCTGCATAAAGGAAATAAAAGAGACATTTTGAACACCATTTTATAACAACCAAGAAGGGACAGAAAAATCTCGAAAACAGTCTCAATTTCAGTGATGTAGATCATGTTTCTGTTCACTCTCATCAGCTGCAGACACATAATTTATGTAAATATTGATCTGAGTCTGAAGGACACTGTTTCCATTGTGCCAGTGTGATGGGTTATTAAAGCACTTGGCTGCAGGGCTGAGGGACATTGATCAGCAATGACAGCTCTCACGGTTGCTGTGCAGCATGAGGACAGACAGCAGAACAAAAATTAACTGCCTTGTTAAAGATACATGAACCAAAAACTGTTTATCTAATTTTTCCATCATGAGAAGGGGATATTTCTACAGCACTGTGACTGTTAAGTGCGTTATTGCAAGACTGTGTTTAGAAAAGAAAAAGCAACCCAATTTCCACCTTATGACATTGGAGTTGTGTCAACTTTACCTGATGTGTACCTTAAGAGGGAATGCTACTACCAACAGTATTTAGTGGGGTTGCTGAAACAAGATAATATGTTCATATCAAGATGTCTTTCACTGAAATGAAATTGATTTGAAAGGATGAGATTTGGCAGGCAGGGCTGTGCTAGGTCCCAAAAGGTCCTCCTTACCTGCTCAGAGAATTACAGTCACTTACTGAAAGGATTGCTTTCCTCAGATCATTTTTAAATATCAGATCTAGGGCCTGCTCATCTGCCTTGCTCCAGCTCTTGCCTATGAGATGCCAATTCCAGCAAGTGACAGACAGGTCACTCTTTGTCACACCAGCTGAGCACACCCAGTGCAGCACTCACCAACGGGAGGGTTAACAATGATTTATCCACTTAAAATAGACCTGCTGGTGCTGGAATGGACTGCCAGACTTCTGTTCTCATGCTCAAATGGGAAGGGTAACAGCAGCACAGTGATTTATACTTCAAAGATGACTAAAAAGAAGCATGTGGAAGAATCCTGTTTGCACTATTTCTGAATACCTTCAATCCATACCCCTGTCCAGTTACTGCTATTAAATTTCCTGGGTTTAATGGTTATAATTATTGGCCAGGGTTTTCAGTCATCTTATATTCTGCATGATGTTTAAAATTTTATATTACTCATGGCAAGAGAGGGAGAAGAAATTCAAGCTGCAGTTATGATATTGCAGCTGATGTAATTTATCCCAGAGACAGACATGCAGACAAAGGTTGGCCTAAGGAAACTGCAGTGTTTACACAGAAAACACTGAGATATTAATACAGCATGATACTGTCACTTTTGGAAAGGTCACCAAACCCATCCTACAAAAAACATCTGAGAAGTCTGTGAACACGTTTCTGGGACATGGGAAAGCATAATTCAGGAAAACACAGTTATTAAACCTGAACTCCATTTTGCCATAGAAGCAAAGCTTTAATAAATATAATAGTCCTTTTTAATGGCAGTAAACAGCTTGAAAATATGCAAGCATGAATCATACCTAAATGTAGAAATATTAACACCATACCATGCATGGTACTCTACCAGGGATTGAAAACAAGTTCTCAGTTTTCTAGTATTTGACCCATTTTTACCTTGTGAAGTTTTATATACATTTGCTTTAAACAACTGTATACTACAGTCCCATTGCCAAATTCTCCCAATCCTTTTTCCATCAGGGAAGCAAGGGACTAGCTTCTAGATTGCTCTGCATCTTACCCTGGTATTCTGGTCAGATAATTAATAAGGAAATAAAGAGCAAAAGTGATCAGAACTTCCTCAAAATCACAACAACTGTATCTATTGTATCCTCCACCATTCTACTTTTGTCAGGGAAATAATCAATCTGCGTCTGATAGCAAGAGGATGAAAATTATTTTAGATTATGCAATAATACCAAATTAGCAGCTGATGCATGACATTATTCCCACCAAAAGCATGCTAGAACAGAGATGCAGCTGACATTCCTTATTAGTACTGTGAAGGTAAACACTTTGGACAATACTCAGCCATTAGTACAATAGCAAGTACCAGACAAAAGAAAATCATAATTAAAATGTTTAAATTACTTTGTTAATGTCAGCTTATAGGACCAGAATGCAGCTACTTCACCCAGGTGACCTTAGCTCCGTCCTGTCATGATGTAAAATTAACCACAATACTGCAGCACTTTTAGCAGATGTGCTCTCAAATAAAATGACAAAACAATTTTGTTATCCCCAGTGTAAAACTGCATAGTAAGGAACTGGAGTGTGAGTAAGGGCATTCAGCACGGGGTAACATGCATGCTCCTTGAGAGAACTATTGGTTTGCAACATTATCACTGTCATCTCTTTCTGAAATGGCTCTAGCTTTGTTTTGCTAGAAAACCTGCAGAATTCAAGTGTTATCTTCGCTTTTTTGGAAACCTTTTTTTTGACAGAACTTGTAAGCAAACTGACAAGCCTGCAAGCCATAAAATGCAAGCACTCCACTTGCAGGTGCAGCAGTAACCAAAGCACCTGCGGCTCTGCCAGAGGAGAGAGGAACAGTTAAACACTGCCCTCCAGATAGAAATCAACTACCAACAACCCAACCTCACCTGCTACAGTCATTCCAGGGCCAGCCCCACGGGCCAACCATCTAAATGCAGATGCTTTGGGGCAGAATTCAGTTGCCTAAGTGCCTGACACCAGAATGCCTCCTGAGCTGCCTCAGGGTGTCCAATCTGACCTCCACCCTCCACTCTAGATGGGTGTTGTCTCCTGCAAACCCTGTGTCATTACCTACCAGCCTTGTAGAGATGTGTCAGATACCACTGGGCAGCTAAAACAGCACTAGGAAAAAGCTGGGGGGTTGTTTAGTTTTTATTTGTAAAAAGCCTTCTTATCTAAATCCACACCAAGCATAAGGAATTCCACTGCAGTGCACAGTTTTAACCATCACATCTGCCCCAATTCTCTGGTAACAGCTGGTTCCCTACAGCTCCCCTGTCATTTCTTTGCAACATTGTCATGGCTCCTGAGAGAGGTGAACAACAAGCAGAAGGGAGGCCAGTTCCCCAAAAATCACACATGGTATCATCCCATTCATCAGTTTTGGCCATGGAGAAAATCTTTACTTACTTTTGATACTTTCTTCTTTGATCCATCAGTATTTTCTGCTTCTTCATGCTCCTTGACACCTTGAGTAAGATTTGTGTAGTTGACCAACTTGCCAAGCAGAGATGACACTTTTGGTCGTATATCAAGCTCTTCCTGTGGAAGAAGACAAGAAGTCAACTTCTGCAGTTCACAGCATTTCTGAAGAGTGGCTGGGATCACGCCTTCCTGGGCATGCCTGAGGCTACCAGGGAACACACCAGAAAAATCATCCAGGAAATGACAGAGTATTACACTGTGCCTGAACCACTAGTGAGAGGTTTTAATTTTCTGAAAAGAGAACAATTCTGATAGGAAAAGGCCAAAATGTCTGTACCATGTGAATCATTCTCCTTAGGTGCTGAAAAGCTTAATTACAGCAATGAAGACGTCTGAGAACTGTGAGAAAATGAATGTGTACCTTACATGTATGTCTAATGTCAACTTACATCAACAGATATACTTTTTAAAAGGTTAAGCTGCCAAACAAATCAGAGATTTAGTGATTAAACTCTGCTTATTGTAGATATGTATGCACTCTGATGATTTTATTACATTTTCCAAACTATGTTATCTAATTCATGTGGATCTAGACAAAATTTCCAAAAGCCACATGTATGGAGGGCCTCCTACCTTTATACTCATCCCATCCAATTTCTGTTTCTGGTTTGGGGGCAGGAGGGGATGAAAAAAGCCCCAGAACAAAATCATTCCCTTTCCCTTTCTCTTTGAAACTAAAGTCTTACATGTCTGGTAGGACAATAAGGAATTGCATGGTAAAGAGAAACAACTTTCCACACAGGAAATAAAAACCAATTGAGAAAGATTTCACTGTCTGCAGCTTTATCATGTCTTTAGGTATCACCTTTAACAGGTGGGATCGGTAGCATTATGTGCTTTGTACATGATGCAGAAACTGAGCCCAAATGGGGTCATCCCTAAAGGGATGACATCAGCCAAGCACCCTTTTGCTTATTCCTTCCTGTGATCTGACCTGCAGCTGACATGTTTAAAAACCTGATTACAATTCCTTCCAGAAAGGGGCTGAGACGACATGTACCTCCTCTTCAGAGAGCAGCATGGCCTTTGGGATCCTGATGGATCCTCCCTCTACTTAATCCCAGGGAAGAGCCTGCACACCTGGCGTGGTCCTGTGCCCATAGAAAAGGCCTCCAGCAGGAGTGTCTGCCCCTCCTTAATTCCAGATGTTTACAGTTATGCAGTTGTAACTCTGCCTCACAGAGCCAGCTGTCACCAAAACTGAGCTCTGTCACCACACAGGATCTCTCTGCCTACTGGTGCCCCTGACAACAGATGGACACCCACAAAAAGGCATGTGGGGGAGAAAGATGTGCTCAATCCCTCCCATCATGGAAGATCACAAATCACATTAGAAGTACAAAAACCAGCTAGAAATTACCTCAAACAATGCCAGATTTCTGTCATAGTAATCACCTCCCTTGCCAGCTTCTGAACTGTTCAGGAAAGGACTGTTTTCTTTATGGTTGCCATGACCTGCGAAGAAAAAAAGAAGCAAGTTTTGATAAGCAGAGAATGAGACTGTAACCTTGAAGAATCCATAGGGAATAAACTCCTTTGGTTAATTGAATATGTTTCTTTTTAGTTTCTCAAGTCATACAATGTTAACAATATGAAAAGTGTTACAATCAAGGTAGAGTTATTTCTATTTCTACTCCTCTGCTTCATTAAAATAGAATAAAAATTCATCTCAAAGTAAAATTTACAAGTAGGGTCACAGGTCCAATACTATATGCGCCTTTACTCTCTAGTGCTCACTTTTGTAACTGTTTTTATATAGAACAGTGACAAGCACTAGAACTTGCATTTAGAAATGACTGCTAAAGATAACAGCAACCTTTGAGCTGTGTGTCCAACCCACTTAGATACATTTAGTAAGACTGAACTTAGACTAGATTCTATAATGACAATACAAAACGGCCCCCAAAGCACCTTTTGAGTTCTTAAATGCTGGTTGTTATTCACTAAGCCCACTAATTCCAGGCATTCAGCACCCTTACTGTGTTTTCAACATTTAAGCTGTGCATTCTTCAGGCTCCTCTTATACTCCTATATTAAAACCTACCATCATATACATTAAAACCAGAGCATTCCCATATGCAATGAACAATGTTTAAAAAAAAAAAAGTATGGAAGATGAGTAGAGCTTTCTGTGACAAGTAGTAAAAAAAAAAACAAAAAACCAAAAAACAAAGCAAACAAAAAAAATCCAAGGGCACTATAGCTTAAAACAGCCTCTGAGGGGAAAAAAATCTTGGACATATGTACCTATGTCTCCCATTACCCTCTGCTCAGCAAACAAAAATTCTTCTTTTTCGCCTGTACTTCTTCCCTCCCTGCTCTTCCAGCCAATACAAATGTATTATTTCCAAGAGCATCTCCTTAAGAAAGGATTAATCCAAGGAATACCTTTTTCTATTTACAAAAGATGTAACCACTACAGAAAGTGAAAGAAAAAGAGATTATTACCTCAAATGAAAATACTACAGGTTAAAATATTGTACACTGAATACACCAAAAGCAAGAGATTAAACAGCTGGAATTTTGGATGCATCTTTTCAATGATTACAGTAATCAATTCAACAAGGCTACACTAAATTATTGTAATATAATTCAAGTGAAAATCTCTCTGCATTTTGAAATTTGAATCAACTTACAAAATTAACTTAACAGGCAAAGAGAAGAGTCCTCCCCTACACCATAGTGATCAGCACAAACCACACTGTTACAAAAGTAATTGTTATAAGCCAAAAAAATTATGAGAACATTCAGTCCTAGTCTTACTAAGGGGAAGGCATGCATGGAAAGCAGCACAATTTTCTGGAAATTGCTGACAGGTGCTTTGAACAAAACTGTTGGAAAAACAATATTGACAAACAGAGGGATTTTTAAGGAAATACTTAGCTAACCAAAAATATATGAAAAGAGCAGCCTATTGTGTTTATGTGCCTAGTGCCTTTCTCACAGCTCTGACAACTAACCCCAAAATGTTAATGAGCAGCTG